>NC_067472.1:121890397-122197642 GCF_947179515.1 Apodemus sylvaticus
TACATGTATACACATGGAGAGAGAATCTCTTATAAGCATCACCTTTCAACAAACAAGCTTATGGATAATGAGCTGAGACAAAAAAATAGGACGTGGGTCACTGGCAGGAAGACAGCAGATTCTGAGACTTGGTGAGATAATAAAAGGAGATGCAAGAAGATTTGAGAAAAATTAAAAGGATATGCTGGAGGAGACCTTGAAGAAGAATTCAAGGAAGAAGGCTGGAACTGAGGGAGACACAGAGTAGTTTAAAGGGGTTAAATAAATTATGATTTAGCCAGGGAATGAGACGAAGCTCATGACCAAGGCATTTAATAATAAATAGTCATGAAGTAGTCATGCTAGAAGCAGGATATAGAGAGAAAAACAGATTTAATAATTACACACACACACACACACACACACACACACAAGCAAAGTCTTTTGACTGGGAAAGTCCACATCTCCCATTTCCAAGGAGGAACCAACTCTCATCTCTTAGCAAACTCATTGTATATCTTCAATATTTTAGGATTTTATAAATTTAAGATGATATATATATTAAACAAAAAAATCTATACTTATTTTACCTTGTTTACATTCATGATTAGAGACATATTTATTTGTTTATATTTAATAATTTAATATAATTATATCTGAATGTTTGCAATTACAATACATGCCTATTTTACATGTAAACTTAATGTGATGGATAGTAATATTTTCTAAAGCAAAGGAATTTAAATTCTTTTGTTATGGAAATCTTATGGCTCAGATTTTAGAGAGTTCCAGCAAATTAGAAATGATTAACCATCACAGAAATAAATAGAAATCAACTGTAAAAGTCAGGGATGGAATTTGATAAATATAAACACATAATTATATATTTGAAAGTAGGAAGAAGTTGTAGATTATTAGAAAAAAGTAAAAGAGCTATTGATCTCATTTATTCCTAGTCAAACCATGTCATTGTTGACTGTTATCTCTGTTCTGAGCATAATGAATCTTATCAGTAAGATTAAAATTGCTAAGGGTGAATAGAGAAAAATCTAGACAAAACTGTTTCTTCTAGGAAATGTAATGAACTTCTGCACTACAAGGTATTTAATATTTTAGCTATCAATCTGGAAGGAGAAAAAGGTACCTAGGAAATGATCACTCTGCTTAGGGACACAGGTTTATCATTGAGAAATATATGTGAAAAAAGGTTTTGTCCAAGAAAGATTGATCCAACAAAGAAGGAATCCAAGTTTTATTGAAACGGTCCAGAAAACATGACAAAATGTGTCAGGTAGCAATATTTTGAAAACATTACAGGTACAAGAAAGACATTTATTAACATTAGGCAAATTCTTATTAAATGGTAAGTGTGGTCATATAAAGCATATGTGTTCAGAGTGCTCTGAACCAAGTTTAAGACAAAGAAAATAAAATAGTGTAGGGAAAGACTTGAAGGGTTTGCTCTGCTGTTTCTTGCCCAATGAATGACTGCAATTTCAAGGAAAGAATGATATATAATTCATAATTTTTCTAAAAATGTACAGTAAAACATGGTACAATAGTTATAAATGGTAAATTAGTACAACTTATATATCTAGTAAAATTGGCACCTAATAGAAAGATAAAAGGGGAATGAATGTAACAATGTTTGAATATCTAGGTAGTGTCCTGGGCCCATTTTCACTGCACATTTCTATACATCTGCCTGTTAATTTTTGCTTACTTCTCATACCTGACAGGTTGTGGAAGACTTTAGCATGTTCAATGTCACTAGAATAACAGGGTTCATCCTTATGGGATTCTCGGATACTCCAGAGCTACAGACTGTATGTGGGCTGTTCTTCTTGGTAATGTACCTAGCAGTCATAATGAATAACCTCCTCCTCATCACTCTAATCACTCTGGATCTGAAACTCCAAACACCCATGTACTTTTTCCTGAAGAATTTGTCCCTGTTGGATCTCTTCTTTATTTCTGTTCCAATCCCAAATTTCTTTATCAATAGCATAACTCACAGTAATTCAATTTCTATTCTCAGTTGTGCCCTTCAAGTATTTTTAATGGCTTCTTTTGCATCTGGAGAATTATTTGTCCTAACAGCAATGTCATATGATCGATATATTTCCATCTGCTCTCCCCTTCACTATGAGGTCATCATGAGCAGTGGTAACTGTGTGCTGATGGTGGGTGTTTCCTGGACTACTGGGGTACTCGTAGGAGCTTTATATACAGCTGGCACATTTTACATGCCTTTCTGTGGCTCCATTGAGATTCCACAGTTTTTCTGTGATATTCCCTCATTGTTAAGGATTTCCTGCTCTGACACACTTGTGGTCATTTATACAAGTTTTGGAGTTGGTCTTTGTCTGGGCATGGTTTGTATCGTCTGTATTGTGCTCTCTTACTTTCACATTTTCTCCACTGTGCTGAGGATTCCTACCACTAAAGGTCAGTCCAAAGCATTTGCCACCTGCATCCCTCATCTCACTGTTTTCAGTATTTTCATTGCCACTGGTTGCTTTGTCTATCTGAAGCCACCCTCAAGTACAGCATCAATTATAGATAAAGTATTTTCTGTACTGTATACTGTGTTGCCTCCAGCACTTAATCCTGTGATTTACAGCCTGAGAAATACTGATGTCAAGTGTGCTTTGAGAAATTTGCAACAAAATCTCTGTTCAAGGGGTTCACTTTACTTTACAGTTCAAAGCATATGTCCATGGTATACTGCTTTGCATTTTAAAACTAAGTTTTGTAATTATTGACTCTCAAAAAATGTAGATACTCATTTATTCCTTGCAAAATTACAAACACTCAGCTGAATGCTGATATGCTCAATGATCAGAAAATCATATTAGACTAACCTATAAAGTTACATTAACAGCTTCTTATCTGTATGATAAAGCCTTTTTCATTTGGGGAGTATACCTTTCTAAAAGGATTGTTAATTTTTTCTTCATGGTAAGATTGAATGAATAGCCTGTGATTTGAACACTCATTATCTACTTGCTTTACCAACAAAACAAACTAACAGTTATTAGCATTTTGTCTAGGTCCTGCCCCACAGTTACCTGGCAATATTCAGGTTTGCCTGACTCTCTATAAATGGAACGGCTAGGCTCTCTCTCTCTCTCTCTCTCTCTCTCTCTCTCTCTCTGTCTCTCTGTCTCTCTCTCTCTCTCTCCCTCTCTCCCTCTTTCTCTTGCCTTCTTGCTCTTGCTCTGTCCTCTTGTCCTGCCTCCCATCTTTCCCATTTTCTCCTCCCTACCTCTCTCTACTTGTGCTCTGCTCTACTCCTAAGCTCTCTCTCTCCCCTCTCTGTCTCTGTCTCTCTGTCTCTCCATCTCTCTGTCTGTCTCTATCTGTCTCTCTGTGTTTCTCTGTCCCTATCTCTCTGTCTCTCTCTGTCTCTGTGTCTCTCTCTGTGTCTCTGTCTCTGTCTCTCTCTCTCTCTCTCTCTCTCTCTCTCTCTCTCTCTCTCTCTCTCTCTCTCTCTCTCCCTACCCTCTAATTTCCCCTCTCTATGGACTGAATAAACTCTATTCTATACTAAACTCTCAGTCCTGAGGCTGGTCCCTTGGGGGGAAGAGATGCCTTAGCATGGGCCTCAGAGGCAGCCCGTTCCCCATACCAGACTGCACATCCACCAAACTTATTCCTTCTCTCTATTTGTATAAAACCCAGTAACAATAACCACAAAATTTTTGAGATGGTGCAAGCATGTGAACAATCAAGGTAGGTTCACATGTAATTTCTGTGCTAATTTTTCTAATAATTAAAAAGAATAGACAAGAAGCAACCTACTAGGCATCGATTGTAGTAGGCTCAGTTCTTGAAGAAGTATCAAATTCTTGAGGCAAAGAAAATCTATATGGAGACCATATAAGCCAAATTCTCGAAGACAAATAGCGGCTGCCCAGGTTGACACTATAATCTTAGAGAAATTGTAGAGTTTAAAACTTGTGTGTCCTTTTTTTCTGCACTTTCTCTTGTCTTACAATATTGTTAATACATAAGAGATAACAAACTTACAAGTCTAAGGAGTCTAAATAACCTTACAAATCCTAAAGAGTTTTAAAAACACAAACACCTTTTGCATATTACCTCATTAATAAAACAAATACTGGCAAGAGGAGAATCTGTGACTATCCAAGGAGACTTGAAGGGGCTCTATGGCCTGTGAGGCTTTCTGACTTTCATACATTGAGCAGTAGGTTTGCAGTTATTGTGTCACCTGAGCTAAAGTAGCAGAGCCGGATGAGTTGGATGTTGGCCTAACGCCGTTCGAATACAGATGATCCCATTATAAATATCAAATGCTAGACAAAAAGCTAAAACTTTTTGAACATTTCCTGCTGGATTCAGCTTAGTCTTTCTTTGTTGTTCATTCATTATTCTGCTTTTAGAATTGAAAGGTTTGATGAGTGTCATTGAACATATGAAGTACATTTTATTGTTTTGTTTTTGTTTTTGTTTTGAGGTCAAATGCACTCTTGCTTTTCATTTCAGGAGAAAATTGAATCATGAACTTAAAAACTATATCTTATATTTTAAATTATGTCATTGTGTGTATTTGAGAAGATGAGTACATCTAACATCAAAAACCAAAACAGTTAATTATGGTAAAAATGATGAGTAATTCTTCATAACCTAATGGAAGTTCTAGAAAAGAAAACCTTTATCCTCAGCAAGATCGATATCTGCTCTTACCAACTGACTCATCTCTTTAAGGCACCAGGGATATTTGAGTGATGTTGATGTTAGAAGCTTAAGACTAGATATTTTTATAGTAGTAAACATATTTGTGTAATGTTATGCTTAAAAGTAATGCATTTGGGGATCAAGTTGAAAAGAGAATAATATGCGATGGCTATTGTTTTCTCTAAATTTCATGAATTATAGCATCAACTAAGAAAAAAGAATGTTTTAGTATGGGCATGTCTGTGAGGGCAATTCTAGAAAAGATTGTCCTTGATAGGAAGATATACCCTGGCTGAGGGTAAAGATATTTTCTGGATTGTCAACTTGCTTAGAAATAAAGAAACTGAGTAGAATACCATAGAGGGTTATAGTTTCATTTTCTACTTTCTGAATATAGGCACACTGTGACCAGCTCTTTCATGAGCCTGCAACAATCTGACTTTGTGGTTTGTAGTGCACCTACCAAAATGACATAGAATCAATTCTTGGCTTCTAGTGTAAATTTTCTTCTATATATTTGATACAGTAAGGAAAAAAGTGAATTATATTGGAAGTATTTCAGGAATCTTTGTTCAGAGTTCCTAATGTTGTATTTTGGAACATTTTTTAAAACTATATTATCTCCAATTATATGTACTGTATAATTGAGTAAATACACAATTACTCTGTTTCTTGGAAAATATGAACACGTTCTTCATGACCTATTAGTCTATTTACAGTTGGCTGAGTCATATGATATGTGGAAAGCACCAATAATTATAACAGTCTTGAAAACCATGGACTCTTCAAAATACTATCCAGAAACATCCTTGAGTGGGGACACCAAGGGAATCGCCGTGTGACTGAAAAAAAAAATCTGTTAGAGACATTGTGACTATGTAAACTTTCAAATGAATCCACATGAAAGATTATAAAATGTAAAATATGTTCCTCACTGCTTATATTTACATTATCCTGATAAGAAGAGATTACAATTTAGCTCTGAACTTCAAGTTTTCTTACAGCCCTATAGCTTCAACCATATGTTATTATTTCTGTTTCCAAGTCAAGCTACACTTTGTATAGCCATTTCATGTAATTTACTGGTAAATCAAATTCTAATTAAATGTGAAAACATTCCCTTTCTCAAGACTAACTGGTAGAAAATTTTCTGAAGAGCAACTCTTTGTTAGGAATATGAAGAATCTGACTTGTTCTATGGTTCAAATTTCAAATTTCTATTGATAAATATTGAAATACACTGTGTAAAAAATTTTTAAAATATTACAGATATGGAAAAAATTAAGGCAGTGCAATTTAGTAGTGATTTATTTACCGTGATATGTTTGATAGTTTCCTTTTTGCATATGGTTGGAATATCTTAGCAAAGTTCCTGGAGATTAGGCCTCTATCAGACATTCTTTTTGTGTACACATTTTCTCTGAAAATGTCCAAATGGTATCCATTCTCTTGTTTCATTTGAGATATATTTATAAAATACCATCTGCACAGATCTTTGTCCCATATATTATTCCTTTGAATTTTGGTGGAAAGCTAATAACCTGAAACAATTGACTAACTTCTATAACAAGGACTTTTGTTGCCCCAAACCATCTCACATGAAGACCATTTTGTTTTTAGTAGAATATGTGTGCATGAGTATCTTTGACTCTTCTAGTGGAGAATAAGATACTCAAATAATCTCTGCGTTATTTTCTATTATGTAGTCAGTATAACACACACACAGGCTTGTGTGCAGGTGTGTACACACACAGGGGAAGAGATTTGTTTTTAAGTAAAATTGTGTAAAATATATTTGACCTAGTAACCAACAATATAGTTTTAACACTGAACACATGCAAGAAGTGAATTTTCTTTTTTTTAATTTTTTTATTTGATATATTTTTTATTTACATTTCAAATGATTTCTCATTTTATGGATTCCCTACTCCTTGAAAGTCCCATAAGCTCTCTTCCCTCCCTGTGTTCCCCAATCAAGCCCATTCAAGTTCTCTAGCCTGGTATTCACCTATAATGCTGCACTGAGACTTTCCAAGACTAGGGTATTTCCTTCCTTTTTCTTGGGCATCATTTGATATGCGAATAGTTTCTTGAGTATTCTGAGTTTCTGGGCTAATATCTGCTTACGAATCAGTAAATACCATGTGTCTTCTTTTGTAATTGGGTCACCTCACTCAGGATGACATTTCCAGTTCCACTCACTTGCCTAAGAATTTCATGAATTCATTGGTTTTAATAGCTGTGTAGTATTTCATAGTGTAAATATACCACATTTTCTGTATCCATTCCTCCATTGAGGGACATCTGGGTTCTTTCCAGCTTCTGGCTATTATAAATAGCACTGCTGTGAACATAGTGGAGCATGTGTCCTTATTACATGCCAGGGAATCCTTAGGGTACATGCCCAGGAGTAGTATAGCAGTGTGCTCTGATAGTATCATGCCCAGTTTTCTGAGGAACAGCCAGACTGATTTCCAGAGTGGTTGTATCAGCTTGCAACCCCACCAGTAGTGGAGGAGTGTTCCTTTTTTTCCATATCCTTTCCAGCACCAGTTTTCTCCTGAGTTTTTGAACTTAGCCATTATTACTGGTGTCAGCTGAAATCTCAGGTTTGTTTTGATTCGCATTTCCCAGATGACTAAGGATGTTGAACATTTCTTTAGGTGCTCCTCAGCCATTTGATATTCCTCAGGTGAAAAGTTTTTATTTAGCTCTGTACCACATTTTTAATAAGGTTATTTGGCTCTCTGGAATCTAACTTTTTGGGTTTTTTTGTATATATTGGAGATTAGCCCTCTGTTGGATGCATGGTTCGTAAAGATCTTTTCCCAACTTGTTGGTTGAAGTTTTGTCCTTTTGACCATTTTCTTGGCCTTACAGAAACTTTGTAATTTTATGAGGTCCCATTTGTCAATTCTTGATTTTAGAGCATAAGCTATTGCTGTTCTATTCAGAAAAATTTGCCCTGTGCCCATGAACTCAATGCTCTTCCCCAGTTTCTTTTCTATAAGTTTCAGTGTGTCTGATTTTATGTGAAGGTTCCTGCTCTGCTTAGATTTGTGCTTAGTACAAGGAGATAAGAATGGACCAATTTGCATTTTTGTACACGCTGACCTTCAGTTGAAGCGGCACCATTTGTTGAAAAGGCAATATTTTTCCGAGGGATAGTTGTAGCACCTTGGTCAAAGATCAAGTGACCATAAGTGTTTGGGTTCATTTCTGGGTGTTCAGTTCTATTGCATTGATCTACCTGACTGTCTTTGTATCAATACCATGCAGTTTTTAATACTATTGCTCTGTAGTACTGCTTGAGATCAGGGACACTGATTGCCCAGAAGTTCTTTTACTGTTGAGACTAGTTTTATCTATCCTGGGTATTTTTATTATTACAGATGAATTTGAGCATTGCTCTTTTTAACTCTATGAAGAATAGTGTTGAGAATTTGAAGGGGATTGAATTAAATATGTATATTGTTTTGGGGAAGATGTTCGCTTTTACTATATTAATCCTGACAATCAAAGAGCATGGAAGACTTTTCCACCTTCTGAGGTCTTCTTCGATTTCTTTCTTTAAAGGCTTGAAGTTCCTGTCATACAGGTCATTCACTTGTTTGGTTAGAGTCACACCAAGATACTTTATATTGTTTGTGGCTATTGTGAAGGGTGTCATTTCCCTAACTTCTTTGTCAGCCTGATTATCCTTTGAGTATAGGAAGGCTACTGATTTGCTTGAGTTAATTGCATATCCAGCCACCTTGCTGAAGTTGTTTATCAGCTGTAGGAATTTTCTGGTGGAATTTTTTTGGGTTGCTTAAGTATACTATCATATCATTTGCAAAAAGGGATAATTTGACCTCTTCCTTTTCAATTTGTATCCCTTTGACCTCATTTTGTTGTCTAATTGCTCTAGCGAGAACTTCAAGTACTATATTGAATAAATATGGAAAGAGAGGCAGCCTTGTCTGATTTAGTGGGATTGCTTCAAGTTTCTCTCCATTTAGTTTGATGTTGGGTACTGGTTAGCTGTATATTGCTTTCATTATGTTTAGGTACGAGCCTTGAAATACTGTTCTTTCCAAGGCTTTTAGCATAAAAGAATGCTGAATTGTGTCAAATGCTTTTTTTGCGATCCAATGAAATGACCATGTGGTTTTTTCTTTGAATTTGTTTATATAGTGGATCACATTGATGGATTTACATATATTGAGCAATCTCTGCATCCCTGGAATGAAGCATACTTGATCATGGTGAATGATCATTTTGATGTGTTCTTGGATTCAGTTGGCAAGAACTTTATTGAGCATTTTTGCATCGATATTCATAAGGGAAATGGGTCTGCTATTCCCTTTTTTATTGGATCTTTGTGTGGTCTTGATATCAGTGAAATTGTGGCTTCTTAGAAAGAGTTGGGTAGTGTTCCTTCTATTTCTATTTTGTGTAATATTTTGAAGAGTATTAGTATTTAGTCTTCTTTGAAGGTCTGATATAATTCTACACTCAAACCATCTTGTCCTGTGCTTTTTTTTTTTTGTTTTTGGTTAGGATACTGTCAATGACCACTTCTATTACTTTCAGGGTTATGTGACCATTTAGATGGTCTATCTGGTCATGATTAAAGTTTGGTAGTTTGTATCTGTCTAGAAAATTTTCCATTTCATCCAGATTTTCCAGTTTTGTTGAGTATAGGCTTTTGTATTAAGATCTGATTTTTTTTAATTTCCTCAGTTTCTGTTGTTATTTCTCCCTTTTCATTTCTGATTTTGTCAATTTGGATACTGTCGCTGTGCCCTTTGGTTAGTCTTGATAAAGGTTTATCTATCTTGTTGATTTTCTCAAAGAACAAGCTCCTGTTTTTATTGATTCTTTGTATAGTTCTTTTTGTTTCAACTTGCTTCATTTCAGACCTGAGTTTGATGATTTCCTAACTTCTACCCATCTTGTATATATTAGCTTATTGTTTTAAAGCTTTCAGGTATTCTCTTTTTTTTTTATGATTATGTCTTTTTATTCTTTGTAATACGGGTAAAATTGAAAAACTCGTAAACTATTATTACTCTGAAAAATAACTGTGGAGTTTACTAATTGGTACAAACAATTAGAAAACAATTATTTTCAAATATTATACTTTGAAATTTCAAATATTGCAATTTCAAATATTACATTTGAAATTAGATAAATTCATTTTACAAGAACATTGTCTATAAAGTAATTATATCTAACTTGGGGAAATTACTTTAAAATTTAAGAAGTTTTTGCTTTTAAAAATGCTTTCTTATTATTGTTTTGAACATATTTAAGATAACTTATGATATTTAGTGTTTTGTTTTTAAGTCATACTGGACATGACACTTCCAGAGGACCCTGCTATACCTCTCCTGGGCATATACCCAAAGGATTCCCTGGCCTGCAATAAAGACACATGCTCCATTATTTTCATAGCAGCCTTATTTATAATAGCCAGAAGCTGGAAAGAACCCAGATGCCCCTCAAAGGAGTAATGGATACAGAAAATGTGGTATATTTACACAATGGAATACTACTCAGAAATTAGAAACAATGAATTCACAAAATTCTTAGGCAAATGGTTTGATCTGGAAAATATCATCCTAAGTGAAGTAACCCAATCACAAAATTATACACATGGAATGGAATCTCTAAGTGAATATTAATTAGCCCAGAAGCCCTGAATACCCAAGTCACAAATCGCATAACAAATGACTCCCATGAAGAAGTATGGAGAGGGTCCTGATCCTGGAAAGGATTGATCTAGCATTGGAGGGGAATATAAGGACAGAGGAAAAAAGGAGGGAGGTGATTGGAGAATGGATGAAGAGAAGAAGGTTTATGGGACATATGGGGAGGGGGGGATCCAGGAAGGGGAAATCATTTGGAATGTAAACAAAGAATATAGAAAATAAAAATATTTAAAAAAAGAAGTGTGTCATTATAGATGAAATGATGTTTCAAAAGTTTTGAAGAAGCCCAATGTCTCTTCTCTTTCTGAGCAACTTCTCCAGTACCACGTTTGCTGGGATGCTCATGTTTTCTCCACTATGATGATAATATACTAAATCTTTGAAGAAGTAAGTAATTGCAAATTAAATGCTATATTTTATAAGAGTTTATAAGAGACTCTGTAGTCATGGAGTCTCTTCAGAACAAGAGAATACTAAGACAATTTGTATGAAAAAAGCATTAAGATGTTGATGAAAGAACGTAAAGAAAATACCATAATATGGAACATTCTCTTAGTCTTATAGATTGGTAGAATTAATATAGTAGAAATGGCTATCCTAAAAAAAGCTCTATATAGTGCAATCCCCATAAAAATTCCAACACGGCCCTTCACACATATTTAAAAAGCAATTTTTTGATTAATATGGAAACACAAACATACTCCCCACACCAACTATAACCTAAACAATGCATAGTTAGTATAGCTAAAATGAACCTGAATAATAAAACTGATGCTAGATGCATCACCATTGATGGCTTCAAAATGAGTTACAGAAAATGGTGCTACAATTAAAGAAATCTGTTTTTAATTAGAATCCACTTATAAATCTACACACCTATGGAACACATATACATAACTGATTTTTAATAAAGAAAAACATACCTAAAGAAAAAAAAGTATCTTCAACAAATGCTGCTGAAAAATGAAATGGCTGTACTAAGAAGATGAATTTAAAGTGATCCACATAAATTTATATGGGTTGTGCAGACCTGGACATGTCTCTTACTGACTGGAGAATTCTAGAGGTCTGCAACATCTCTGCTAGGCAGTATCCCTTTGGAGAACAGGCCCTGAGCCTTGCCCGGCATAACAGTGAAACTGGACCTGGTGGCTAGTCTGTGGTGAGCCACTCATGAAGATTATAGCTTGGAGACCTGGCACTCCTAATCTCCTTTGGTGATTGGTGGCCTGAATGTGAAGATAATACTTTCACCATTCCCCATTTGCCACCCATGGGAGTTGGGGAGCAGCCTCAGAAGGAATGAGAGCCTGATAACTAGCCCTGCCCCCTCACTGGCTGTAGCACTTGGGCACCACCCTGGAGCTAGCTTTGATGGCAAAGGTACAGATGAACCACCTTGGAGGCTATCAGAATGGGCGAGACGGCCCATCTCTTAGAGGCTGCAGCACTTGGGAGTGTAGGCCCTGTGCCTTGACTGAGCAGCACAAAGGAGCTTACTCTGAAGGTGTGTGTGTGTGTGTGTGTGTGCTCACAGATAAAATGGCCCTGAGGGCAGGAGAGGAGGAGAACTGACTCTGCCTCTCTCTGATGGCAGCAGAGTGTGAGTTACCTGAAGCATTGCTGGAGAACTTTCCCTTGTGGTACAGCAATGAAAAGGAAGCTCACTTACCTTCTCAGGTACCAGACAGGCCCAGATCTAAGGCTCTGAGTTCAAACACTACTAAATCTATATCATCTGGGAATGATTAGGAAAGTTCTAGTCATGCTGAACCAAAGCTGCAGGATCTCCATGACACAAGTTAACAACAAGAAAATGGGGAGTGGTCTAAGTGAGGATGCAATACTTATGGTGTCACAGAAGCCAGAGATCTTGCACCAAACCAATGACAATGTGTATGTATATACACATACACATACATATGTATCTATATGCATATATATACTGTGTCTGTGTGGATTTATGTGCTCTCTCTCTCTCTCATGTGTGTGTGTGTGTGTGTGTGTGTGTGTGTGTGTGTGTGTGTGTTTGTCTGTGTGTGTTATTTTGGGAGATACAGTGTATGTGTGTGTGTGTATGCATGTGCGTGTGCGTGTGCATGTGTGTGTGTGTATTATTTTGGGAGATACAGTGTATGTGTGTGTGTATATGCATGTGCGTGTGCGTGCGTGTGTGCACGCGCGCGCGCGTGTGTGTGTGTGTGTGTGTGTGTGTGTATTATTTTGGGAGATACATTGCAAGAGTCAAGGCCAACTGTGAGGTGAAGAGGAGATAATTAGGACTGGAGGGAATACTGTGAAACAAAAAAATAATAATAAATATTTTATAAAGGAACTCCTTGAAACTGAGAAGTTTCAGCATACCAAAGGAAAACAATCATTCAAAGTGGCAACCTAGAAACTAGCAAAACATTTTTAACAACTCCACTTCAAATAGAAGGGTAATATTCTAAATATATAAAGAACTCAAGAAACTAGATATCCAGAAAACAAATAACCCCAGTTTTAAAAAAATAAAGTATATATCTAAACAGAAAATTTTCAAAGAAGTATGCTCAAATAGCTGAGAAACATTTAATAAATGCCCAGTATGTTTTATCATTAGGGAAATGCAAATCAAAACTGTTAATGGGTGATATGGAAATTTGTAGACAATATGGAAATAAGTTTAGCATTTCCTCAGGAAAATGGAAATCAATTTATCTCAAGATATACTGTTCTGAGACAAATACCTGAGTGTCACTTTATCCTACCACAGAGACAAATGCTCAGCCATGCTTAAGGCTGTTCCATTTATACTATTCAGCAATTTGAAGCAATTTAGGATTTTCTCTACTGAAGAATGAATAAAGATATTGTGGTACATATACAGAATGGGTTATTAATCATTTGTCAAAAAAGAAAATGATTTCTAGCAATCAGAGTGGGGGTGTTTCTATTTCTTTTTCTGATTGAATAACCCTTTTACTTTTACTGGGTTGCAATTTCTATCTTTGATATGAAGATACAGGTCTAGTTTCTTTTCATCTTGTTATGCCAAGTTCAAGTGACTTTATTTGCATACTTGTTGTTTTCTTATGGGAAATTGAGAGGAGCCTTTGATTTCAAGGAGAGATGATTTAGAAAGACTGGGGGAAGGAAAGAGAGAGTAGGTGGCAGTTGTGATGTATTTTATGAGAGAACAATAAATAAAATTTAAAATCATGAAATCAAGAAATGCCACAGGTATACTGATGGAACTAGGGAAAAAAATCATTGTGAGTAAAGTTGCCCAGACCCAGGTAGACAAATATGGTAAGTTTAAACTTACTTGTGAATATTAGTCTTTCAGTCAATGATAACCAATCTCCAATCCACAGAATGATAGAAATTGGTTATAGAGTAAGGGAGGAGGTGGGGACAGTTAGACAGTTAGATATCATTAGAAAATGGAAATAGAGTAAAGTGTCATGGTGAGATATGGGGACCCAAATGGGAGAATTAAGTAATGTTGAGGGAGAGAAAAATGGGATGAGAAAGGGAATATAGGAAGAGACAGCCCACAAGTTCTTGTTGCAAGAGTATTACAGAAACCTAATGAAATAGAAGCTTCTTAAAATATAAATTCATATGAAAACAATCCACAGCGAATTGCAGAATAATGGAGAAGACATAGTCCCACCTGACTGTCATCAAATGAAACCCTCATTACCCCGATAGGTATTCTTAAGTACAATTGTTAGATAAAGGGATCCCATGGTACAAGCAACACAGCTCATGTCTATAGATTGCTCCCCAAACACTGACAGTAAGGCCCATTGCTGAAGATAACCTATACTTCTCTACTGAACATGGAGATATCAAGCTGGTGCCTACAAGGTGCCTTAGCTACTATGTTCAGTGGATTTTCTATATGTTGGTACTTTATATACTACCAAAGCAGAAATATATCATAAACCCAGAAATAAACTCTTTGATCTACAATAGTGTCTTGCCTTCAAGATACAGTAGTACAACAGGGACACAAAGTTTGTGAGAGTAACTGACCAATGCCTGAATTGACTTTAGGTTTATGTCCTGATACAGAACACATACCTACCACTGCTCTGGTGAACCTGAAATTTGATAGCCCCAGGACATAGGATAATAACAAATAATATCCTTCTATAAGTTTTAAATTAAATTAAAATTTAAAATTTAGCAATACAGTGACTCTTAATGACAATCTACCATAATCATAAATTAGTGCCTTGCACAGCCCTTATCAGTGAAACTTCATTTTGCAGTTGATTAGAACAAATACAAAGACCCACAGCCAGTTGTCATTCAAAGATTGAGAGGCCTTGGAACAATCATATTCAAATGGTAGGATGCATATATCAAAACTTTCTCATCTGGGATCAGCAAGCATAGTGCAAGAGGAAGCAGAAGCAATATTTGAGCCAGAGGTGATGGAGGACACTAAAAAAACAAAGGCTTCTAAATTAATGTGATCTATGCACATGTATGCCCAAACATGTAAGCAGCATGCACAGGCATACATGGGTCTAACTAAATGGGGCCTTAGCGTTGAAATGAGAAGTGGACACAAGACCCAGAAAAAAAAATCTCTAATTGACAAGTACTTTTAAGGGTAATGTAGTTTCCTCCAAGGGTGACTCACTATAAGTAAATAAAATACAATTAAGTGTAGGCTGCCTGCCCATCAGTAGATGGAAAAAGAAATCAAACTCAAAGGTAACATTATAGCTTCTTGCCACATAATGTGTTATCAAGGCTTCTTTTGTTCCTTTAACCTTATTTTTTTTTATTTTTATTATGTACTTATGGGAGGATATGGATGGGGGATATCAGGATGGGAGGACAGGTGAGGAGCAAGGAACTAGGATGAGTAGAGGGAGGGGAAATTATAAGCACTATATATAAAGCAAAAATCATCTCTCCAATAAATAGTATAAAATGCTTTGATGTATGTGTGCATATTTGTTTGTCCATATATTTTCTATATTTTATTCAACTATGAAAAATCTGAATATTACTTTCTTCACAGCCTTTTTTATCTGTTTGTTTCTAAGACTATAGATAATAGGGTTTAGGAATGGAGGAACAGTGGTATAAAATACAGAAAGAGTCATATCCTCAACTAATTCTGAGATTGCTGAAGGTCTTAGATATGCATAGGCACCAGAACTAAGAAACACAGACACTACAATAATGTGAGGGACACAGGTGGAAAATGCTTTTGTTCTCTCTCGTTTGATAGGAACCTTCAAGACAGTCGATATTATGCGAATATATGATATAGCAATGAAGGTAAAGCAACTACCACTGAGCCCAATGGCAGTCAGAAGAAGTAAAAGCTTGTTGTTAAAGGTGTCAGAGCATGAAAGCATCAGCAAAGAGGGAATATCACAGAAGAACTGAGGGACTACATTAGAGTGACAAAATGATAGGTGGAAAGTTTTGAAAGTGTGCACACTTGCAAGGATAAGGGAGGTAAGTAGGGAAGCCAGTGTCATCTGAACACAGAATTGATGGTTCATAATCAGAGGGTAGAGGAGAGGCTTGCAGATGGCCACATAGCGGTCCTGGGACATGATGGTTAGAAACTGAATCTCTACACATGCACAAAATAAGAACAAAAAGATCTGTGCTGCACACCCAGCAACAGACATATTCCTCTGATCAGTGAGAGAGTTGATACAAGCATTGGGCACAGTAACAGATATATACCCCATGTCTAAAATAGAAAGATTCCTCAAAAAGAAGTACATGGGTGTGTTCAGGGTCTGGTCAACTATAGTAACAATTATGATGATAAGAGTCCCTAAAAGGCTGCCCAGGTACATCAACAGGAACAGCACACTGAGTAGGATTCTGAGCTTCCAAGTCTCAGCAAAAACTTCCAAGAACTCTGTCACCAGGGTAGAGTTAAGCATAGTCTCAAAGCATAAGTTTATCTGAAAGAGAAAAGCCACAACTGAGAATAACTTTGGTAAGTCACCATGCTTTGAAAGTATTTATTTTTGTTTACTAAAACTGGCCTTATGTCTGAACCCAGACTCAAAAGGTGAATCATGGTATGCACTCACTAATAAGTGGATATTAACCTAGAAAACTGGAATACCCAAAACATAATCCACACATCAAATGAGGTACAAGAAGAAAGGAGGAGTGGCCCCTGGTTCTGGAAAGACTCAGTGAAACAGTATTCAGCAAAACCAGAACGGGGAAGTGGGAAGGGGTGGATGGGACGACAGGAGAAGAGGAGGGGGCTTACGGGACTTTCGGGGAGTGGGGGGGCTAGAAAAGGGGAAATCATTTGAAATGTAAATAAATTATATCGAATAAAAAAAACTGGCCTTATGTCTGAAAAATCAAGTATTTCATTTTGGTTTCCTATGTTTTTGTTATGCTTAGTTGTTAATACACATATATGTGGCTGTCTGTGAAATGGTATGGTATGATGTTAAGCACTTAGAATTAATTTCCATAATAATAGCCATTACATGAATTCTATTATCTTAAGAAATATTGTTCCTTAATATTAAGTTATATAATACAGTGAGTTCCTCTTCTTCATAAACTACCTGCACCAGTTAAAAACACACAGGGATGTTTAACATGTATAATAAATTTTTAAAACTTTGTATGCATTTATTAACTTATATGCATTTACATGTGAAATGCATTTATGTTGTATGATTATTTCATATATACACATGTATGTACATCTCTACATGGAGGGATGGGAGAAAGGAGTGATTGTGAGAGACATGGTCATAAAAAGACAGATTGGAAATGAGAAATAAAGATGATCAAGATAAAGTGGGAGACCTTCAAATAGGCCATTTTCCTAAAAACCTAGACAATGTTAACTTCACACGCTTGAGGCAAATTTTTCTACTTTTAATGAAACAAGTCAATTTCCTTATAAACCTAGAGAAAAGAATGAAGAATTAATTCACTGGATGGATTCAAATAAACTGACATTGTTTTTCTGCCTTTCCACTTAGATTTATGACTTGGAAGATCTTGAGCAAATTAGACATGTATCATGCAGCATTAATTCGATTATCAGAACAATGCTGGTGTTATAAGTTTGCTTTGCAAATATTTGGTACTTTTACTGAAATGTAAATAAATAGCATTACTAATAAAATATTACATTGATATAGATGCTCAGAAGTAGATTAATTGCATGTCTTAATAAGTTAGGAAATACTTAAATGAATTGACTAGGAAATGACTGATGTTGATATTTTAAGGAAAATATACTTAGAGGCACTGAAAATCATTTTGAAAATCTTAGACACCATTGAATGCCCAGTTCTAGATCTGTTTTTAGATAACCAAACTCAAACTGACTACACAAAAATCTAACACCTAGACTTGAGTTTCTGTGGAGAAATCTTTAGAATAGTGGGCAGCACTGTCTTTTGTGTAACAAGAGCATTATTTTTTCATAGGTCTTCCTCAAAATCCATATGTGTGTGTGTGTGTGTGTGTGTGTGTGTGTGTGTGTGTTTTATGTCATCTTTACTAACACATCCTATAAACAAAAATAGATACATATAAAACAAAATATCATTTTTAAACTTACGGTAATTTTTAAACTTATGGTAAAATCTAATGATAGGATTTAAGTCATTCTTAAAGGTGATCATTTCGTGTTTATGAATACTAGAGTTAAAGTCTATAAATGGTTTTATCAATTTACTTTAAATTTTTTACTTCTATTTTAAAATATTAAAATAAAACATTTTTGGTTTTCTGCTGAAAGCTATGTATAGTGGAAATAGAAGAATAAAAGATGAGTTTAATACAAATGAACACTCTATCAGTTTTTCTAAGACTGATTTTGAATACTTGAACTAGCTCAGCAGTTATGGACATTTACTGGTCATGCAGAGGAACTGGTATCAGATTACAGCATACACATAGTGAACTAAGGACACTGCATAAACATGGAAGGTACATCCATGGCAGCAAAACATATGTGTCAGGAATGTGTGTGTGTGTGTGTGTGTGTGTGTATGTGTGTCATTAAAACATCTATTAATGAATAAAGAGTTTATGAAATTGAAAGATAGCAAAGAAGGTATATGTGACAGTTTGGAGGTAGGAAAAGTAACCTAAAAAGCAGACATTTATTATAATTTCAAAAATTTAACAAATAAATAAATATTTCAAAATGTTGTGAAAGCAGATTTATATAAATTTTATGCAAGGCTATATTTATCTACTTTATGTGTACAATATATATATATTAATATATAATATGAGGTAAATTTAAGATATAAATAATGAATTTGTTTACATAACATTGTATACATTTTGTAACTATAGAAAAAAATAAAAGGAATTTGTAAGTATAAATTGCTAGTCAAGTGGCACAAAAACACAATGATCAAGTTTGATAATTTGTCAATGATCCGATAGTGTACCATATTCTATGATATTGCTGTCAAACTTAAACTGAAATGGCAACAAAATAGCAAGATTTTTTTGTGATTGCTTTTCTTCTAAAGTATAGATTTTGTTTTCATACATTCTCTTAAGGAAATTATTGGTTATATTAAAGGTGAAAAATGTGACATGTATTTTTTTCTTAAATATTTCATACTTGTAGAAGAAATTTCTTTCTTTTTCTTAAAACTTTACAAACTGAAGGAAGGGGATGCTAGGCAATTCCCCAATAATTAAGAGGGAAGTCAAGGTAAAAACCATGGTCTCAGTACACTTACCCATGTGTTGTTCTTCACTCAAAAATGAGAATGAATCTCTGTATTGCTCATTTTCTCCTAATCAAAACCTTACATATACTTCAGTCAAATATTCCTATCTATAATGGATTGTAGAAGTCTTCATTTTAGTAAAATACTAAACTTGTATTTTAAAAAGTCACTAGTATTGTTATCTTTTATCTAAGTCATTGTTATCCTCCTGAGTACAAAGACTTTTGGAACACAGTCTTTAATTAGGACAAAATACCCAGATGTAATTTAGATAGGTAATGGTTTCCATAGAAGTGGTAAGAATGGACCCAATTAAAATTCAGCATTAGACACAGGCTGAAGGACTAGACCTTGTATCACCTGAGTCCCCTGAAAGTATGGTGATGGTGATGTAGCTAATCAACACTGTGTGAATATACAGGTAATCTCCATGATCTAAAGTAACACGTCTGGCACAAGTATGGAGCACAGGACAAAAAAATCTATAGTTTTCACAATTCAAATAAAGCAGATATTGAATCTCTCATTATCTATTCTCTCCAAGATGATAGTAATTTATGAGAGATATAAAAATAAATACACACACAACAGTAACCATCCTCTTTAAAAACTAAAGAAAAAAGAAGAAAATAAAAAGTAAAATTTGAATCCAAAGGATTGAAATAAAGATACAAGTCTTTGAGTATTCATCACAACAGAGACTAATAGCAACATGTTTTCTTCAATACATACATTCAAATCCAAATGTCACCTTTCAATTTCATGAGTTTATTAAAACATATTTAAGTCTTTCAGTTCCTGTTTTACTTTTTGCAGTTTATAAAACATGTGAAAATGTAAATTAGAAATTACACTCAATTTTTTTAAATTCAAAATAATGTACAACACAGTATATCCATCTTTTAATGGACATAAGAGGATCCTTCACAAGTTGGTTTCTTTCAGCTTAAACAAGGGGAAACTGGGAATAGACTTAGTTTTGGCTCAGCCTCTTGGATAGTCCAATGAACAGCTTTTATGGAAGACTGGAGGACCTATATTGACATAACAAAGGCATGACTGAAGAATTTTGCCAAATTCATGCCTAAGAGCTATGAAATGAATGAAAAAGTTTTGCCATCATAATCTCACAGTGGTTAAATCCATCTCCATATGAAGCACACTAGGCAAGAAACAAAACAGAGAAAGGAGTTCTGTCTATCTGTTACCAGACTTTAATGAGATTTTTCCCCCAGAATTCTGAGAATTGTGTACACAATGAACTTATTTTTTCTTTGCTTACATCTTCAGTTAGTAATCAAGAAGTTTGGGCTAATGAACATCAGTCCATATTTGGAACTCATTGTAGGGAGACCCCAAGTGAGGAGACCATTTCCACAAGATATTAGGCTACTATTTGAGGATTTCAGTCCATGTTGTAACTACTTCTACACATCTAGAAAATATTTATAAAGACTATAAAATATTTATATTCCTTTCTTAGCAGACTGCACCTCAGTGAGAGTAGTTTCCACAAGTTCTCTGGGGTATTGAGCTCTCTTTCTGAACCCTGCATGGGTAAGGGCTCTCTGGCATCTGACTGAGTTATCACATGCAAGTTTATCATGCATAGTTGTGTCATACCATACCTTGGTTGAACAAATCAGAAAATTTTGTGTGCCCCAGGTAAGTAGTTTGGTGAAAATTTATCTGCAGCAGTGACAGGGCAGACAACATTCTAATCTATTTTTCCCCTAGGTTGTAGGTTTCATATTCTTCTGAAGCATTAGGTAGCAATTGATCAAAAGGCGGCCAGGGGACCTGGAACATTTCAGGTTGTGCACTCCTTGAAGCCCCTTGATAACTGCATTCTTCCCCACTGTCTGTGGCTCTGAGAGCCCTGATGCTTGATGTCATTTTCTTGGGATTTTACTGCAGACTCCAGAAATTTTGTTGGGCATTAAACAGAGAAAATTACTTGCACACAGATTTAAGCCAATAGAAATTCTTTATTAGTCATTCAGAACCTATACTTGGTATTCTGGATCCCAGTGTGGACCTTAGCCATTTCGAGGGTGATCTTTTAAGCACAAATACAACATTCTAGAAAAGTGTGATGTGGAACTGGAGCTGTGAAGACACCCTGATATAAGTATGCCTGCTTCGGTACCAGACGCATCGATGAAATCCCAACTTGTGCTGTCACTAAATACCATATAGGAATCTGTAGTCATGGAATACTATCTATATCAGTGTCTGTAGCATATATTATTCTTAGAGACCTTGTGGACTTCACTGGTCTGGGTGATACCTGGAATCTTGTTGATGTACAAGGGTTTAATACAGCTAATCCTATCCCCACTGGCTGTGGTACTCTAGAGAAATGGATATATTCTTTTCTGTTTGCAACCCTCAAGAGAGTGAGCCCTACATCAAACCTGAGAAGCATGATAGACATGATACTGCTGCTTTGGATCTGCTCTAGCAGTTTATAAATGAGGTAGATGTAAAGGTGGTCCAATACAAAGGTCTAGATGGTAGCAGAATTGTGTAGCCCACTACATCTACTGCCTCCACAAGACCAGGGTGAACTCTCAAGTATACCTGCTGCTAGCTCACCCAATTTGCAGGTGGCAAGGGTCAGGATCATCACTCCCACTCTCAGGCCATTAGTAACTTTGGTTGCAAAACTCAGGAAAGTGAGCCCTGTACCACTTATACCCAACTAATGGACAGAAGCTGGGCCCCCTGTAATAGAATTGCGAAAACCTGAAAGAATCTGAGGACAGCTGCCCCATAGGAAGACCAGCAGTCTCAACAAACCTGGGTCCCCAAGATCTCTGACACTGAGCCACAAACCAGACAGCATACTCCAGGTGATATGAGGCCCTTATATGTATACAGCAGAGGACTGCCTGGTCTTGCCTCAGTAAGAGAAAGTGCACCTAATCCTCAAAAGACTTCATGCCCCAGGGTGTGGGGATGTCTACTGCCATGAGGGTAAGGGGGTGGGGACTTCCCCTCTACCTCTAGTAGACAGGGGAAGAGGAATAGAATGAGGAACAGTCAGAGGGCAGATAGTGAGTGGGATAATGACTGGACAGTAAAAAAAAAGACTAAATAATAACAGTGAAACAACAATGATAATAATAATAATAATAATAACAATAATAATGTTTAAGATTCAAGACGATAC
This sequence comes from Apodemus sylvaticus, assembly GCF_947179515.1. NCBI lineage: Eukaryota > Metazoa > Chordata > Mammalia > Rodentia > Muridae > Apodemus > Apodemus sylvaticus. The sequence continues at coordinate 121,912,666 of NC_067472.1, forward strand.
ATTTAAGTTAATAAAGCAAATACAAATAGAAATTGAAGCACATCTCAAAACTCATCATGATAGGAGAGATAATAAAACATTTTCTTTTGAATTGCCAAATACAAAGTGACTTATTTTTATTTATTTATTTATTTATTTATTTATTTATTTATTTATTTATTTATTTATTTTTATTTATGATTTCCCCTTTTCCAGGTCCCCACTCCCCGCAAGTTCCATAAGCCCTCTTCCCTCCCCCTGTTCCTCCAATTACTCCTTCCCACTACCCTGTTCTGGTATTCTCCTATATTGTTGCACTGAGTCTTTCCAGAACCAGGGTCCACTCTTCTGTTCTTTTTGGACATCATTTAATATGTGGATTATTTATTGAGTATTCCAAGTTTCTAGGTTAATAGCCACTTATCAGTGAGTGAATACCATGATTGATCTTTTGAGACTGGGTTACCTCACTTAGTATGATGTTCTCCAGCTCCATCCATTTGTCTAAGAATTTCATGAATTCATTGTTTCTAATGGCTGAATAGTACTCCATTGTGTAAATATACCACCTATTTTGTATCCATTCTTCCAGTTGAGGGACACCTGGGTTCTTTCCAGCTTCTGGCTACTACAAATAGGCCTGCTATGAACATAGTGGAGCAAGTGTCCTTATTGCATGCCAGGGAATCCTCCGGGTATATGCCCAGGAATGGTATAGCAGTTCTCTGGAAGTGTTATGCCCAGTTTTCTGAGGAACCGCCAGACTGATTTCCAAAGTGGTTGCACCATCTTACAATCCCACCAGCAGTGGAGGAATGTTCCTCTTTCTCCACATCCTCACCAGCACCTGCTGTCACCTGAGTTTTTGACCTTAGCCATTCTGACTGGTGTGAGGTGAAATCTCAGTGTTGTTTTGATTTGCATTTCCCTAATGATTAATGATGTTGAACATTTCTTAAGGTGTTTCTAAGCCCTCCGAAGTTCTTCATGTGAAAATTATTTGTTTAACTCAGTACCCCAATTTTAATGGGGTTATTTGGTTCTCTGGGTTCTACCTTCATGAGTTCTTTGTATATATTAGATATAAGCCCTCTGTCAGATTTAGGGTTGGTGAAGATCCTTTCCCAATCTGTTGGTTGATGTTTTGTCCTTTTGACAGTGTCCTGTGCCTTACAGAAACTTTGTAGTTTTATGAGGTCCCATTTGTCAATTCTTGATCTTACAGCATAAGCTATTGGTGTTCTATTCAGGAACTTTTCCCCTGTGCCCATGTCCTCAAGGGTCTTCCCCAGTTTCTTTTCGATTAGTTTCAGTGTGTCAGGTTTTATATGGAGGTCCTTGATCCATTTGGAGTTGAGCTTAGTACAAGGAGACAAGGATGGATCGATTCGCATTCTTCTGCATGCTGATCTCCAACTGAACCAGCACCATTTCTTGAAAATAGTATCTTTTTTCCACTGGATGCTTTCAGCTCCTTTGTCGAAGGTCAAGTGACCATAAATGTGTGGGTTCATTTCTGGGTCGTCAATCCTATTCCATTGATTTGCTTGCCTGATATTGGACCAATACCATGCACATTTTATCACTATTGCTCTGTAGTAGAGTTTAAAGTCTGGTATACTGAATCCCCCTGAAGTTCTTTTACTGTTGAGAATAGTTTTAGCTATCCTGGGTTTTTTGTTATTCCAGATGAATTTGAGAATTGCTCTTTCTAGCTCTATGAAGAACTGGGTTGGGATTTTTATGGGGATAGCATTAAATCTGTAGATTGCCTTTGGAAACATGGCCATTTTAACTATATTAATCCTGCAAATCCATGAGCATGGAAGGTTTTTCCATTTTCTGAGATCTTCTTCGATTTCCCTCTTCAGAGATCTGAAGTTCTTGTCATATATGTCTTTCACTTTTTTGGTTAGAGTCACCCCAAGATACTTTATGCTGTTTGTGGCTATTGTGAGGGTATCATTTCCCCAATTTCTTTCTCAGTCTGCTTATCTTTTGAGTATATATGCTACTGATTTGCTTGCATTGATTTAGTAGCCAGCCACTTTGCTGAAGTTGTTTATCAGCTGTAGGAGTTCTGTAGTAGAGTTTTTAGGGTCACTTAAGTATACTATCATATCATCAGCAAATAGTGATAGTTTGATTTTTTCCTTTCCAACTTGTATCCCTTTGACTTCCTTACGTTGTCTAATTGCTCCAGCTAGGACTTCTAGAACTATATTGAAAAGATATGGAGATGGGGGGGGCAGCCTTGAGTAGTCCCTGATTTTAGTGGGATTGCTTCAGGTTTCTCTCCATTTAGTTTGATGTTGGCTACTGGTTTGCTGTTTTTTGCTTTAAGGATGTTTCGGTATGGGCCTTGAATTCCTGTTCTTTCTAAGACTTTTACCATGAAAGGATGCTGGATTTTGTCAAATGCTTTTTCTGCATCTAATGAGATGATCATATGCTTTTTTCTTTGAGTTTATGTAGTGGATTACATTGATGGATTTCCTTATATTGAACCATCCCTGCATCCCTGGGATGAAGCCTACTTGATCCTAGTAGATGATCGTTTTGATATGTTCTTGGATTTGCTGGGCAAGAATTGTATTGAGTATTTTTGCATCGATATTCATAAGGGAAATTGGCCTGAAGTTTCTTTGTTGGATCTTTGTGTGGTTTTGGTATCAGCGTAATTGTGGCTTCAAAGAAGGAAGTAGTGTAGTAGGGTAGTGTTCCTTCTGTTTCTATTTTGTGGAATAGTTTAAAGAGTATTGGTGTTAAATCATCTTTGAAGGTCTGAGAGAATTCTGCACTAAAGCCATCTGGTTCTGTGCTTTTTTTGCTTGCGAGACTTTCTATGACCTCCTTTATTTCTTTAGGGGTTATGGGATTATTTAGATGATCTATATGACCCTGATTTAATTTTGGTGTTTGATATCTGTCTAGGAAACTGTCCATTACCTCCAGAATCTCCAGTTGTGTTGAGTATAGGCTTTTGTAGTAGGATCTGATGATTTTTTGAATTTCCTCAGTTTCTGTTGTTATATATCCCTTTTCTTTTCCAATTTTGTTAATCTGGATACTGTCTCTGAGCACTTTGGTTAGTCTGGCTAAGGGTTTATCTATCTTGTTGATTTTTTCGAAGAACCAGCTCCTGGTTTTGTTGATTCTTTGTATGGTTCTCTCTGTTTCTGCTTGATTGATTTTAGCCCTGAATTTGATGATTTCCTGCCATCTTCTCCTCCTTGGTGAATTAGCTTCTTTTTGTTCCAGGTGTGTTGTTAAGCTGTTAGCATATACTTTCTCCATTTTCTTTTTGGAGCCACTCAGGGCTATGAGTTTTCCTCTTATCACTGCTTTCATTGTGTCCCATAGATTCGGGTATTTTGTGTCTTTATTTTCATTAAATTCTAAAAAGTCTTTGATTTCTTTCTTTATTTCTTCCTTGACCGAGGTGTCATAGAGTAGAATATTGTTCAGTTTCCATGTGTATGTGTGCTTTCTGTTTTCTTTGTTGCTATTGAAGACCACTTTTACTCCATAGTGATCTGATAGGAGGCATGAGATTATTTCGATCTTCTTATATTTGTTGAGGTCTGTCTTGTGGCCAATTATATGATCAATTTTGGAGAGGGTACCATGAGGTGCTGAGGAAAAGGTATATTCTTTTGCTTTAGGATGAAATGTTTATATCTATATATCTATATATCTATATATCTATATATCTATACACACACACACACACACACACACACACACACACACACACACACACATATATATATATGCTAAATCTAAAAGATCCAAAGCTTCAGTTAGTTTCACTGTGTCCCTGTTTAGTTTCTGTTTTCCTGATCAATCCATTGAGGAGAGGGAAGTGCTGAGGTCACCCACAATTATTGTGTTAGGTGAAATGTTTGCTTTGAGCTTTAGGAAAGTTTCTTTTACGAATGAGGGTGTCCTTGCATTTGGAGCATAGATGTTCAGGATTGAGAGTTCTTCTTGGTGTGTTTTTCCTTTGACCAGCAAGAAGTGTCCCTCCATGTTTCTTTTGATGACTTTAGGTTGAAAGTAAATTTTATCTGACTACAAATTTATACTGACTACAAAGTGTGGCTACTTTGGCCCGTTTCCTGAGACCATTTGCTTGTAACATTGTCATCCAGCCTTTTAATCTAAAGTAGTATTTGTCTTTGACACTGAGGTGTGTTTCCTGTATGCAGCAAAATGTAGCATCCTGTTTATGAATTCAGTCTGTCAGTCTATGTCTTTTTATTGGGAAATTGAGTCCACTGATATTAGGAAATATTAAGGAATAGTGATTATCACTTCCTATCATTTTTGATGTCATTTTTCATAATTGATTGGTCATGTTCTTTTGGGTTTGATGAAAAAAGGCTATTATCTTGCTATTTCTAGGGTGGAGTTTCCCTCCTTGTATTAGTGTTTTCCCCCTATTATTCTTTGTAGGGTTGGGTTTGTGGAAAGATATTGTGTAAATTTGGTTTTGTGACAGAATATCTTGGTTTCTCCATCTATGATGATTGAGAATTTTGCTGGGTATAGTAGTTTTGGCTGGCATTTGTGTTGTCTTAGAGTCTGCATGTGATCTGCCTAGGATCTTCTAGCTTTCATGGTCTCTGGTGAGAAGTCTGGTGTAATTCTGATAGGTCTTCCTTTATATGTTATTTGGCCCTTTTCTCTTACTGTCTTTAATATTCTTTCTTTGTTTATTGCATTTGGGGTTTTGATTATTATGTTACAGGAGTTATTTTTGTTCTGGTCCAGTCTGTTTGGAGTTCAATAGGGTTCTTGTATATTCATGGGCATCTCTCTCTTTAGGTTAGGGAAGTTTTCTTCCATAATTTTGTTGAAGATATTTGCTGGCCCTTAAAGTTTTAATTCTTCACTCTCATCTATGCCTATAATCCTTAGATTTGGTTTTCTCATTGTGTCCTGGATTTCCTGGATGTTTTGGGTTACAAGCTTTTTACATTTTGCATTTCTTTGACTGTTGAGTCCATGATTTCTATGGTATCTTCAGCATCTGAGATTATTTCTTCTATCTCTTGTATTCTGTTGTTGATATTTGCACCTATGTCCCCTGATTTCTTCCCAAGGTTTTCTATCTCCAAAGTTGTCTCCCTTTGCAATTTCCTAGTTGTTTCTACTTCTGTTTTTAGATCCTAGATGCTTTTGCTCAGTTCCTTCACTTGTTTGTTTGTGTTTTCCTGTAATTCTCTAAGAGATTTTTGTGTTTCCTCTTTCATGACATCTGCCTGTTGACCCAAGTTCTCTTATATTTCTTTAAGTGATTTTTGAGTTTCCTCCTTATTGGCTTTCATCTTTTGAACCATATTCTCTTGCATTTCTTTCAGTGAGTTTTGTGTTTCCCATGTAAGGGATGCTAACTTTTGATCATTTTTCTCCTGAATTTCTTTAGGAGATTAATTTATGTCCTTCATGAGTAACTCTAACAGCATCATGACCAGTGATTTTGTATCCAAATCTTGTTTTTCTGGTCGGTTGGGGTTTCCCAGACTTGCTGATGTTGGAGAGTTGGGTTCAAATTGTGCCATATTGCCTTGATTTCTGTTGGTAAGATTCCTACGTTTGCCTTTTGCCATCTGGTTATCTCTTGTGTTAGTATGTCTTGTTGTCACTGGCTAGTGCTTGAACCTCCTCTTAAGGCTATTTCTGCACAGCTGGATGACTGGGTTTCCCCTGGCACAGATTGCTGTTTTGCTGCCCTCCTCTTGGGTGCTGTTTGATCCCTGGTGTTCTGCCCTAAGTAATGGTATATTTAGGTTGTCTCTGTGGATTGAACCTGGTGCTGCCTCTCTGCTCTGTCAGGGCATGAAGATTGTGGTGGGGATCCACAGGGCAAAGGACCCATACCTTGCTGGCTCACAGATGCTCTGCTGCTCAGCCCAGGACTTGGGCACAAGCGGCACTCAGCAGCTTGGTGGTCTTTGTCTTCAGAGGTCTTATACGCAAGATATCTCAGTACCTGGGGTCATCTGTCCCTTCAGCCTGAGCACAAAGATGGCTGCTGCCAACTTCCCACAGGACACTGAACTCATGCCTGGCTGGCTCACAGAAGAGCTGGGCGCAGGTGGTGGCCCACCGCTCGGTGGTCTGCGTCACCAGAGGTCTTAATCTTGGGATATCTCGGTATCTGGGGTTGCCTGTCCTTTCTGCCTGTGTGTAGAGATGGCATCTGCTGACTTCCCGCAGGGCCCAAGACCCACGCCTGCCTGGCTCCCAGAAGATCCGCTGCTCAGCCCAGGACATGGGCACAGGCAGCAGTCCGCAGCTCTATGTTCTTAGTCTTCAGAGGTCTTATACCCGGCTATCTCGGTACTTGGGGTTGCATGTCCTGTCAGCCTGAGCACAAAGATGGCATCCCCAGAGTGAAATTTTTAAATGTTACAATTACCTTACAATTTTCATAATTGTTTCATAGTTGTTCCTGCTATATATTGATTATTATTGAAAGAAAGTAACTTTTTACTCAGATGAAAAATGGGAAATATTGAGGTTTGTTCTGTTGTTGCATAGTGTAATGATAAATATTGGTCCCCAAATCTGGTTGTTCTCAAGGATGGGGAAATATCCAAGTAGAACAAGTGATGCTGTCTAACTTTGCTTTTTAATTTAAAACTACTGATTGAATGAAGATAGCAATAGCTCATATCTGAATAGAATAGAGGTAGGCAGAATTTTTGTTTTACCATCTGAGCCAAGAAGATGAAACTATGGGGTAAGTCAGATATGAAATCCTGGCCATGAACGCTGGTCAATTGTAGCTAGGAGGACCCCAAATAGCGCATAGCAAGTTATAACTTGGGGTTATTGTTAGGGAAGTAGATACAAATAATTTAGAGGGTAGATATCTGCCCAGGTCTAGTGCTTTAAAGAGTTTAATAAATATAAAAATATTGAATCTCTTAACTGAAAAAAGAATGATCAAAGACAGGGTAGAAATCCAAACCTGAGACTAATTATTATTACAATAGTAGGCACTTTTACAACTATTTTTAACCATGACAAAGCTAGTTCCTTTTACTACATTGTTTCTGTTAAATAAGGATGTGATACTTCTGGGAAATGTGAAATTTTAAATACATGAATAGAGCTTAAAATAATAGCAATAGTGCCAACTATTGCTGACAACATTTGACATGTTTATAGTGAGATAATATAAGAATGGCATATATAACAAGTTTTAGTAGCCATTAAATTTCTTAGATTCTTATGCAATATTCAAATGCAGAGGAAGTGCAGTGAAAAATGAATCAAGTGTTATATATCCTCAATATTAGGTTCTCAGTATACTGAGGAAAGTGACTCATGATTTTATGAAACACTTCTTTCTCAAGAAAAAAGAAAATGAACAAATCTGATTCTGAAAGAGATAAAAACAGAATGAAGGTTTCATGTTATTTTATTTGATTCTTCTTTTAAATTAAGAAGCTTTATCATTTACATTTATTTTAGTGTAGTTTAGGAACAAAAGAGATAGGAACATGAAAGAACAAGTAAATCACAAATAACATAATGAGTATTTATTTGAAATCTCCTCAAGTGTTGTAGTTTCTAAGTGAGATATTCTTCACTGAACATTAGAACACAGAATGAACAATACCAACCTAGACACAGAATGAGAATGTATAGTATCACAAATCATTTGTTGACTCCTTATCCAGAGTGATTCTTGAAAGCCACAATTTTAGGCAACTAATAGAGTATAATGAAGTGACAGCTTGTTCCACATGATAATGCTTGAGATTTTTCTTGAACTCTAATGTGAAATCAATGTGGAATACAAAAAAATTACAAGAAAAATGTTTTCTGCTTTGTTTTATTCCTTATCATTTTATAAATAGATATAATATATCTGCTAACATTCACCCTTTCATCCTTACATCTTATCCCTTCCCTATCCCTTATACTGAGTAAGTCCTCACTTCACTTCATGTCTTTTTGCTCTATGGCCCGGTGGGATAATTCAGGGCCTCTTTCTGAGCATGGGTATATAACTTTTCACTGGAGCATGGAACAGAGGCTACCCAACTAATGACAATGACAATCATTTTACTTACAACTCTTAACTGTCAATAGCATTCATGGAAGGATTCAGGCCTCATAATCCCTTCCCTAGTTTGCAAATATTTAGGGGTTTAATCTTGGGTATGCTTTGTGTAAGTAACAGAAGATGCTGAGTTCAGGAATGGCATTTTCTATTTAGGTTCAGAAGAGAGAATCACATGGCCCATTCTGAATCTTTTGGCTCTTACATTCTTTCCATCACCTCTTTCATAGTGTTTCCTGAAACTTGTAGGCTTGTTACTCATACCCACTTTAAGGCTGATGAATCAACACTAACTTGTCCTCAGCACTTAATCAGCCAGGCCTAGATATTTACATTAATTGCTGATACCTACCAAACACTAGGTAAGAGTAGTCAACTCTTACCTAGTTTTTGCATTGAAATATTCATATTCTTGTGAGAAATTTTGTCCAAATAATCTTTACATGTAATTTGATTCTTGAGCCAAAAAATATAATTAGGTTTTCATACATTGAAAATTTCAGAATAATATCAAATTTATGTGCAAACCATCTTGATAATACTTTCTGAACTGTTGAATTATCTCTGTATGCTATCCTATTTAAGAGCAATTTACTTTTTTCATTGATTGTAGTGATTATTTTCTATAACCTAATTCTATAATGCTATATAATTATATATTGGAAATGTGAAATTTCCATGTTTTTCTGTAACTCACTTAGCTAATATTTCCATGAGCATATTTGAAAAAATGTTTTAATTTGCAACTGAATTTTCTTCTGTAACTATATAACTATATATTTGAGAAAGCCTGATTCCATGTGCCAATGCCATGGACATTCATTTTTGACTGAAGTATAATATGTCTTATTCCCTTTGATGATAGGTCTGCATTCTTTGTTGACTCATATGTTCAAATGATATGTGGTTAGGTTTGTGATGTGTAAATATTTATGTAAATATTTATTCGAAAGTATGAGATTTGTTGGAGTAGCAGTGGCCTTGTTGGAGAAATTGTGTCACTGTGGGCATGGGATTTGAGGTCCTCATCTCAAGTGTTGCCCAATGTAGACACCATTTTCCTATCTGATGGTTGATGACAAACGTCTTGCTGCTTTTGGATCAAAATATAGAATTATTTGTTCCTCTAGCACCATGTTTGCCTGCATGCTGCCATGCTTCTCACCCTGGTGATAATGTATTGAACCTTGGACAGTGGAAACCATCTCTAATGAAATGTTTTCTTTTATAAAAAGGTGCCTTGTAGGGCTGCAGAGATGGCTTCACAGTGAAAAGCACAGACTACTCTTTCAGAGTTTTTTGAGTTCAATTCCCAGCAACCACATATTGGCTTGCAACCATCTGTAATGGGATGTGATGGCCTCTTCTGGTATCTGAAGATAGCAACAGTGTACTTATATACATAAAATATACCTTTTTGTTGTTGTTGTTGTTTTAAAAGAAGAAGCCAAACATCTGAATTAGTGTGCTGACCACAATGAGAATTTACAGAAAAGACTGAAGGAACTGAAGGGCCTTGCAACACCATATGAAGAACAACAATATCAACCAACCAGACACCCCAAATCTCCCAGAGAATAAATTATCAACCAAGAGTACACGTGGGGGCAGGGACACATGACTCTAGCTGGATATGTAGCAGCTAGCTACAATAAGATTACCTTATTGGGCATCACTGGGATGGGAGGCCCTTGGTCCTGTGGAGGCTCAATGATCAGGGCAGGGATATGCTAGGGTGCTGAAGCAGGAATGGGTGGTTGGGTGGGGAGAACCCTAATAGGAGGAGGAGGAGGAGGAGGGGAGAGGAGATGGGTGGAGGTTTGTGAAGGGTAAGTATGAAGGGGGAGAACATTTGAAATGTCAATATATAAAATAACCAATTAAATAAAAAAGAAAAAAATCCCCTTAATTTCTTATTTTTATCTTCTCCCCTAATATATAGGATAACATATATTAAATTTTATTTCATATATTAAAATATTAACTTATAAAATTATTTTATATAAATATATATTTTACAGAATTACAAAAAAGAATTGTTTTAATCATCTTTGGTCATCTTTGGTCATCAAGTACCTTCACAGCAAAAGAAACCCTATCTGAGACAGAGACATTGGCTAAAATCAATAATATCATTTATGTTTTGAATAATGCATTTATTGTCATGTGATTTTGAAGACTGGTGTGCTAAATTTCAATTTAAGCATATGCCAATACCCTCAATTATATTCTTGCACCTTGGATTGTGAGCTATACAAAATAGATTTCTTAAGTCATTTATTTCTATCTGCCTTGAGAAAAGTAAAACTACAGTATTCTTTTTTTTATTTGATATATTTTTTATTTACATTTCAAATTATTTCCCTTTTTCTGTTCCCTCACTCCCATAAGTCACATAAGCCTCCTTCCCTCCCCCTGTTCTCCCACCCATCCCTTACCACTTCCCTGTTCTGGTTTTGCTGTATACTGCTACACTGAGTCTTTCTAGAACCAGAGGCCACTCCTCCATTCTTCTTGTACCTCATTTAATGTATGGATTATGTTTTAGGTATTCCAGTTTTCCAGGCTAATATCCACTTATTAGTGAGTGCATACCATGATTGATCTTTTGAGACTGGGTGACCTCACTTAGTATGATGTTCTCCAGCTCCATCCATTTTCCTAAGAATTTCATGAATTCATGGTTTGTAATGGCTGAATAGTACTCCATTGTGTATATATACCACATTTTTTTTTTGCATCCATGCTTCTGTTGAGGGATACCTGGTTTCTTTCCAGCTTCTGGGTATTATAAATAGGGCTGCTATGAACATAGTGGAACATATATCCTCATTACATGCTGGGAAATCCTCTGGGTATATGCCCAGGAGTGGTATAGCAGGATCCTCTGGAAGTGACATGCCCAGTTTTCTGGGGAACCACCAAACTGATTTCCAGAGTGTTTGTACCAATTTGCAACCCCAGCAGCAGTGGAGGAGTGTTCCTCTTTCTGCGCATCTTCGCCAACAGCTGCTGTCTCCTGAAAACTACAGTATTCTTATTATCATTCTTAAGCAAATATTCAATATTGAAGGGAATATAGAGGCTGGCACCAAAGTTTCTACAGACTATTGAAACTAGAGAGTCTGTAGCAAGGTAAAATTTCCCAGAAGCGCCCCTTGATTGGTCACTGCATGTAATTAGGAAATGAATCCCAAGTTAGAGTTGGAATTTTATAATTTTGGTGATGCCAGGACTCTGAAACATCTACCAAAGAAAGAAGTCAGTCCAGAGATGGCCCATCTTCGATAAGGATGACAGTGAGGGGGTGCCAGCAGTAGAGTTGTGGAGCTGCCTAATACTATTAAAGCCCACATGATAGCATGATAAGTCCCAAGTACCATATTTGGAGCTGAAGTATTGGATGTTTAATGTTTTAGTTTTGTTTCAAACTATTATATTTTTGTGCTATGTATTGCCATCCCTTTCACCTTTTTAATGGGAATGTTTTACTGTGCCACTGTGTATACATACTTTGTAATTTATATTTTGATTTTATAAAGGCTCACAGATCATGTGTCAACCTAAGCTTCAGATGAAATTTGAAGAGAAGACTCCTGAAGAATAATGATGCCATTAAAAGTTTATGAACCTTAAAACAAAGTGAATTTTGCCTTGTGCAATGAATTTGAAAGTTTATGCACCAGGAGACATATGATATTGTGTAAGCATTATACACTTGGGTATCAAGTTGCCAAAAAATAAAACCATCATGATTTTCAATCATTTTCAAGTGCATGTGATATAAAATGACATTAGAAATGTCTTGACATAGCCATGATGGTCTTTCAAATAGGAGTGACTGACCTTGGAAAGACACTTTGAGTGTAAGGTTACCATTCTTTTGAATATGGTCCTTAATTAAATAAAAAGGAAAGGATGAGCAAAGCATCGGCATTGTCTTGGCATTTGTTTTCATAATTTCAGGTTGAATGTGATCCTTACTGTGGACAACAGGTCTTCCTTTCTATCCTGTGTGCATGATTCCTATGCTTAAGTCATGAGCCAAATAATATGCATTTAGTTTAATATGATCCTGGAGAAAGTGTGAACCAATTTCTCCATGACTTTTCTATGTATTTTCTGTGAAATGATCAGTCCTTCCTATAGAAAATGCCAATTATCTTAACATTAATTGTCTTCAGAGAAAAGTAAGTAATAAGCAAGGGTATTGAGAAAGATTTTCCTTTGGGGAGTATAATGGCTGTAGCTAATATCCTTAAAAAGGGCTATTAGAGACATGTGGATTTCATGGTGTTTCAAAGGAAATTTAAAAGTAATGTAAAACACCATAAATGACTTTCTTATTTTTATTTGCTTTATTCTGTATTAAGAAAGGGATAAAGTTTAGGACCTATGTATGAGTCTTCTCAGAGGCTGAAATTGTAACAACAATTGATGATTATAGAGTTCACAAGCATTAATGTGATCCTTCAAAAGTCTGAATGTTGATATTTTTGAATTTTTTTCCTTTTTAACCGGATCTGTGGGAAATCCTTCCTATACATGTCTGATGACCAGTCCATGTTCCAGGTATTTGAAAAATTCTGAATTAATTTAACTTTGTATCCATTATCAATAATGAGTAAAGCAATACTTAAATATAGCATCTAGTAATGTACTTACAGATAGAGTTTGAATCAGCAGGATATCAGCATATGATGGATCTTATTAAGAAATAATCATAACATTGAATGTTAAAGAGAAATATGAAAGCAAAATTGGATGATATATTTTGATATGGTGGTCTCTCAAGATTCCTTTACAAATAAATCATAAGGAAATCCTAACATGTCCATACTACAAATGTGAGTGTGTGAATCAGTTTCCTAATTTAGGTATTTACTTTCTTGAAGACATATTTCTTATTATAATTCCATGTGTATTTGTGTGTTTTATGCATTGATGTTTGTGTACACTGTACATATCTGCCCCCTATAAAAGCAAGAGATAGGTGGTACATCCCTTGGAACAGGAGTCGAAGACAATTGTGAGCCATCATGTAGCTTTTGGAAAATGAATTCACATTGTCTCCAAGAGAGACATGTGTTTCATCTTCTAAGCAAAGGCTCTCACCATTCACCTTTTCTTCTTTTTTTCTCTTTTGTTCTTATAAGACCTTTTTTGAGGATACAATTTAATTAAACTATTTTTTCCATTTCCTTGCATGACCCTAACCCCCAGCCTATGTACCTGTCCTCTCTCTTTCAAATACAGTATCTTCTTTCTGTTGTTGTTTTGCTTTGCTAAAATATTACATCCATGTATATGCATTAGTGTACATTTATACACATGTATGGAGAATCTCTTCTGAGCACCATCTATCAATAAAAAACATGTCTAATGAGCTGAGACAGAAAATAGGAGGTGGGTCACTGGTAGGAAGAGAGAGGATTCTGAGACTTGGTGATAGAATAAAAGGAGTTGCAAGAAGATTTGAGTTAAATTTGATGGAGATTCTGGAGGAGACTTTGAGGGAGTATCCAAGGAAGAAGGCTGAAATTGAGGGAGATGTAACAATGTGGTACACATAAAGTAGTTTGAATGGGTTAAATAAATTATGGGTTAGCCAGGGTAAGAGCCAAATCTTATGGCCTAGGCATTTAATAATATATAATTAGTCACAGAGTTGTCATCCTGTAAGAAGGAGCAAGAAGGAGAAACACATTTATTACTTTTATACACACACACAAACACACACACACACACACAAACACACAAGCGTGCATGTATAAATGCTCTTCACTGGACAGTTCATATCTTCCATTTTCAAGGAAGCTTCACCATTCAACTCTAGCAAACTCATTATTATATCAATATTATATGACTTTATAATTTTAAGATGATATAAATCTTAAACAAAAAATGTATGCTTGTTTTACCTTGTTTACATTCATGATAATAGAGATATTATTTGTATATGTTTAAATATTTACTGTAAGTATAACTGAGAGTTTGCAATTACAATGCATGCCTATTTTACATATAAATTTAATGTGATGGGTAGTATTATTTTCTTAAGCAAAGGAATTTGAATTGTTTTGTTGTGATAATCGTATGGCATAGATTTTAGAAAGTTTCAACAAAGTAGAAGTGGTTAATCATCACAGAAATAAATACAAAAGAACTTTAAAAGTCAGGGAAGGAATTTCATAGAATATTAATATATAAGTATGTATTTGAAAATAGAAAGAAGAAGTCATAGATTATTAGCAAAAAGGATAAGAGCTATTGATCTCACCCATTAGTGATCAAACTGTGACTTGGTTGACAGTTATCTCTCTTCTAAGCATAATGAATCATATTAGTAATATTAAAATTGAAAAGGGGAAATCATTTAAAATGTATATAAAAAATATATCGAATAAAATTTAAAAAAATTGCTAATGATGAATAGGAGTAAATCTACAGAAAACTGTTTCTGCTTGGAACTGAAATGATCTTTTGCATCACAAAGTGTTTGCTATTTTATATATTAATCTGGAAGGAGACAAAAGGTACCCAGAAAATGATCATTCTGCTTAGGGGCACAAGCTCATCACTGAGAAAAATACATGAAAAATATTTTTGTCCAAGCAAGATTGAGTCAACCAAAATTTCTACTCAAAGAGTCTAGAAAACATGACAGGTACAAGAAAGACACTTATTAACATTAGGCAAATTCTTGCTAAATGGTAAGTGTGGCCATACAAGACATATCAGTCCTCTGAATCAATGTTAAGACAAAGGAAATGAAATAGTGCAGGGAGAGACTTGAAGGTTTTATTCTGCTGTTTTTTGTTTGTTTGTTTGTTTTGGTTTGGTTTTTTTTTTATCTACTGAATGACTATAATTTCAAGGAAAGAGTCAGTTCTATTAAGAAATGGATGATATATAATTCAAAAATTTTCTAAACATTTATAGTATAACATGGCACAATAGTTATAAATGGTAAATTATTACAACTTATGCATCCATTAAAGTGGCAACTGATAAAGTTAAAATGAGGGCCGAAACAATGTTTCACTATCTAGGTAGTGTCATGGGTTCACTTCCACTGAGCATTTCTGTATATCAATGCGTTAATTGTTGCTTACTTCTCATACCTGACAGGCTGTGGAAGACTCTAGCATGCCCAATGTCACTAGAATAACAGGTTTCATCCTTATGGGATTCTCAGGTGTTCCTGAGCTACAGACTGTATGTGGGCTGTTCTTCCTGGTAATGTACCTAGCAATCATAATGAATAACCTCCTCCTCATCACTCTAATCACTCTGGATCTGAAACTCCAAACACCCATGTACTTTTTCCTGAAGAATTTGTCCTTGTTGGATGTCTTCTTTATTTCTGTTCCAATCCCAAATTTTTTTTCCATAGCATAACTCACAATAATTCAATTTCTATTTTGGATTGTGCCCTCCAAGTGTTTTTTATGACCTCTTTTGCAACTGGGGAAGTAGTTGTCCTGACAGCAATGTCATATGACCGCTATATTGCTATCTGCTCTCCCCTTCATTCTGAAGTCATTATGAGTAGTGGTAAATGTGTGCTGATGGTGGGTGTTTCCTGGGCTATTGGGGTACTTTTTGGAGCTTTATACACAGCTGGGACATTTTCCATGCCTTTCTGTGGCTCCATTGTGATTCCACAGTTTTTCTGTGATGTTCCCTCACTGTTAAGAATTTCCTGCTCTCACAGACTTGTGGTCATTTATACAAGTCTAGGAATTGGTGTTTGTCTGGGCATGTCTTGTTTCATCTGTATTGTGATCTCTTACTTTTACATTTTCTCAACTGTGCTGAGAATTCCTACCACTAAAGGTCAGTCTAAAGCATTTGCTACCTGCCTCCCTCACCTCACTGTTTTCAGTGTTTTTATTTCCACTGCTTGTTTTGTCTATCTAAAGCCACCCTCAAGTACAGCATCACTTACAGATAGGCTATTTTCTGTGCTATATACTGTGTTGCCTCCAGCACTTAATCCAGTGATTTACAGCCTGAGAAATAGTGATGTAAAGTATGCTTTGAAGAGATTACAACAAAATCTCTGCCCAAAAAGTTTACTCCATGCAACAGTTCAAAGTATCTGTCTATGGTTTTGTGGCTCACATTTTCCCAGCAAGCTTTGTAATTTTTGACTCTCAAAAAAAAAGTAGATGCTCATTTTTTGCCTCAAGTAAATAAACACTCAGATGAAAGCGGATATGATAAAAGATCAAAAAAGTGTATTATATCAGGCTACGCTACAAAGTTACAATACCAACTTCTGCTCTTCTATGATAAAGCCATTCTCATTTTCACTGTATATCTTTCTAAAAAGTTTGCAATATTACCTTCATTGTAAGATTGAATGAATATCTGTCCATTTGATTACTCCTTATCTAGTGAATTTTCAAACCAAAAAAAAAAAAAAAACCAACAATAACAAAATTTTTGAGGTGGAAGAAGCATGTAAACAATGAAGGATAATTTATATATGGTTTCTGCACTAACTACTCAAATAATTAGAACTAAAAGGCCAGAAGCAACCCACAAGGCCTAGATTGCTGTTGGCGCAATTCTTGAAGAAGTATCAAATTCTTGAGGCAACGACAAACCTGGAAAAGATCATATAAGCCACGTCCAAAAAGACAAATAGTGGACACCCAGGTTGAGACTATTATCAGAGACACTGGAAAGTTCAAAATTTGTGTGTCCATTTTTCTGCACTTTCTGTGGAACAAATTCTTTAGAGTTTTAAAAACTGGGCTGGTGATATGGCTCAGTGGTTAAGAGTACTGAGTGTTTTTCCAAAGTACTGAGTTCAAATCCCAGCAACCACATGTCGGCTCTCAACCATCTGTAATGAGATCTGATGCCCTCTTGTGGTGTAACTGAAGACAGCTACAGTGTACCTACATATAATAATCAATAAATCTTTAAAAAATAAAAATAAAAACAAAGTCCTTTTGCATTTTGCCACATTAATAAAAATAAAATACTGGAGAGAGGAGACTCTATGACTATCCTAGGAGACTGCAAGTTGCTCTCTGACCTGTGAAGCTATCTGACTTTCAGACATTGAACAAGGGGCTTGCAGTTACTGTGTCACCTGAGCTAAAATTGCAGAACTGTATGAGTGGGATGCTGGCCTAAGGCCATTGAAATGCACATGATCCCATGATAAATCTCAAATGCTAGACAAAAAGCTTTTTTTTTCCTGCAACTTTCCCCTGCTGTATTTGAATTTTCTGCCTTTTTTTATTCACACATTATCATGTTTTTAGAATGAAAAGATTTGCTGTGTGCTAATTAATATATGAGGTACATAATGTTTTTAAAGATCAAATACACTCTTACTGTTTGTTTCAGGATAAAATTGATTCGTGAACTTCAAAACAATTTCTTTTATTTTAATTGTGTCATCATATATATTTGAGATGGTGAGTGCACATGTGTGAGGATGACATGAAAAGCCAGAACAGTTTATTGAGGCATTCTGGATAATCTAATGTGAGTGCTGGAAACAAGACTTAATCCTCTGCAAGATATGGTTCTGCTGTTAACAACTGACTCATCTTTCCTCTGCACCACAGACATTTGAGCTATGCAAATGTTAGAAGTATTAACACTTTAGGGATTTTTAAAAATTTACTAATCACATTTATATAATATTATGCTTAAAATTAATACATTTATCAATCACAATGAAAAGAGAATGATATAAGATGGTTGAAGTTTGTTGTAAATTTCATGAATTATGTCAACTAAGAAAACGATTTTCTTTTTTTTTTTGGTATGGGTATGTCTTTAAGGGCATAGGGCATTTCCAGAAAGGATTGGCCTTGATAGGAAGATGTACTGTGATTGTGGGTAACTTTATTTTCTGGTTTGGCAACCTGCTTAGAATAAAATAAACTGAGCAGAGTACCATTAGAGCGTGATAGTTTCATTTTATGCTTTCTGACTATAAGCACACTGTGATCCACTCTTTCATGATTCTAAGCTTTCTTTGTTATTTGGACTCTACTGCAAAAGTGAGTTAGAATCATCCTTGGTTTCTTATGTTGTCTTCTTATATATATGATACAGCCTGGGAAAAAAGTGATTAATACTGGATGTATTGCAAGAGTCCTGTTCACAGATCCTAATTTTGTATTTTGAAACATTTTTTTAAACTAAGATGTCTGTTATATGTACTATGTAATTGATGAAGTCCATAATTACTCTGTTTCTGGGGAAATACGAGCATGTCCTTCATAATCTATCACAGTCTATTTATCATTTGGCTGAGTAATATGATGCACAGAAAGCAGAAATAATTACAACACTCTCAAAAGGAATGCAGTCTTCATAATACTTTTCAGAAAAACCCATCACTAGGGACACCAATGGAGAATCCATAAGACTTAAAGAAATCTCTTAGAGACATTGTGAATATTTAAAGTTTCAATGAATCTACACAAAAAATATAAAAAGATAAAATATTTTTCTCACTGCTTATATTTGTATTATCCTGATAAGAAGGTATGACAATTTAGCTTTGAACATCAAGTTTTTTTTTATAACCTTATGAAGGAACCCTACATAATAATTTCTGTTTCCAAAGCATGCTGTATGTTTATTGTCCTTTATGGTGATCTAATGCTAAATTAAACATTAATGCACATGAAAACATTTCCCTCCTCAAGACTACCTGCTAGAAAATATTCTTACATGTATCTGAGAAGTAACATTTCTAGGAACATGAAGAATATTAATTGTTCAGATTTCCATTGGTAAAATCATTTTTAGAATATTATAGATATGGAGAAAATTGGGAGTATTATTAAAAATAATGTAATTCAGCAGTGATTTATTCACCCATAATTTTCTTGATGTTTTTCTTTATGCATATAGTTGGAATAGCCTAGCAAAATGCCTGGATCTTATCCCTCTTCCATGCATTGTTCTTGTGTACCCAGACAGTTTCTCTCTTAATAGGCAAATGCTATCCATTCTCATGTTAAATTAGATCTGTATTTACAAAATGCCATCTCCAGAGATCTTTGTTCTATATACTCTTCCTTTGAATTTTGCTTGAAAGTTGATAACCTGAAATAATCAACTGATTGACCTCTATACCCAGGTCTTTATTATACCAAATCATCTCATATGAAGAATATTTTGCTGTTTATAGAATATATGTTCATGCTTAACTTTGACTCCCCTAATGGAGAATAAATTACCCTAATAATCTCTGCATTATTTTCTAATATATATTCAGAATGACACTAACAAAGACATACACACACATACACAGAGAGAGAGAGACAGAGGGACAGAGAGAAAGAGAGGAGCGAGAGACAGAGAGACAGAAACAGAGACATGTACACACATAGGGAGAGATTTGTTCTAAAGTAAAATAGTAAAATAAACTTGACCTAGTAACCAACAATATAATTTTAACACTAAACACATGCAAAAAGTGAATTTGAAACCATGTGACATGTTAGAGAATATCAGTCAAGAAAAAGATGGAATATTTTGTTGGATTTACTTTAAAGAAATCCTATACCGATGATATCCAAGCTTTAAAAATTAACAGCAAAGTAAAACTAGTTAATCTTGACATAAATCAAATAAAAAACTTAATAGTTATTATCTACATAAATCAAACAGGAAATGTAACCATAAAAGGTTGGAGGGAGAGAAATTTAATAAATAAGATTGTATTGGAGATATTTTCAGAATTATTGACAATGTCAATATTAAACAGAGGAGGAACAGAAGAGTCACTGTCATTGAACATTCTGTCTCAGGCTGTGGTCTGGTTGATTTTCCCCTCAGTTCTGACATGCAGATTATTAGCAATGTCAAGGTAATGGCAGTTGACCCTAAATAAAGAGGCAATCACTATTTATTGCAAAGAGAAATGTTGTCAAGGCAAGTTACTTTTATTTACTTCTCAGTGTATTTACCAGTCAGCTGTATCATTTGGAAGAGGAGAAAATTATTCAATAGATGGTGAGCACATCTTTTTATGGGCTAAACCTCATCAGTAAATCATCTGCTCACAAACCTCCACTATTCAAGCAATGCTTATTCAAAAAATAAAACCTTCTTAGTGACAACATGTAGACTCTAAAAGTTGATGTAATAGACAGCAGTAATAAAATTAGAACTATTGTATTGGCTGATTTTGTGTGTCAACATGACACAAGCTGGAGTTATTACAGAGAAAGGAGCTTCAGGTGAGAAAATGCATATATGAGATCCAGCTGTAAAGCATCTTATCAATTACTGATCAAGGGTCAAGGGCCCATTGTGAGTTAGGCAAATCTATAAGAATTCAGATAATGTTAGGACAGTGACCTGGCAAGAAGAGGAAATATGAAGTATTTAATGGAAACAGAGTTTAGGTAAGGAGATAACTGTCTGTCAATGTAGTCAGAAGTCGTCTGAGGAGTAAACAATAATTTAGCAGTTACATTATTTTTTAAAAAATGACAGATTCCAATAGCCAGCAGTTCTCTGTGGTCTCTGGTCTCCATGGTCACTTGGGATGTCAATCTGGCTTTTAAGCAATGGAGACACAGGGCTTTTTCTCTGTGGAATGGATACAAATGACATGAGAAATGGCTTATCTTTGTTTAGCTAAGTCATTTGACTTGATGTATCTGGTTTTGTCCATTGCGTTCTTCTAGGCATCATCCTGTAGTGGTGTCTACATCTTCTGAGACTTCGTGGGAGAAACTGTTAGAGGCCTTTGGGAATTCTGTATGTCATAAATTTAATAACTAACAAACTTCTGACAAGATAGAATAGCAGTAGTCAAGATAGGACAGGAATAAGGCTCTTAAGTAACTTTGACAGATTGTGTAGGTAGAGGAAAGTATAATGTTTTATTAGTAAAGAGGCTAGGTCCAGAATAAGATAGCTGGTGGCAGTGGCATAGGCTATGGGACAAAGAAGAGTTGTGAAAGCACTGATAGGTAAGGCCTTTTCATTTTCCAGACTGCTGGCAGTATGTGTGAAGATCCCTTAAAATATACAGCCGAAGACAATTTAGCTCTCATAGGGTGAGAGGGAAGTGGTAGGAAGTTGCTGAATAATGTGTACCAGTGTCCTGGAGGACTATTAGCAACATGGATATGGCCAAGTTAGAAATTCAGGTCTTCATGAGAAAACACTGTGGCCCTGCAACATTTCCCAGAAATGTCAGGAAAGCAGCCCAAGGGACCTATGTCCTAACATGAATGATAGCCAGGATTCCAGACATATGAACTGGGCATTGAAAGCTAACCTTTAACAAAAAGTGGCTGGCCAGGCCTTATCTGGGCCTAAGGGTCCCTCCTGTCAATAGGAGAAACTCCTTACCAATTACTATGGTTGTTGTGTATTTGTAGGAGTTTGCAGTATGATAGCAGAAATGTGAACCTGTCTGACAGAGGAGGCATGCCTGCAGAAGCTGTCACTGCAAGTCTGTCTGTCCAGCTGCAGGGCATAATTACTTGCCAGCACCAGAAGTGTGTCTCACAGTGGGTAGGAAAAGAAGGACCTAAAGTAGCTTGTTTTTTATCTTAGTAACTCACTTGTGGACATTCAAAACCACCCCAAGGAGACTGAAGCAAGCTGATGGAGCACAAACTGCCTGTCCAGAGGACTGGAGAACAAGTGGGTGGGGAAGAGGAAGTCAGAGTCCCTGGCATGGTAGATACAGGAGCCAGACCTTCATTTCAGGCAAACCAGCTGAAACAGCAGGCCAGAAATGAGAAGGGGGAAAGAGGGAAAAATACTATGAGATGGGCCGCTGAGACACCACCACAAAACATATTTTCACACCTCTTCCGCTTTTTATGATCACAACACATATAGGTAGGCAGTTCTCTGATTATAATAATAACTTAAGATAACCCATGTATTTTAATCTACATCTGCCAGATAGCTGTGGTCAGGTACCATGTGTCAGTCTGCTCACATCTTGAGCAGATTCCTGCCTAGCTCTATCCCAGAGTTCCTTCTCTTGCTATTTCCAGCTGACACCATAGGTCATCAACTTTTTAATTGACAACTGAAGCATCCATACAATCCACAAGTTTTCTGTCTCAACTGAGAAAACTTGAATGGCTCTAAATCACCTAAAGAAATGTTCAGCATCCTTAGTTATCAGGGAAATGCAGATAAAAACAACACTGAGATCCCATCTCACACTGATCAAAATGGCTAAGATGAAAAACTCATGGGACAGCAGATGCTGGAGAGCATGTAGAGAAAGAGGAACACTTATCAATTGTTGGTGGGATTGCAAGCTGGTAAAGCCACTCTGGAAATCAGTTTGGTGATTCCTCAGAATTTTAGACATAGTACTACCTGTGGACCCAGCTATACCACTCCTGGGCATATACCCAGAAGATGCTCCTACATGTAATAAGGACACATGCTCCACTATGTTCATAGCAGCCTTATTTATAATAGCCAGAAGCTGGAAAGAGCCGAAATGTCCTTCAACAGAGGAATGGATACAGAAACTGTGGTATATATACACAATGGAGTACTATTCAGCTATTAAAAACAATGAATTCATGAAATTCTTAGGCAAATGGATGGAACTGGAAAGTATCATCCTGAGAGAGGTAATCCAATCACAAAAGAATGCACATGGTATGCACACACTGATAAGTGGATGTTAGCCCAAAAGCTCAAAATAAACAAGTTATAATTCACAGAACACAGAAAGCTCAAGAAAAAGGAGGCCTGAAGTGAGGGTGCTTTGGTTCCTCTGAGAAAGGGAAGAAAATACTGGAGCAATATAAGAGACAAAGTGTGGAGCAGAGACTGAAGTAAAGGCCACACAGGGAATGCCCTATATTTTCACAAAAAGTGCAAACCAAAAGGAGCATTACATGTTTGCCTGTGGAGGAGCCCTGCCAGAGCTTTACATATACAGAGCATATGTTAGTAGCCAACCATTGGTCTGGGTATGGGGTCCCCAATGGAGAAATTGGAGGATGGTCAGGAGGAGCTGAAAGAATCTATAGCCCCATGGGAATAACAATGATGTAGGCCACCCAGATGCTTCAGGACTCACAGGGACTAAACTATCAACCAAAGGGTACACATGGTTCCAACCAAAAATGTGGCAAAGGAATGCCTTATAGGGCATCGGTGAAGGAGTGGTCCTTGGTCAGTTGAAGGCTCAATAAATGCCCCAACCAAGGGAAATCCAGGGTGGGGGAGGTGGGAATGGGTAGGGTGGAAGGGCATATACTTGGAAGCAGGGTGTGGGAGGAAGGGTTGGGGGTTTCCTTGAGGGGGGAAACCAGGAAAGGTTTTACCATTTGAAATGTAATGAAGATTATATTCAATTAAAAAAATAAAAGAAAGTTAATGTAGCCTTTCTTTAAGTCTTTTATTTTGGTTCTAAGAAAATCTATGTATCTTTATATAAGAAATTGCTGTATTACTTATAGACACATCACTGTATAGCTCTGTGTAAAATTGTGAAATGACACATAAATCTTCAAAAGGGAATGATTCAAAAAACAAACAAACAAACAAAAAAGAGCATCAAGTGGGCTATTGAATAGGACTAAGAAGTGAAGAGGTATGATTTCTCTGGAAAGTGCTTCTAATTTTTTTTTTTACATTTAAGTATTTATTTATTCATTTATTTACAGCCCAAAAAGCTGCTACCTCCTTTGATTTCCTCTCAGAGAGTCCCTTTCCTCACCCTCCCTCCCCTTTATCTCTGAGAGGGTAGGGCCCATTCTGTATCCTCCCATGCTGGAACAAGTCCCTGCAGAATTAGACACATCTTCTCCCACTGAAGCCAGACAAGGCAGTCCTGCTACCTATGTGGGATCAGAAGTCCAGCTTTTCTATTTCCTGTGCCCGGTTTGGAGAGTCTTCAATATTCATAACAATGCCAGTGTTTGGACTGTAACTTCGTTTCAGGGCAGTGAAATCAGCATCTGAATATATAGTGCACAAGAACATAGTCGAACACTCAGCAGTTGTGTTCTGAGACACAAGATTTGCTACTTTAAATATATCTGCTGCTCTCTTAGTAGGAGTACCTTGGTACAGGTATTTTCAAACATACAGGCTTTTTTTGTGTGCAACTGGGAAATTCATTGATCCATAGCCACACTGGGCATTTTTAAGGATCTCTATACTTGCTACATGGTGTCAGTCCTTCACCTCTCCATTACACTTTTAATCTTGGGTATTTTATTATTAAATTTATTATTATTATTATTGTTATTATTTATTGGGTCTTAAATAAGGCTAGATCTTTATCAGTATTAGCATTCTGTCTAAACTCCACCCCACATTTACCTGGCAATAGTCAGGTATGCTTCTCCCCACAATTAACTGGCAACAGCCAGATAGGCCTGATGCACTATGAAAAGGGATGCTTGACCTCTCCTCCCTCTCTTGTTCTCTTGTTCTCTTGGACTTTCTTCCCTTCTTTTTCCCTGTCCTCTCACCCTTTCTTCTCTCTTCTGCATACCCTCCCCCATCTCTGCACATGGTTGAGTCTGGCCTCTACTTCTCCATTCTCTCCTTCTTTCTGTCTCTAGTACCCTCTTCAGTACCCTCTCCTTTCCTTGAATAAACTAAATTCTGTACTAAACCTCCATGTGACTGGTCACTGAGGAGTAAGTGATGCCTCATCTTGAGCCCACTGAGAAAACTCCTTTTCTCATACCTTACCACAACCCTATAAGATATACCTCTTCTCTCTTTATCGTTTTATAAACACATCATTTATTGTTCTTCCATGGTCTTTCATAATGCCAAACCTCAGCAGCTGTCCTGATTTCACATAAGACTAAGTGTTAGTGCTATTCTTGATCCTATTCATGCCTTCAAAACTAGTATCACTTGAAACACATCATCTTTTGTCTCTTCTGGACCACAGTTTTTGCATGCTGATGCTGAAGAAATAGTTCATGGACATTTTACCTAATTGATTTTGACTTCTTAAATAGCCCAGCAGAACATTTGCAATTCACAAAGCAAAATTATTTAATTTAAAATATTGATTTCCCTAATAGAACAACTAAGGGACTCTCATCTTCCTCTGAAATTTAACAAGTCAGGCTCCAGGATTCACATTGCTATAAGCATCATTATATATGATCCCATCACTAATCTCAGAACGTTCAAAGGTCATTTCTTTTTTTTTATTATTCGATATATTTTTTATTTACATTTCAAATGATTTCTCCTTTTCTGCCCCCCCCCACTCCCCGAAAGTCACATAAACCCCCTTCCCTCCCACTGTTCTCCCATCGACCCCTTCCCACTTCCCTGTTCTGGGTTCGCCCTATAATGCTACATTGATTCTTTCCAGAACCAGGGACCACTCCTCCGTTCTTCCTGTAACTCATTGATGTGTGGACTATGTTTTGGATATTCCAATTTTCTACACTAATATCTACTTATTAATGAGTGCATACCATGGTTGATCTTTTGAGACTGGGTTACCTCATTTAGTATGATATTCTCCAGCTTCATCCATTTGTCTAAGAATTTCATGAATTCATTGTTTCTAATGGCTGAATACTACTCCATTGTGTAAATATACCACATTTTTTGCATCTATTCTTCTGTTGAGAAATACCTGGGTTCTTTCCAGCTTCTGGCTATTATAAATAGGGCTGCTATGAATATAGTGGAGCATGTATCCTTATTACCTGCTGGGGAAACCTCTGGGTATATGCCCAGGAGTGGTAGAGCAGAATCCTATGGAAGTGAGGTACCCAGTTTCCTAAGGAACCACCAGACTGATTTCCAGAGTGTTTGTACCAATTTGCAATCTCACCAGCAGTGTAGGAGTGTTCTTTCTCCACATCCTGGCCAACACCTGCTGTTTCCTGAATTTTTAACTTAGCCATTCTGACTGTGTAAGGTGAATCTCAGGGTTGTTTTGATTTTCATTTCCCTAGTGACTAAAGAAGTTGAGCATTTTTTAAGATGCTTCTTGGCCATCTGAAGTTCGTCAGGTAAAAATTCTTTGTTTAGCTCTGTACCCCATTTTTAATAGGATTATTTGGTTCCCTGGGGTCTAACTTCTTGAGTTCTTTGTATATATTGGATATTAGCCGTCTACCTGATGTAGGGTTGGTAAAGATATTTTCCCAATTTGTTGGTTGCTGTTTTGTCCTTTTGATGGTGTCCTTTGCTTTACAGAAACTTTGTAATTTTATGAGGTCACATTTCTCAATTCTTGATCTTAGAGCATATGCTATCGGTGTTCTGTTCAAGAAATTTCCCCCTGTACGAATGTCCTCAAGGGTCTTCACTAGTTTCTTTTCTATTACCTTCAAAGTGTCTGGCTTTACGTGGAGGTCTTAGATCCATTTGGAGTTGAGCTTAGTTCAAGGAGACAAGGATGGATCAATTCCCATTCTTCTGCATGCTGACCTCCAGTTGAACCAGCACCATTTGTAGAAAAGGCTATCTTTTTTTCCATTGGATATTTTCAACTCCTCTGTCAAGGATCAAGTGGCCATAGGTGTGTGGGTTCATTTCTGGATCTTCAATCCTGTTCCACTGATACACCTGCCTGTCATTGTACCAATACCATGCAGTTTTTAACACTATTGCTCTGTAGTATTGGTTGAGGTCAGGGATATTGATTCCTCCACAATTTCTTTTGTTGTTGAGAATAGTTTTACCTATCCCTGGTTTTTTGTTATTCGAGATGAAATTGAGAATTGCTGTTTCTAACTCTATGAAGAACTGAGTTGGGATTTTGATGGGTATTGCATTGAATCTGTATATTGCTTTTGACAAAATGTCCATTTTAACTATATTAATCTTGCCAATCCATGAGCATGGGAAATTTTTCCATTTTTTGAGGTCTTCTTCCATTTCCTTCTTCAGAGTGTTGAAGTTCTTGTCATACAGATCTTTCACATGTTTGGTAAGAGTCACACCAAGGTACTTTATACTATTTGGGGCTATTGTGAAGGGTGTCATTTCCCTAATTTCTTTCTCAGCCTGCTTATCCTTTGAGTATAAGAAGGCCACTGATTTGCTTGAGTTGGTTTTACAACCTGTCACTTTGCTGAAGTTTTTTATCAGCTGTAGGAGCTCTCTAGTGGAGTTTTTTGTGTCACATAGGTAGACGATCATATCATCTGCAAATAATGATAGTTTGACTTCTTCCTTTCCTATTTGTATCCCTTTGACCTCCTTATTTTGTCTAATTGCCCAAGCTAGTACCTCAAGTACAACATTGACAAGATAAGGAGAAAGGGGGCAGCCCTCTCTAGTCCTTAATTTTAGTGAGATTGCTTCAAGTTTCTCTTCATTAATTTGATGATGGCTACCAGTTTGCTGTATATTGCTTTTACTATGTTTAGGTAAGGGCCTTGAATTCCTGTTTTTTCCAAGACTTTAAGCATGAAAGGATGCTGAATTTTGTCCAATGCTTTTTCAGTATCCAATGAAATGACCATAGGTTTTTTTCTTTGAGTTTGTTTATGTAGTGGATTGCATTGATGGATTTCCATATATTGAACCAACCCTGCATTCCTGGGATAAATCCTATTTGATCATGGTGGATTATGGTTTTTATGTGTTCTTGGATTCGGTTGGCAAGATTTTATTGAGTATTTTTGCATCAATGTTCATAAGGGAAATTGGTATGAAGTTCTCTTTCTTTCTTTCTTTGATGGATCTTTGTCTGGTTTTGGTATCAGTGTAATTGTGGCTTCATAGAAGGAATTGTGTAGTGTTCCTTCTGTTTCTATTTAATGCAATATTTTGAATAGTACTGGTGTTAGGTCTTCTTTGAAGGTTTGATAGAATTCTGCACTAAAACCATCTGGTCCTGTGCTTTTTTATCTTTGAAGATTTTCAATGTCTGCTTCTATTTCTTTAGGGGTTATGGGACTGTTTAGATGGTCTATTTGGTCCTGATTTAATTTAGGTATTTGTTATCTGTCTAGGAAATTGTCCATTTCCTCCAGATTCTCCAGTTGTGTTGAGTATAGGGTTTTGTAGTAGGATCTGATGATTTTTTGAATTTCCTCAGTTTCTGTTGTTATATCCTCCTTTTCATTTCTAATGTTGTTAATTTGGATAGTTTCTCTGTGCCCTTTGTTCAATTTGGCTAAGGGTTTATCTAACTTGTTGATTTTCTCAAAGAACCAGATCCTGGTTTTCTTGATTCTTTGTATGGTTCTCTTTGTTTCCACTTGATTGATTTCAGCCCTGAGTTTGATGATTTCCTGTTTTCTTCTCCTCCTGGGTGAAGTAGTTTCTTTTTGTTCTAGAGCTTTCACATGTGCCATTAAGCTGCTAGTGTATGCTCTCCCATTTCTTTTTTGAGGCATTCAGGGCTATTAGTTTTCCTCTTAGTACTGCGTTCATTGTGTCCCAAAGGTTTGGGTATGTTGTGCCTTCATTTTCATTAAATTCTAAAAAGTCTCTGATTTCTCTCTTTATTTCTTCCTTGGCCTAGGTGTCATTGAGCAGAGTATTGTTCAGCCTACATGTGTTTCTGGGCTTTCTGTTGTTTTTGTTGCTATTGAAGACCACCCTTATTCCATAGTGATCTGATAGGAGACATGGGATTAGTTCAATCTTCTTATATTTCTTGAGGGCTGTCTTGTGACCAATTATATGATCAGTTTTGGAGAAGGTACCATGAGGTGCTGAGAAAAAGGTATGTTCTTTTGCTTTAGCATGAAATGTTCCATAAATATCAGTCAAATCCAATTGGTCCAAAGCTTCAATTAGTTTTACTGTGTCCCTGCTTAGTTTCTGTTTTTCTGATTGGTCCATTGAAGAGAGTGGAGTGTTGAAGTCACCCACAATTATTGTGTTAGGTGTAAAGTGTGCTTTGAGCTTTAGTGAAGTTTCTTTTACGAATGAGGGTGCCCTTGCATTTGGTGCATAGATGTTCAGAATTGAAAGTTCTTTTTGGTGGATTTCTCCTTTGACCAGCAAGAAGTGTCCTTCTGTGTCTCTTTTGATGACTTTAGGTTGAAAGTCAATTTTATCTGATATTAGAATGGCTACTCCGGCTCATTTCCTAAGACCATTGGCTTGTAAAATTATCTTCCAGCCTTTTACTCTGAGGTAGTTTTTGTCTTTGACACTGAGTTGTGTTTCCTGTATGCAGCAAAATGTAGGGTCCTCTTTCCTTATCCAGTCTGTTAGTCTGTCTTTTTATTGGGGAAATGAGTCCATAGATGTTAATAGATATTATGGAATAGCGATTATTATTTCCTGTCATTTTTTATATTATTTTTATATTTGAATGGTTATCTTCTTTTGGGTTAGATGAAAGAAGGAAACTATCTTGCTTTTTCCAGGGTGTAGTTTCCCTCCTTGTATTGGAGTTTTTCTCCTATTATTCTTTGTAGAGCTGGGTTTATGGAAAGATATTGTGTAAATTTGGCTTTGTCATGGAATATTTTGCTTTCTCCATCTATGGTGATTGAGAGTTTTGCTGGGTATAGCAGTCCTGGCTGACATTTGTGTTCTCTTACAGTCTTCATTAGATCTGCCCAAGATCTTCTAGCTTTCATGGTCTCTGGTGAGAAGTCTGGTGTGATTCTGATAGGTCTTCCTTTATATGTTACTCGGCCTTTTTCTCTTACTGCCTTTAAATTCTTTCTTTGTTTAGTACATTTTGGCTTTAGATTATTATGTGATGGGAGTTATTTCTGCTCAGGTCCAGTTTTTTTGGAGTTCTGTAGGCTTCTTGTATATTCATGGGCATCTCTATCTTTAAGTTAGGGAAGTTTTCTTCCATAATTTTGTTGAAGATATTTGCTGACCCTTTCAGTTGTAAATCTTCACTCTCATCTATACCTATAATTCTTAGGTTTGGTCTTCTCATTGTGTCCTCGATTTACTGGATGTTCTGGGATACAAACTTTTTGCATTTTGCATTTTCTTTAACTTTTGAGTCCATGGTTTCTATGGTATATTCAGTATCTGAAATTCTTTCTTCCATCTCTTGTATTCCGTTGTTGATATTTGCATCTATGGCGCCTGATTTCTTCCCAAGGTTTTCAATCTCCAAAGTTGTCTCCCTTTTTGATTTCTTAATTGTTTCTACTTCTGTTTTTAAATCCAGGATGGTTTTTCTCAGTTACTTCATTTGTTTTTTGTGTTTTCCTTTAATTCTTTAAGAGATTTTTGTGTTTCCTCTTTCATGACTTCTGCCATTTGACTCACTTTCTCCTGCCTTTTTTAAAAGTTTTTTTTTTTGAGAGTGTTTCTTCTTTATTGGTTTCTATCTTTTGAGCCTTATTCTCCTGAATTTTTTAAATGATTTTTTTGTGTTTCCATTATATGGGTTTCTAGCTTATTCATGTTCCCCTGTATTTCCTTAAGAGATTCATTTAAGTCCTTTTTGTGTTCTTCTAGCAGCATCATGACCAGTGATTTTAAATCCAAATCTTGTTTTTCTGGTGTGTTGGTGTATCCAGGACTTGCTGATGTTGGAGAGTTTGGTTCAGATGCTGCCATATTGCCTAGATTTCTGTTAGTAGCATTCCTAAGTTTACCCTTTTCCATCTTGTTATCTCTGGCTTTAGTTGGTCTTGTCTCTGGCTGCTGTTTGAGCCTCCTTTGAGGCTGTAGGGCTATTCCGACAACACTGGATGGCTGGGTTTCCCTGTCACAGATTGCTGATGTGCTGCCCTCCTCTTGGATGCCCTTGGAGCCCTAGTGTGCCTTGCCCAAGATTGTCTCTGTGAACCAGTTGGTGCCTGTGTGCTCCTTCTGGGAATACTGATAGTGTATGCTGTGGGGACCTTTTCTGTGTGCTGATCACTCTGCTGAGCAGTTGCTCCCCCAACAGGTTGGTGCACACAAGGCTAGCCTAGCTGCTCAGGCCCTGAGTGTAGGCAAAAGTCTTGCAGGCTTAGTCCTGATCAATGTTCGCCTAGGGCTATGATTGTTAATTGGGTCTGTCAAGTAGCCAAGATGGCGTGCTCCCTGAAAGTGCTGGGAGAGTCTGCCTGGCTAACAACCTCCTGGCTGTGTTGATACACAGATGGCCCACTGGACAGCCAAGGGCCTGGGTGCAGTCTAAAACCTGTGTTAGCCTCGGGCTATGACTGTTAGCTGGCTTTGCCTGCTAGAATTCTCTGGCATCCTGTAGCCAAAATGGCAGTGCATGCGCTGGGACAGACTGCTGGGCAAATAACCTCCTGGCCGGGTTGGCATACCGATGGCCATCAGAAAAGCCCAGGGCCTGGGTGCAGGCCAATGCCTGTCAGGCTTAGACCCCCCACGATGTTGGCCTCAGGTTATGTTTGTGTACCTCAGGCTGCCAGTTTTCTCTGGTGTCTGAGATCCAAGATGATGGACAGTCTCTGGTGGGAGGCAGAGTTTTGATGTGGCTTCAGTGAGGTGGAAGGCACTGTAAATCCGCAACTGCGTTCAGCCCGGCTGGCCAGCAATGATCAGTGGTAGTAGGTACAGGGCATACTAGGACCCTGTCACCTTGGTGCCACTACTGATGGCCCTTCTGCTGGACAAGCTGCTGCTGCTACTTCAAAGGGCATTTCTATGCAAAAGTTCTAAGGACTTTTTACCAACATGTGCAAAAGAGCAAAACAATGTTCCATGAACATTATAATAATTTTTGTCTTATTTAGGGTTTCCCTCATTGTGATAAAACACTATGAAATCAAACATCTGGTAAGGAAAGGGTTTATTTCAGTTTACAACACTCAGGTCCCACTCCATCACTGATGGGAGACAGGACAGGAACTCAGATCAGGAACCTGGTGGCAGGATTTTAAACAGAAATCATTGTGTGTGCTGCCTATTTGTTAGCATTTTATGGCTTGCTTAGCATCCTTTCTTACATCATTTAAGACCACTGTTCAGGAGTGGCACTAACATTCTGTTTTTCTAGATATTTCTAGATATATCTAGCTTAATGTAAAGTTAACAAAAAACAAAGCAGTGCACTATTCTTTAAAATATTCACAATTCTTATATTTTAAGTAACAATGTAAAAAAAATTGAGGTCAGGGAAGAAAAGGTGGGTGACCGCCCTAGCACCCAAACTGTCCCACTCTCTATACTTAGTTTATGATGTTCCAGTTTCCTTTATCTCCACTCCCACCACACTATCAGATCCATGGCCAGGCCCCTGCCCCAATATTGGCAGACTACAGCTGCTGAGTCCACAACAATCACAAAGACAAAGACCCCTTGCTACAAGTCAAGCACCAAACTAGGTCAGAGAATCACTAATACGTGAGAGCTCAAATCAACTTTTGGCTATCCAGGTTGCAAAATCTACAAGTCAAAAGAACTATAAACTAAGGAATAAAACACCCATCTGACAAAGACAAACTCAGAAAATAGTGCTAGACCTATAATCATCCCAAACTCAGATGCATAAATACCAAAGATGACAATTAATCATGGCCAGCACAATATGGCACTTCCAGAGCCCAGCTATGTATTGACAGAAAGACCTGAATATTCCAATGAAACTGAAGTAGAAGAAAACGATCTAAAAACAAACTTTATAAAGATATAGGTTTTTGAAGAAAAAAACAACAATAAATCCCTTGAAGAATTGACAAACCAAAACTGAAGGATATTATAAGGTCCGTATATAATTCCATGAAATCCAGAGGATGGGGGATAGAAATAACTGAAGGAAATTATTCTAGACTTAAAAATTGAAATAGAAGTAATAATACTTTCAATTTTCAGAAATGGAGAAGACAGATATTCAATGACAACAAAAACCTGAAACAATATCTATCTAAAAATCCAACCCTGCAGAAGATACTAGAAGCAAATCTTGAAGAGGAGAATAACTACACCTAAGATAATAGCAAAAGTATATTCCATACCAGAAAACCAAAACAAGGAAAGCAAACACACACACACACACATACACACACACACACACACACACACACACACACAAATACTACTACTAGTACTTCTACTTCAGCAACAAGAAAATAACATGAATTGACAATTATTTTTTATTAGTATCTCTCAACAATGGACTCAACTTTCCAGTAAAAAGACACAGGCAATCTGAAATTATAAGCAGTATATATAATGTAAAATGCTCTCCAATAAATGGTTTAAAAATGCTTAGATTGTGTGTTTGTATTTCGCTGTTATTTTTTTTTATTTCATTCAACTATGAAAAAATCTGAACAATACTTTCTTCACAGCCTCCTTTATCTGTTTGTTTCTAAGACTGTAGATAATAGGGTTTAAGAATGGAGGAACAATGGTATAAAATACAGAAAGAGTCATATCCTCCACCATTTCTGAGTATGCTGGAGGTTTTAGATATACATAGGCTCCGGAACTAAGAAACACAGACACCACAATTATGTGAGGAACACAGGCAGAAAAGGCTTTCCCTCTTTCTCCTTTGACAGGAATCTTCAAAACAGTTGATAATATGCGAACATATGATATAACAATGAAGGTAAGGCAGCTACCACTGAACCCAACAGCAGTCAGAAGAAGTAAGAGCTTGTTGTTAAAGGTGTCAGAGCAAGAAAGCCTCAGCAGTGAGGGGATATCACAGAAGAACTGAGGGACTACATTAGAGTGACAGAAGGACAGCTGGAATGTTTTGAAAGTGTGCACACTTGAAATGACAATAGAGCTAAGTAGGGAAGCCAGTGTCGTCTGAACACAGACCTGGTGGTTCATAATCACAGGGTACATGAGTGGTTTACAGATGGCCACAAAACGGTCCTGGGCCATGATAGTAAGAAACTGAATCTCTACACATGAACAAAAGATGACCAAAATAATTTGTGCTGCACACCCAGCTATAGAAATATTTCTGTGGTCAGTAAGTGAGCTGATGCAAGCATTGGGCACAGTAACAGAAACATAGCCCATGTCTAAAATGGAAAGATTCC
This sequence comes from Apodemus sylvaticus, assembly GCF_947179515.1. Lineage (NCBI taxonomy): Eukaryota > Metazoa > Chordata > Mammalia > Rodentia > Muridae > Apodemus > Apodemus sylvaticus. Next base: position 121,946,608 of record NC_067472.1, read on the forward strand.
TGAGGAAGAAGTACATGGGTGTGTTCAGGGTCTGGTCAACTGTAGTAGCAATGATGATGGTAAGATTGCCTAACAGGCTGCCCAGGAACACCAACAGAAACAGCACACTGAGTGGGAGCCTGAACTCCCAGGATTCAGCAAAAACCTCCAGGAGAAACTCAGTCACCAGAGTAGAATTGGCCATAGTATCAAAGTACAGGTTTATCTGGAAGAGAAGCAGCAACTGAGAATAACTTGATAGATCACTAGCATTTCTCTTGAAACGCTTTATTTTTTCTTTTTTCTAAAACTGGCTTTATGTGGAAAAATCAAGTATTTTATCTTTGGCTTACATGCATTTTTATTTTAATTCTTGAGTTCTGCTGGAGAAATAGCTGAGGGTTCTACATTCAGTTCTATTGGCATCAGAAAGAGAAGAGAGATTGGGATTGTCTTGGACTTTTGAAACATCATTGCATTTACAGTGACACACTTCCTCTGACAATGACATACTTACTCAACCAAGGACAAAGGTCCAAATCCTTCACATGTAATGCCACACCCTAATGACTAAGTATTCAAATATATTAGACTATCAAGGACATTCTTATTCAAACCACAGAACAAATCTTTCACTTGGCTGGCTAGAATTACTCTGAGATATTGATAAATTATTTGAGGATACTGTGAAGATGTGTCCTTGTTTTGTTTTTCAGTCTGTTTGCTGATTTTATAGAGAAAGACTACTAATGCTTAGTTGTTAATATACATATATGTGGCTGACTGTCAACTTGTATGGTATGATGTTAAGCTCTCAGAATTAATTTCCATAATAATAGTTATCTTATGAATACTATTATTTTAATAAGTTTTAAGTAGTTTAATATAAAGTTATATAATATGCTAAGTTCCTCTCCTTGCAAAACTACTGGCATAAAGTAGGAATGCCAATAGACATTTAATATGTGGTATATATTTTTAAAACTGTTTCTATATTTATGGATATACATATGAAATGCATTTATGTTGTATGATTATATTTTATATAAACATATGTTAGTCCATATGTGATGGGATGGGGAAGAGGAGTGAATATAAAAGACATAGGCACAAAATTTTGATTGTGGAATACAAATGAAGATGGTCAAGATAGAAGGGAAAGCTTAGGAAATTATCTCACTCAGGTTTTGGCATGTGTGAGACTTTCAGAATAGGACATTTGTTGGGATACCTAGGCAGAGTTAGCTTCAGATGCTTAAAGCAAAATTTTCTCTTTTTGGAGAAACCTTGTATTTTTTTAAAAATTCAGTCATATTATAGATGATGATTTTGATTTCTTAAAACAGACTATTTGGGTATATGAATAGTGACACCCAAAATATTGCTTTGCTAGCAGAATCCTGGAACAAAGACAACGTTTGTACACATAGCTAAACATGATATAATGCTCTATAGCTTTTATGTTGTTACCAGTTTGAATCAAGTGTAGCTGATGTCAAAGAACACTATAAAACCCCACAACATGTTTTCCTAGTAGGGATCAACATACTGTCAATGCATGTCTTTGAATAATGCATGGTATAAAAACAGTAAATTCTAAAATTTATGATTAAACATGGGAGCATTAACGTGAAGAGTAACCAACTGTATGAAATTAAATGTAAATATTCATTAGCTTAATGAAATACAGTAACACTTTTTATCAAATCCTCATGGCAATCACTAATGTTTCTCAATGTTATAAAACATTAATGGTATAAAATTTTATGTTATAAATATTATAAAATGTGATAAAATTAAAAAAGAAAAAAAACACCTTAAGAGTTTGACAAACAGCTAAGGAATAGGAAGAGGCAGGTAACAAAGTAATGGCAAGTGATGAGATAGTGAGAGTTACATTTTTTACTTAAAAGAATGACATGTATTGAATAATTTATTTTGGAAACTTAAAATTCTATGAGGATAAACTTTACAAAGCTTAAAGAAAATGTTAAATAGTGCATTACCTCATTAGCATTAATTCAATTCTTATTTGAATAATTTATTTTATCTAAAAAGGGTAATACATTTTTTTTCAAGTGCAGAGAGAGGAAAAATATTCTTCCCAATAGATATATTAGTAAGACATATATTGAATAGATCTGCATATCTGTATACTATATTTGAAATACTTTCATGAAGATCACTGTCTAAAATGCCCACAAATTAGTTGAGAGTTATGATAAAGGAAGCAGTGTAATTAAAATGTAAAACTAAATTAAATAATACATCATCTCACATATTTCTAGTTGTCATCCAAAAGATACTACTGTATACACATTTCATCTGTAGACAACCTACCTTGGATGGGTTTAGAAACCTAGTGTCTGTGATATGTTATGAGACACATTTAGAAGCAGTGTAGAGTCACAATTGTGAGTGAGTAGCTAGGGATCAGATTAGGAAGCAGCATTTATCACATTTTAATAACAGCTGGAATATGTTACAGAAAAGGAAGGGTGAAGGAACCCTACAAAGAGCATCCTTTCACAAAGGTCCAATTGTAGCCATCTCAGAATGATTATGTAGCACCAGATTTTGGAAAAAGTGTTGGGTGCTATTATGTCTAAACTCCACAGGATACTGAACAGCTAGACCTCACTACTTTTAGAAAGTATCAACTTCATAAATAATGTAAAATTTTAATATCTATACAAAGATTTAAAAAATCTATTTATATACTTCCAATATAAAAATTATTTTGGAGGTTAAATAAAAATATAGTAAGCAGAAAGTCTGAGAAATTTGTACCACACCAAAAGGGAATTATTCAACTGCAGCTGTGGTGAATAGCCACCAAGAGCCTGACTAAGCTTATGACTGTACTTGGGAGATCTTTTAAAATTGCTCTAAGACAGTATAGAACTTAATGTAAAGAGCTGTTACTAGAGCCAAAGATTATTGCCAAATAAAAAGGCATCGAAATGAACTAATTAAGATTATAGATATTGTGCTATCAATGTCTGAGCATATGATTATAAAAGCAAACTGACAGATTTTTAGATAAATATCACAATGAAAATGTTTAAAAGATTTTAATATTCAGCCTCAATCCTACTGAAATTCAAGGCGTGAACACTACATACCCATAGAAGCTAATGGAAATATATGAAAACAAATCCTGAAATATATCAGAATAAATGCACAAAGTATTCTATAGAAATAAAATCCATCAGTTGTTTAGCCTGGTACTCACCAGCTATGAAGACACCTGCATTCCATTTTTTCATCTGTCTGCAAAAGCATGGGTAATCCTGGAAAATATTACACTGAGTGAAAGAATTCTGTTATACCATATGTAGAGTCAAAATGAGCCTTAATAAGCAACAAGACAATTCAAATGACCCCAAATCCCTTTTCCTATGCCCAAATTATGTAGAAATCGATGAAATAGAAAAACCATAAATGCCCATAAATTACATTTAAAAAATAGATTAAAAAAGTACAGTATGACAATTATGCTATTCAGCAAGTTAATCACTAAGTGAGAGTTAATAATAATAAAAAGCTTCCATTAAATAATAATGTTGGACAAGAAAAACAAATATCAAATTTTATAAAAATTGTAAAAACAATAAAACAACATAAAATAATAATAAATATATGTAATGAAAAATTTATGTTGTATAAATAGAATTATAAAAAAGATATTAGAATGATGTTATAGGAACTAATGACTACTGGAAGCAGGAGCACTAGCTGCTTCTATAATGAACCTCGTAACCAGTTATAAACTTTATTATTCCTGAGACCATATGAACACAAATGAGCAAAATACATAGATTTTTGAAGTTGTGCTTGTGCATATTTATGTGTATGCATATAAAGAAAATATCATATATTTGAAATGGCATCAATTTGAAAGAAGAGGAATATCCTAGGAGTTGGAATGAGGGGAAATTGAAATGCCTAGAGGGGAAAAAAGGAAATAGAATGACGAAATAATATCTTAAGTAAATTTTATTGAATGAATAACCAAATTGATGTCACAGAAATAAAAAGAAATAAGATTATGATATGTATACCAACAAGTTAAATAATCAGATGTGAATTAAGTTACAGAATTATGCAATTGATATAGACTTATTACTTTCAGACAACTTAAGTAAAAAATAAGGACACTGGCTAAGAATTTGTTGCCCTAAAATACTTTAAAGTTTACATGGTTTCAAGAATAAATTCAACAAAAATTAAGGAAATTTTCTTTTTATAATAACAAACACTCAAACAGTTATATTAATAATATTATAAATACTTAAATACCAAAGCAAGAAAATGTCACCCAAATAAAATGAAAGTAGGTGAATAACTGTGATAAATTTTCAGATAATACACATGTATTTGCAGATCTTATATTTATTGCATTGAACGGTCAAACTTCTTCATCAAGTATAATTTATCTTTGCATTGGAGAAAGTTTCAACATAAGCAGCTCATGATCTTGACATAATAATAGATGTAAATATAAAAATCATATGCTAATTTCATCTAATGTGGAAAAACTTTGTATTCAACACCATTCATTTACAAAGCTTGAAATCTACGAAAGGGATTGTTTGTACTGTGCAAGTAAAATCTTTTAAGATTTGATACAAATCAAAATTGACCCTCTTGTTTTTACTACCTCCAATGAACATATTATTGGGAAAATTTTTCCAGATCTTACATACAAAAAATATGTAACTAAGGTAGCTGCAGTACTCCATTGGGCTTTTGTGTGGTTTTTTGTTATTTCTAATTTTTGTTTTTAGATTATGTTAGAATAGCATTTCTGTACAAATTATCCCTCAAACACCCTTCTATCCTTTTTCATATCCATAGCCCCTATTTTTCAGTTCTTATTACATGCATAAATTATTTGTATATACCTATATATTCTTAGTAAGCTTGTGTAGTCTGTGAATTTCTTGGACATAGATTTTCAGAATTACTCATTTGCCATTAGACAACCAATGTAATACATTTACTAGGCCTCCTTAAAACCAGTTAGTATTAATAAAATTCAAATATTATAGTCTTCAATTGGCAAATTTAAATATCCATGTTTAAAAAACAAGCTGGAACTATGTTGCCTCCTCTAGAAATATGTAAGTATACATATTATATTCTGATGGTCTCAATGTTTCTTTCAATGGTGGGTATTTATATTTTCACACTTTTAGGACTGGTACAATACACATACATTTAACATTTTTATTCAAACTATGAAAAACTTGAAAAATATACAAATATATGTTCCAGAATCATGTGTAGTAGCAAATGATGGAGGAAACACTGATTGTAAAAAATAAATATCTACTTTAATGAAACATGTCAAGTTCTTATAAGCCTAGAGAAAGAATGAATTCTCTGAAAGTAATAAGATATGCAGATACTTTTATAATAAAAAATAGACATTTAAAACATATCATTCCATCAATAAAGGTAATTTTTAAACTTATGCTGAAATCTGATAATAGGTTATAGGTCAGTCTTAAAGGTGATCATTTCATGTTTATGAAAATGTTAAAATTTATAAATGAGTTTTATCAATTTACTTCAAATTGTATTACTTTCATTGTAAAATTTAAAAACATTCTTGGTTTTCTGATGAAAGCCAAGTATAGTTAAAATGGAATTTTAAATGCGAGTTTAATAAGAATGCACATTCTCTTTATTAGTATTTAAAAGAGTGGTTTTGTATACTTGATACATTAAGCACAATTTATCTCTTTAAAAAAGAAACTGCATATGATTTCCATATATTAAGCATATATTTCTAGCAAAATAAAATATCAAAATGCACTAAGGAAAGCTTTCATGATTCAGCTCATTACCAAAACAAACAAACAAACAAACAAACAAACAAATAACTTTACTGCCATTGGGAGAGAGATAGAGAGCTAGCTTAGTAGTTAGGGATATATACTAGCCATGCAGAGGAAATATGTTCAGATTCCAATTTGCCTATTTTGGATCCCACCATTTATAACTCCAGTTCTAGGGGAATGTAACGTTCTTTTATGGGCACAAAGGGCACTGCAAGGAAGTGAAATGCATATGTCTATGCCAGCAAAATATCCATATATAAGATTTCAGAACATGTGTGTATGTGTGTCTCTGTGTGTGTGTGTGTGTGTGTAACAGTGCATATATGTAACATCTATTAATGAAAGAAGAGATCATGAAATTGAAGTTAGTAAGGAGGGTATATGGGATGCTTTGGAGGTAGGAAAGGGAATTCAGAAAGAATATATGTTTATTGTAATTTCAAAAACTAAAATAAATTAATAAGACTTATAAAATGTTGTGAAAGCAGATTTACATATTTTTTACACAAGGCAATATGTATCTTCTTATGGGTGCAATATACACACACATATTAATACTATATAATATGATATAAATTTAAAATACAGAAACACTGGAATTTGTTTACAGAATGTAAAAATTTTGTAAGTATGGAATAAAGAAAAACAATTTGTAAGTATGAAGTGGTAGTCAAGTGGCAGAAACGCAATGATCAGTTTTTATAATTTATGTATAACCCTGTAGTATATCAAACTCCACAATATTGCTATCATACAAGATAAAACTTCAATAAAATAGCAAGATTTTTATATTGTTGTTTTTCTCTCAAAGTAAGGTACTTTGTCTTCACACATTCTCTTGTATATGTGAAGGAAATTACTGGTTGTATCTCAGGTGAAAAATATGGCATGTATTTTTTCCTAAATACTCCATACTTTTAAATAGAATTCCTTTATTCTTAAACCTTTCAAATTGAAGCAAGGCATTGCTGAGTAATTTCCCTATAAATAAGATAGGAAAGTCAAGGTAACAACTATGGTCTTAGTACACTTACTCAGGCATTGTTCTTCATTCAAAAATGAGATTGAAGCTCTGTGTTGTTCACTTTAAAATATTTAGAATATTACAGATAGTTTGGTCAAATATTCCTGTCTATAATGGATTGTGCTTGTCATTTTAGCAAAATACTAGTCTTGTCTTTAAAAAAAATTACTAGTCTTGTTCTATATATCTAAAATATAGGCATCCTCCTGAGTACAAAGACTCTTAAAACAGAGCCGTTAATTGGGACAAAATGCCCAGATGGAATTTAGATAGGTAATGATTTCCATAGAGCTGGTAAAAATGTATCCAATTACAATTCACCATTAGACAGTCTTAGGGACCAGACAATATGTCACCTGAATCAGCAGAAAGTGTGCAGATGATAATAGAGATAATGAAATGCTGCATAAAATATATGGAAAATCTCCATTATCTGAGATTCTGAAGTAATATGACTAGTACTGTATGGAGCTCAGTACAAAATCATCTGTAATTTCAAAAGCCAAATGAAGCAGATATTCAATCTCTCATTCTCTCTTCTCTTCCAAATCATATTGTAATTTATGAGAGATCCTAGAAGAACACAACAGTAACCATCTTCTCTAATAACTAAAGAAAAAAGAAGAAAAGAAAAAGTAAAATTTGACCCAAATTAAAAGATTAAAAGAAAGATGCAAGACTTTGAAAATCATTTAATCATCACAACATAGAGACAAATAGCAACATGATCTTTTCAATACCTACTTTCAATTGCAAATGTCACTCTTTAGTTTCATGAGCTTATAAAAACATATTTGTTACAGGATTTTCCCTATCCAATTGCATTAGTGCAGAGGAGTTCTGTGATTGGACAGAGAAAGGGACAGAGATATGAGTTGCAGAGAGAGGGAGCAGCATATACCTGAGAGTTAAGAAGAAGAACCATGGCTGTGGACATGAACCCATGTGGCAATTACCATCAACGAGTAGGTAAGTTTTCACAAGGTTAGAAACGTTGGAAAAAAACTTTAATAGTTATAAATTGGCTCTAAAATTATTTTATTGACATATTGTAAATTGTGATATTATTGATGCCTAAATCTGATTGGTTAATTAAGCTTTAAGAGTTTTGATTTTCTTGGTTACTGGAATGTGGGTTGACTGGTTACAAGGGTTTATGGTGGAGAGGGAACTAGTAGCTCCAGGGACAATTGAGCTAGAGCAAGAACACAGCTGGAATGGTGCAGGGGCTAGATGGGCGAGAGTAGCTCTGCAAGAAGAACACACAGAGCAGGACCCAGCCAGGGTATGGTGTTGTGACCAACCAGTGCTGGTCCTACAGCATGAATATGGCAGGGCAGAAGGGTTGGTGTTTCAATTTAAAAAATTCTCACAATAGATGGTGGGAGCAGAATTGACAAGTCAATTTTAATATTTTCCACAGCAGGTGGGGGCAGGAGATGTGGTACATGGATTTTAACATTTCCCTCAACACATGCCAAACCAAAGTGCTGGCTGGGCATGAATCCACTAGAAATGTAAGATTGTTTGCTTGCCTGACAGTTAGAGTTTTATTTTAAATTTTTAATTAACCAATCAAATTTGTGTATCAGTAACATCACATTTTACAAGATGTCAATACAATAATGTGCTGGCCCACGGGGGTTTTTGACAGGGGATCCTAGAAGAGAAGGGCAGAGAAGCAGAGACAGAAGATGCAAAGAAGAAGGCCAAGACCAACTTGTTGAAGATCCCCTCAATAACTGTATCTTCTCAGGCAATGTATACAGGCAGGGGAAGAAGTAAGGCAAGTGGAATTCTTCACGTAGCCCAGGCATTCTGCCAAGGTGAGTCTCTGGCAGCTGTAAGATGTTTTCTTCTTCTGGGAGGGCACAGTGACCATTGACCATCCGATGTCTCCAAGGTCTGTAGCTGAGGAGAAGTCAAAACCTAAGCCCATCTTTAAAATGAACTCTAAACATAAAGTAAGGTCAGTTTGGGTCCTGGCATCTCCCACGTTTTTATTTAACTTATGTGAGGCCAGCCAGAAAGCAGACATCTATAGGTCTCGTTGATGCACGAGTGTGCATTAACCAAAAAAATGGGGGAAACATTGACCTGATCACTCTCGTGGGGAAGAGAGGATAGTTTTTTCCACTTGTTAGGCAGCTCTTGGTGTCTTTTGGAGAGGATGGGGAGAGCCTATCTTGGTGGGAGACCCCCAGATAATATAGAGTGGTCCTAGGACTGATACCAACCCTCATGCAGATGAGGTGTGCTTCACAAGGATCTTAGAAGCAGACAATTGGGTCCTCCCCCTGCAATGCCTTGCTCTACAGCCCTTGTAGGTGCCCATGCCATGCTGAACCAGTATGCATAGTTCTGAGTTTCTATGCATCCTCCATGGGGGCAATGTCATCGCATGGCTCATCCAGCCCTCTGTCAGCCAAATTAGGTTGATGATAATGTATTTGTATGGTTTTGAATGCCATGAAGTCAACCTGTTGTCTAATAAATCTTATATATAAGCAAAGGCCCAACAAGGGGCATCAGGAGGGAAAACATGCTACCAATCAGTGGCAGCTCTAGAAAATTTCTTTCTCTGTAGATCCTCACTCAGCTTATAGAATATATGCACCTATAATTCTATTAGGCCAGAGACATTATCATAACAACAACATTCTTCTTTGAGAAAAAACCACCCTTTTCAGCTGTGAGAAGGTCTAAGGCACAGCAATTCTGAAAGGCAACTTGGGCAAGTGGAGTTATTTGCCTCTATAGTTAATTGAAATTATTTAGCTAACTTAATGATGATTACAATGGAATGTCCCAATCATTCACCCACCAGTCCAGGGGCCATCACAGAGGTAGTCAGGGAAAGGCCTATTATAATGGGAATGTATTTTTTTCTGAAATGTTTAGAAGACATAAAAAATTTTGCAGGAGGATGTTGAGTCTACAGATGTCTGTAGTGTCAGCATTAACAGGAGGTGTCTAAAGGTGTCAAGGGCCGTGGCCATTTTTAATGATCAGGATATCTCGTTAACCACTCTGGCAACTAGCATGCTCCTTCAGCATCCTGCAGAAAAAACACAAACATACCCTCTTCCACACACTCAGAGAGTTCCTTGGCATTGAAATTTTAAAATATTTGTGGTGTACGGAGATATGATTCTCCCCTCTTTTATTTACAAAAATATTGTTTTAAAGTTCTGTGGGCCTGCTCCACAATATCTTGTCCTTGAGTATTTTAAGGAATCTCAGTAATATGACTAATATTAAATTGTTAACAAAGCATCTCAAATGACTGACTGTAATATTCAGCTATAATATTTGTCTTAATTTTATTTGAAACACCTAGTATAGAAAAACAACATTATTTTTGGTAGCTTCCCCTGTTATAGCAGTTGTAATTAGAAAGCTTGAAGTTGAGAGAACTCTGCTTGGATTAGAAACAGGCATTACTCTGAGAGGAGGAGGAGGAGGCTGTGAGCATCTTGACACAAAGGATTGAGAGCAGATTTCATTTCTGCCTCCCTCCGTGCTGCTCAGTCAGGTGCTGTGGGAAAACATGGGACCTACACAGTTTCAGGACAGTCACCCAAGATGGAAGACACGTCAAGAAACAGAACAGATCTCCAGGTGGAAAGGGAGTTTACAGGAGAGATGAGGATGAGGATAGAAGAAATTGTGGGCACAAGCAATCTCTGGCTACAGGTCTTGGTTGGGTAAATTCAGGCACACCTGGGGTACCTGGTTATATAGTACAACTGTGTCAATAAAAAAATTTCATTGGGGCTGGAGAGATGGCTCAGCAGTTAAGAGCACTGACTGCTCTTCCCAAGGTCCTGAGTTCCAATCCCAGTAACCCCATGGTGGCTCACAACCATCAGTAATGAGATCCAATGCCCTCTTCTGGGGTGTCTGAATACAGCTACAGTGTACTTACATATAATAAATAAATCTTAAAAAAAAAGAAAGCATGAAAAGCTGTTAATAGTCATATGTATATTTTTAATTTTTTTAAAATCAGAAATATGTGTTATATCTATTGTTGTTGATTAGGTACGAATCTTTAAGGATTAACACTGTTGTGTGGTATATGAAAAACTTGAGGACAATGAGAACAAGTCTTTATAATTTGACTTGTACATTTTTAGAAATTTAGAAATTTAGAAATTTTTAAATTGTTTTTTTAATTTTTTTCATATGGATGTCTTTTTTTTTATTTGATGTATTCTTTATTTATGTTTCAAATGATTTCCCCTTTTCTGGCTCCCCACTCCCCAAAAATCCCATAAGCCCTCTTCCCTCCCCCTGTTCCTCCATCTACTCCTTCCCACTTCCCTGTTCTGGTATTCCCCTATACTGTTGCACTGAGTCTTTCCAGTACTGGGGGCCACTCCTCCATTCTTTTTGGACATCATTTAATATGTGGATTATTTATTGGGTATTCCAAGTTTCTAGGTTAATATCCACTTATCAGTGAGTGCATACCATGATTGATCTTTTGAGACTGGGTTATCTCACTTAGTATAATGTTCTCCAGCTCTATCCATTTGTCTAAGAATGTCATGAATTCATTGTTTCTAATGGCTGAATAGTACTCCATTGTGTAAATATACCACATTTTTTTGTATCCATTCCTCCATTGAGGGACACCTGGGTTCTTTTCAGCTTCTGGCTACTACAAATAGGGTTGCTATGAATATAGTAGAGTATATGTCCTTATTGCACTAAAGTATAAAGAATGAGACCTTTGTGTAAAGTCTATAATCTGCCTGATAGGTAAATCTGCTATGGCATTGTCCTCATTAAGGTGTCTGGACAATCTAGTATGAGCCTTTGAGTATATAAAATTTGAAAATTAGCAATATCTATAAAAATATAATTTTAAGCAATTGTAAACCATGAGCTATCTATTTTAATTATCAGTCTATAAGTTAAAAGCTTGATTATTTAACATTTTAAAGAACAGTGGCTATAGCATGTCACTTAATTATTTGTGAAGCAGGAGGAAAATTTAAGAGACTAACATGTGATATATATATATATACATATATATATATATATATATACATATATATATATATTTTTTTTTTCTATCAGGGATTAGGATTTGCATTCCCCTTGAGACTACCAAACAGAGGTTTAAGTTCTCTTGTGACTAGCTTGAGAGGAGGTCTTAGCAAATTAACATTTTCTCAAAGCTTTTGAAAATAATTTAAATTAAAATAAACTATCATTTTTTATTTGAATGTTCTGTGCCACAGTTTGTTTAGGATATAACTCATCCACTTGTCTGAATTTTTTTGATTATAAATATGGATGAGTTAAAATCCTGAGATTTTTTGATTGAAATGTAAACTGAAACTAATGGAACATTGGCAGTTTAACTATATTTTAAAATTTCTTTTGTAATATTAGAGCATGCCCATAATTTTGAAGAACAAAACTCAGTTTTTAAATAATCTATTTACTTTAAAATTAATATCAAGAGCATTACTTTCACATACAGGGTTTGACTGCCAGTTCTTACTATGAATACATGACAGTGTAGCTTTTAATGCATCAGTAAAGAGACATTGTTATAATTTTTTTATAAGTCTAGTTTCTAGGATAAGAATTATATAAATATCTCAATTTAGAAGTATCTTTAGAAACCTGTTTTTTTGGGGGGTTGGCTCATGTCACCTGTTTTTTTAGAATGACTCCAACCCTGAGTTATCAATTTTAAGCTATTTTTGTTACCAATGTTATAAATATTTATTCATATCCAATAACTTATAAGTCAATATTCTATAACTGAGACATGCAGAGAATATTTATATCTTAAAAAACAATCAGGAACAAAAAGTGAAATTGCTATAAACATATACTTATTTAAACCAGACAAAAGTTTCTTACATTTTTTAACTGTAATTTTAAGAGAAAGCGCCTCGTCACTTGTTGAACCCAATAAACATAGTCACAGAAGATTTTGTTTTAGGAAATAAACAGCCATCAGCTGTTTTACCAAAGATGAAAAGCTGTTGGCCCCTTTAAGAGTGGCTTGTGTAGATAACCAGCCCCTAGCAGGACTTCTCCAGATGCATTTATATCCTGAAATGACAATTTTAGTTGTTGCTACAGAACTTCGAAACAGCTTCAGCACATTTTAGGAATAACTTTTTTATAGGTTCAAATAGGGGGTAAGTAATATGTCATCAACATACCAAATAATATCCGGTATTATCATTAAATATCTAAAAATATCTTCTCAGAAAAGTTCTCCTCTACATAAATAATAGTACTGGGGAGCAATAAGTCTAAGGAACCACATATGTGCATATACTGTTTCAATGAAATTTTATGATTAAAATCTCCAAAGAATTTGAAATAAACTGTAGAAAGAAACCAAACTGAGTGTATTTCAGTTCTACTGGTGCAGTTATTATCATATGAGGTTTGTACTCTCTGTATTTATTGTAAAGAGTTCATGATTTTAAATTTTATTTGACATATATAAGAAAATTATGACACTGGTTCAGCCTTTCAGATTTCTGAGTCAGGATTTCAGTAAAGCCCTAAATTTTCCTAGCGCATAGAGACTGAACACCAAATGATGCCAACTACCATTCTTTTGACTTAACCATTTTTCCAATTTCCTTCTGGACCACCAAACAGGAATTCTTTGCCCCAGTTCAGCAGGAAGCAATTATGAGAATAATGTCTTCCCAACACCTTAAGTCTGGTTGGATACATTTTAGTCATTTTATTAGGTCTGGATATATTGTCATTTTTAAGGGGATGATTTACAAGTTGTTGTGGTCTTTACAGGGAAGAAACTAAATAGGAAGTTGGATTCTGCACTTTCTTTCACACTGAAATAAAGAAAGAAAGAGAGAAAGAAAGGAAGGAAGGAAGGAAGGAAGGAAGGAAGGAAGGAAGGAAGGAAGGAAGGAAGGAAGGAAGGAAGGAAGGAAGAAAGTGATCTTTTTCCTTAGGTCAGGGAATGAAGTTAAAAAGATATGTGGGTGGTATGAAATATTATCAGAAAGTAGACAAATAGGGTAGATTATGGAATCTACACTTAATCCAAAAAATATAGGTAGAGACCTTTCTATTTTGATGCAAAATTCATGTTATATTTTGTTACATTGATACAGAAATATTGTAGATTGATATGAGTTTGATATTTTCATTGGTATAAATCTTTATAAAGTGTATAAATATATACAATTTTTATTTATTATTTATCTTTGTATAAAAACTTACGACAAATTTTCTTTTGAAATAGTATATAATGATTCACCTCTTATATAAATATTATGACTGTAATTCTTCTTAAAATATAAGGATTAGTCACAGTTCTTTTTAATAGGAGAATTTAGTAAGATAATAGGACTTAATAGCATAATTAAATAATGCAAGTCAATAATGAATCAATCAAACTCAATGGCATATGAAATACTACTTTATCTAATTACAATAGTTTTCCTGCTTTTTGATAGTAAGTAGCTAATAATAAAAAATTATTGACAATTCAGATATACTATCAGTAGATTGTCTTCAAAACTTTCAGACTCACACAATATTGAGTTGAAACATAATTGTATTAAAATCTGCAGAAGTTAAATTCTGTAGATACTTGTACAAGTATTCATTTAAAAATGTCTTACCTAGATCCTTTGACTACATTATTATTATTAAATAAGCATGAGTTATTTCTGGGTAATGTGAAATTGTAAATAAATGAATAGAGCTTGAAATATTAGCAATAGTGCCATGATTACAATATTCAATATGTTTATAATAAGATAATATAAGAATGGTATATTTAAGAAGTTAAAGTAACCATTACATTTCTTAGAATATTATACTATATTCAAATGGATAATATAAGCAATGAAAATTGAAGCAAGTGTTATATATCCTCAATATCAGGTTCTTAGTATACAGAAGAAAATAAGTCATGATTTCATGCAACATAGCACACTTCTTTTTCAAGAAAAAATAAAAAGAATCAATCTCATTTTGAAAGAGATATAAAAGGAATGAAAGTTTTGTGTTATTGTATTTGATACTTCTTTTAAAATTAGGAAGCTTTATGATTTCCATTTATTTTTTCCTTTAAGTGAGATTGCATTTATTTTAAAAAGGAATAAAATATATTTTATAATTTTATTTGAAAGCATTGTTATACTTTTTCATTTAATTATTTTATTCTTTTTTCTTTCTTTTATTCAATATCTTCTTTTTTATATTTCCAAATGATTTCCCCTTTCCAGGATTCCCCCCTCCCTGAAAGACACATAAGCCCTCTTCTCTTCCCCTGTTCCCCAATCAACCCCTACATGCTTCCCTGTCCTGGTAGTCCCCTACACTCTTACACTGAGCCTCTCTAGGGCCAGGGGTTCCTTGTTCCTTCTTGGGCACCATTTGATATGTTAATTAGTTCTTAGGAACAAAAGAGATGGGAAGGTGATGAAACAAAGCAAATATCTCTACAGTGAGTATTTATGTAAAATCCTCCACTAATGTTTTAGTTTCTAAGTGAGACAGTCTTCACTGAGCACCATTAGAACACTAAATGAAAAATACCAATGTAGACACAGAGGGAGGATGTATATTGTAACAAATCACCTGATGAAAGCTTATCCAGAGTGATTCTTGGAAGCCACAATTTTAGGCAACTGATAGAATATAATGAAGTGACAGCTTATTCCAGAGGATAACACTTGAGTTTTTTCTTGACCTGTAATATGAACTCAATGTGGGATATATAAAGATTCCAAGAAAAAAGTTTTCTGCTTTGTTTTATTCCTTATCGTTTTATAAATAGATATATCTGCTAACATTCACCCTCTCATCCATATATCTTATCCCTTCCCCATCCCTTGTATTGAATGAGTCCTCACTTCATTTTATGTCTTTTTGCTCTATGACCCAGTGGGATAACTCAGGGCCTCTTTCTGAACATGAATGCGGAACTTTTCACTGAAACATGGAACAGTGGCTACCCAACTAATGGCAATGACAATCCTTTTCCTTTAAGCTCTCAGCTGTCAATAGGTTTCTTGGGAGATTTCAGCCCTCATAAGCACTTCCCTAGATTGTGACTATTTAGAAATTGAATCTTAAGTATGCTTTGTGCAAGCAACACAAGATGCTGAGATCATGAATGCCATTTTCATTTCATGCATAGAATAGAGAATCCCATGGCCCTTTACTCATCTTTTGGCTCTTTCCATAACCTCTTTCACAGTGTTTCCTGAACCTTACAGGCATGTTATGAATACACCCTTTAAAGCTGAAGAGTCAACAGGAACTTGTTCTCAACACTTAATCAGTGATGCCTAGATCTTTACATTAACTGTCCATATCTACTAAATATTGTAGTCAATGTTTACCTACATTTTAAATTTAAATCTTCATATATTTGTACAAGCTTTTGTCAAAATAATATTTACATGTAAGTGTCATTGTTGAGCCAAAAAATACCATTAGGTTTTCAAACATTTAATTTTTCAGAAAAATATCAATGTTATATACAAATCATCTTGGTGATACATTTGGAACTGTTCAAAGTTATCTCTATAAGCTATCCCATTTAAGAGCAATTTATTTATTTCATTGATTGTAGTGATTATTTTCTACAACTCAATTCTATAGATGACATATAATTATATATTGGACATGTGAAATTTCTCTGTTTTTCTGTAACTCACTTAACTATTATTTCACAAACATGTATTTTAAACATGTTTTAATTTATAACTGTATTTTCTTCTGTAACTCTATAACTTCATGAAATGGCTTGTATATTTGAGGAAACCTGATTCCATGATCTAATGTAATAGACATTCATATTTGACTTTTATGCCCCTTGATGTTAGGTCTGCATTCTCTGTTGACATATTTGTGCAAGCAATACTAAGTGAAATGTGCTTATGCTTGCCATTTGTAAAGACTTATGCATTGTCCTAATTGAAATGTATTTTCAAGACATCATTACCAGTATATTCTCCTGTTTTGTACTGTAGTGTCTTGAATATGTTTGGTCCAATGGAAGTGGCTCTATTCAATGATATGGGCCTTGCTGGAGTAGCTGAGTCCTTGTTGGAGAAAGTCTGTCACTGAAGCATGTGTTTTGAACTCCTATACTCAAGCTCTGCTCACTGTAGAGGAAACAATTTTCCTATCTGGTGGTGGATGACTTCTTGCTACAGTTTGATCAAAATGTAGAATTCTTTGCTTGTCCAGAACTGTGTTTACCTGCATGCTGCCATGCTTCTCACAATGGTGATAATAAATTGACCCTCAGACACTGTAAATAATCCCAAGTTAAATATTTTCTTTTATAAAATGTACCTTGTAGGGCTGGAGAGATGGCTTTACAGTTCAAAGCACTGACTACTCTCACAGAGTTTCTGAGTTTAGTTCCCAACAACCACACATTGGCTTGCAACCATGTTGTAAAGGGATATGATGCTCTCTTCTTGTGTCTGAAGACAGCTACAGTGTACTAATATACATAAAATAAAACTTTTTAAAAAAATATAAAAAAGCCAAACAACTGACTTAGTGCACTGACTCCAATGGAGAAGTTAGGGCAAGGACTGAAGGAGTTGAATGTATTTGCAACCTCATATGAAGAACAATAGCATCAACCAACCATATCCCCAAAGCTCCCAGAGAATAAACTATCAACCAAAGAGTACATGTGGGTGTACACATGATTACAGCTGGATATGCATCAATGGATTGCCTTATTGGGTATCACTGGGATGGGAGACCCTTGATCATGTGGAGGCTCGATTACCCAGGGTAGGGATATGCCAAGGTGCTGAGGCAGGAATGGGTGGGCAGTTTGGGGAGATCCTTCATAAAGGTAGAGGGAGGGGAAAAGGGAAAGAGGTTTTGTAGTGGGGAAACTGGGAAGGGAGATAACATTTGAAATGTCAATAAATAAAATAACCAATTAAATATAAAAGAAAAAATTTCCTCCAAAATTTCCTTCTTAATTTTATCTTCTTCCCCTAATATATAGTTTAGCATATATATTATATTCCATATAATATTAACATATAATTATATTATATAAATATTGTATCTGGATATATATTTTAAAAATCACCAAATGAGTGTTGCTTTGTTCATCTTTGGTCATCATGTATCCTCGCAGCGATGGAAATCCTAACTAAAATATGTAAATTTGTTAAAATCAATAATACCATTTATTATTTGAATAATACTTTTGTTATCATATGCTTTTTGAAGACTGGTGTGGTGAATTTCAACTTAAACTTGAGCTAATACCCTCAATTATATTCTTGACACTTGAATTGTGGGCTATACAAAATAGATTTCTTTTTTGGATTTTGGGTTTTTTTTTTTTTTTTTTTTTTTGAGACAGGGTTTCTCTGTATAGCCCTGGCTGTCCCAGAACTCACTCTGTAGACCAGGCTGACCTCAAACTCAGAAATCTACTTGCCTCTGCCTCCCAGAGTGCTGGGATTACAGGTGTGAGCCACCATGACCCACCTTCAAAATAGATTTCTTAATTCAGTTATTTCTGTCTCCTTTAAGAAAAACAAAACAACCTTATTCTTATTATCATTGAATCACTATTCATGTAGAAGAAAAACTAATTCCTATTTTACTATTATTTTTTTCTATTTGGTCTCCATTATTACAGGAATGAATTAATAGAATCTAGAATTTTCATGTCTAAAGTTTAGGTAACAAAATATTGCCATCAGGGATGAGTTTCTTTCCTCTAGAATGTTTTTTCCAAGTGTCTTCTACACCACAAACAGAAAGAACCTTTCATAACGTCATTTAAACCATATTTCTATCCTCATTTAAAGTTCAAATGCCAGTGTTTTTTATAATAATGTAAGCCAAAATTCAGTTTATGACCTAGAAAAACTGTGTGATAAGTTACCAGATATTTTCTTGGGACTACTACTAACACTACTTCTACTACTACTACTAACACTACTACTGTCACTATTGTTTCAAACAAAATTATTTCATTGTAGCCAAGGTTGTCCTAGAACTCTTTGTATATCCTACCATGGCAAATATGTTATCTCAGATTTCCAGGGACTATAATTATAGGTACAAACAACAGCACAAAGCTTTTGTCTTCTTTCATCTCAGTAAATTTGTTCTTAAGAATCCTGTCATCATGCATTGGTCTTTGTCCACACTAGTGATTGCACTTGCTGCCCATACTTATGGCGGAAAAACCCTCTTCTCTTCCATGCACCAATAAGAACTCTGATGTACTTCTTTGGGAAACAGCCCTCAGATGTCAGTTTCTGAAATGAAAATCACTTCACAGGAATACTCAATGCTCCAGTCACCTCTGTGTGATCACTAAGTACTGGTCAGTTGTCCTTGTACAGTTAAATAGTTCATATTTTTCAGATGATTAGATGGTTGTTCATTTAATCTTCTGAAATTATAGGCGATAGTTTATTTAGAAAAGAGTTATAGGCAAGGTAAAAATATTAGATCAATGGCATACAGACAAATAATCTATATTTCATAAACATTTGTGTCTACCTAAGGAAGTGGTACAAGTTGCAACCCAGATAACAGGAAGATTGATCTAATGGCAAAATATTCTCAAAGTCCCCAAATTATTTAATTGCAAACTTCCTTCAAATGTAACAACTAAAAGTAGGAATGATAATGGGCTCCAATTCTTAGTCATCCAGGAAACTATTTCCAGGAGGTTATCATCAATACTCTAGTCTGGTACTGTAAGTCATCAAAGAGTGTTTGCTACATCTTGAGTATATGTTAAGCTAACTTGGAAGACTCAACCATTTGTAACTGGTTTTGCAGTCAGCAATTATTCTATGATTTAGGGAATATAGAGGCTACTATCGAAGTTCCTACAGGTTGCTGAAGCTAGAGAATGTGTGGCAGAGTAAAAATCCCCATAAGAGATCCTTGATTGGTCATCACATATAATTAGGAGTTTAATGCCAAGTTGCAGTGGGAACTTTATAATTTTAGTAATGTGAGGACTCTCGAAAATGTACCAAAGAAAGGTGTCAGTGCAGAGATGGTCCAGCATCAATGAGTATAACAGTGAGGGTGGTGGGTGGCAGCATAGAGTTTTGAAACTACCTACGGCTATTGAAGCATGCATGATACCATCATAAGTCCAAAATATTAGATATGGAGCTGCAGTATTTGATGTTTCTTAAGTGTTTTAGGTTTTTTTCAAGCTATTTTCTTTTTGTGCTATTTACTACTATTCCTCTCACATTTGCAGTGGAAATGTTTACACTCTGACATTCTGTATTTAGAGTTTGTAATTTATATTTTGATTTTAAAAAGGCTCACAATTCAGAGGTAAATTTAAGTTTAAAATGAAATTCGAAGAGAAGGTTCCTGAAAAATAATTGTGCTCTTAAAACTTTATGAACCTTATAAAACAAAGCAAATTTTGAATCATGAAATAAATATGAATATGAAAGTTTATACAGCATGAGTGATATAATTTTTAAGCATTATACATTTGGATATCAAGTTGTCAAAGAATGAAACTATCATAATTTACAGTAATTTTCAACTACATATGATATAAATGACATTAGAAAGAAACTTCTTGGCATATTTATGATGGTCTTTCAAATACAAGTGAATGACCTTGGAAGTACACTTTGAGTATAAGGGTACCATTTTGTTGAATATGGTCTTTAACTGAATAAAGAGGAAAGAGTGAGCAGAGCATCAGTATTTTCTTTGCATGTGTCTTCATATTTTCAGATCAAATGTAACAATTGCTACAGACAACACATCTTTCCTTTCCTGCCATTTGCATGATTCCTATTCCTAAATCATGAGTCAAATAATATGTATTTAGTTTAATATGATCCTGGGGAAAGTGTGAGTGAATTTTTTCATGAATTTTCTATCTATTTTCTGGGTAATGATTAGTCCTTCCTACAGAAAATGCCAATTATCTTAACATTAATTGTCTTAAGAGAAAAGTAAATAATAAGGAAAGCTATTAGGAAAGATTTTCCTTTGGGGAGTATTAAGGTTGTAGCTAAAGGTCTTAGAAAATTCTATTACAGAACTGTGAATTACATGGGGTTTCAAAGGAAATCTAAACATAATTTAAAACATGGTAAATGATTTTCTTATTTGTATATGCTTTATTCTATATTAAGAAATGGGTAAAGTTTAGGACCTATGTTTGAATCTTATCACAGGCCTAAATTGTAACTACAGGTCATAATTGCAGAGTTTGAAAACATTTATGTGATTCTTCAATTATCTGATTGTTAATGTTTATTAATTGTTTTTCATTCTTAAATGGCTCTGTTGGAAGTCCTTTCTATAGCTGTCTGATGATTAATACATGTAAGAGGAATTTGAGAATTTGAATTAATTTAGCATTGTACCCATTTTCAATAAGGAGCAAATCATTAGCTAAATGTAGCAACCAGTAATGTGTTTACATATCAAGTTTGAATAAGCAAGATATTAGCATATGTTGGATATCACTAACAAGTGATCATAACATTGTATTTTAAAGAGAAATATGAAGACAAAATTGGATGATATATTTTGATGTGGTGGTCTCTCAAGATTCCTTTACAAAGAAAACACAAGGAAATCTTGACCTGTCCATACAACAGATGGCTGTATATGACTCAAAATGTTCCTTAATTTCTCATTTTAGTTTCTTTTATATTTGTATTTTTTATGCATTTATGTTTGTGTACACTGCACATGCCTGCTACCCATAAAAGCCAGAAATAGGCATTAAATCCCTTGGAATAGGAGTTCAAGACAATTGTGAGCCATCATGTAGCTTTTGGAAAATGAACTCATATTGTCTCCAAGAAGAACAAATGTTTCATCTTCTAATCCAAGGCTTCGGTCACTCACCTTTTTTTTCTCTTTTGTTTTTGTAAAACTATTTTCTGAGGATATTATTTAATTAATCTACTTTTCCTTTTCCATTCATCACTTATAACCCCAGCCCATATACCTGTCCTCTTACTTTAAAATACTGTACCTCCTTCTGCTGCTGTTTTAGTGTACTAAGATATTACAAGCATATATGTGAATAAGTTACATTTATATACATGTAGAGAGAATATAAGAATCACATGTCAATAAAAAAGCTAATGGCTAAGGAGCTGAGACAGAAAATAGGAGGTAGGCCACTGGCAGGAAGACAGAGGATTCTGAGACTTTGTGAGACAAAAAAAAGGGGGGGGGGATGCAAGAAGATTTGAGATAAGTTCAAAGGATATGCTGCAGGAGACCTTGAGGAAGAATCCAAGGAAGAAGGCTGGAATTGACAGAGATGTAACTAAGAGGTAGACACAGAGTAGTTTGAATAGGTTAAATAAATTGTGTGTTAGCCAGGGAATGCACCAAAGCTCATGGCCTAGGCATATAATAATAAATAATTAGCCACAAAGATGTAATGCTGGAAACAGGATCTAGAAAGAGAAACAGATTTAATATTTTTACACACAAACACACACACACACAGGCACATGCACATGCACATGCACACACATGCACACATGACACATATGCACACACACACACACACACACACACACACACACAAATGCTTTTCACTGGGGAAGTCCACCTCTCCCATTTCCAAGGAGGAACTGACTCTCATCTCTTAGCAAAATCATTGAATTTCTTCAATATTTTAAGATTTTATAAACTTAAGATGCTATAAATGTTAAACAAAAAAATCTATGCTTATTTACCTTGTATACATTCATGATGACAGAGATACTTATTTGTATATGTTTCATAATTTAATATAACTATATCTGAGAGTTTACAATTATAATACTTGACTATCTTACATATAAATGTAATGAGATAGACAGTATTCTTTCCTTAAGCAAGAGAATTTAAATTGTTTTGTTTGGAATTGTTATGGTACAGATTTAAGACAGTTCCAGCAAATTAGAAGTGATTAGTCATCACAGAAATAAATAAAAATCAGCTGTAAAAGTCAGGGAAGGAATGTGATAAATATAAACATCTAACTATGTATTTGAAAGTAGGAAGAAGAAATCACATATTATTAGAAAAAAAGGATAAGAGCTATTGATCTCACCCAATGGTCAAACTGTGGTCAAACTGTGAAACTGGACTGTTATCTCTGTTCTGAGCATAACGAATCTTATCAATAAGGTTAAAATTGCTAAGGGTGAATAAGGCTAAATAAAGAGAAAACTGTTTCTGCTAGGAAGTGGAATGATCTTTTGCACTACAAGGTATTTAATATTTTATATATCAATCTGGAAGGAGAGAAATGTTACCTAGGAACTGATCACTCTGCTTAGGGACACAGGCTCATCACTGAGAAATATATGAAACAAGCTTTTGTCCAAGAAAGATTGAGCCAACAAATGACGGAATCCAAGTTCTACTCAAAGGTACCAGAAAATATGACAAAATGTGGAAGGTAGCAATATTTTGAAAACATTACAGGTACAAGAAAGAAACTTAACTTTAGGCAAATTCTTGTTAAATGGTAAGTGTTGTCATATAAAGCATATGTGCTCACAGTGCTCTGAACCAGGTTTAAGACAAAGGAAATAAAATAGTGCAGGGAAAGACTTGAAGGTTTTGCTCTGCTGTTTTTTGCCCAGTGAATGACAGTAACTTCAAGGAAAGAATGATTTATAATTCATAATTTTTCTAAAAATTTATAGTAAAACATGGTTCAATAGTTATAAATGGTAAATTAGTACAATTTATATATCTAGCAAAAGTGGCACCTAATTGAAAGATAAAAGGGGGTTGTAACAACGTTTTAGTATCTAGGTCCATTTCCACTGAGCATTTGCATACATCTGTCTGCTAATTTTTGCTTACTTCTCATACTTGACAGGCTTTGGAGGACTTTAGCATGCTCGATGTCACTAGAATAACAGGGTTCATTCTTTTGGGATACTCGGATGCTCCTGAGCTACAGGCTGTATATGGGATGTTCCTCCTGGTAATGTACCTAGCAGTCATAATGAGTAACCTACTCATCATCACTCTTATCACTCTGGATCTGAAATTCCAAACACCCATGTACTTATTCCTGAAGGATTTGTCCCTGTTGGATCTCTTCTTTATTTCTGTACCAATCCCAGATTTCTTTATCAATAGCATAACTCACAGTAATTCAATTTCTATTCTCTGTTGTGCACTCCAAGTATTTTTAATGGCTTCTTTTACCTCTGGAGAATTATTTGTACTAACAGAAATGCCCTTTGACCACTATTTTACTAGCTTCTCTCCCCTTCACTATGAGGCCAACATGTGCAGTGGTAACTGTGTTTTGATAATGGGTGTTTCCTGGGCTACTAGGCTACTCTTAGGAGCTTTATACAGAGCTGGCACATTTTCCATGCCTTTCTGTGGCTCCATAGTGATCCCACAGTTTTTGTGTGATGTTTGCTCATTGTTAAGAATTTCCTGCTCTGACACACATGTGATCATTTATATAAGTTTTGGAATTGGTCTTTGTCTGAGCATGGTTTGTATCACCCTTATTGTGTTCTCTTTCTTCCACGTTTTCTCCACTGTGCTGAAGATTCCCACCACTAAAGGTCAGTCCAAAGATTTGCCACCTGACTACCTCACCTCACTATTTTCAGTATTTTCCTTGCTACTGCTTGCTTTGTCTATCTGAAGCCTCCCTCAAGTACAGAATCAATTACAGATAGACTGTTTTCTGTACTATACACTGTGTTGCCTACCGCACTTAATGCTGTCATTTACAGCCTGAGAAATACTGATGTCAAGTGTGCTTTGAGGAATTTGCAACAAAATCTCTGTTGAAGGGGTTCACTTCACTTAACAATTCAATGTACCTGTCCATGGTATACTGCCTCAAATTTTACAAGTAAGTTTTGAAATTATAGACTCTCAAAAAATGTAGATATTCATTTTTGCCTTGTGAAATTAAAAACACTCAGATGAAGGCTGATGTAATCAAAGATCAGAAAATTATATCAGACTAACCTATAAAGTTACATTACCAATTTCTGATCTTTATGATAAAGCCTTTTCCATTTGTGGGAGTATACCTTTCTAAAAGGATTGTTAATTTTCTCTTCATGGTATGATTGAATGAATAACTAACTGGTCATTTGATAACTCCTTATCTACTTCCTTTACCTACAACATAAAATAACAATTATTAGCATCTTGTATAGATTCTGCAGTACAGTTACCTGGCAATATCCTTGTTTGCCTGATTCAGTATAAATGGGGATGCTAGGCCCTCTTCTCTCTCTCTCTCTCTCTGTCTCTCTCTCTCTCTCTCTCTCTCTCTCTCTGTCTCTCTCTCTCTCTCTCTCTCTCTCTCTCTATCTATCTATCTATCTATCTATCTCTCTCTCATCTACCCTCTCAATTCAATGCTCTATGCCCTGGATAAACTCTATTCTATACTAAACTGTCAGCCTGTTGCTGTTCTCTCAGGGGGAAGAGATGCCACATTATGGGCCACAGAGACAGCCTATTCACCCACACCTGACTGCACATCCAATAAACATACTGTTCCTCAGTCTTTATTTATATAAAACCCAAAAGCAATAACAACAATAGTTTTGAGATGGATGATGCATGTGAACAATCAAGGTTAGTTCACATGTAACCTCTGTGCGGATTTTTATAATAATTAAAAAGAATGGAAAAGAAGCAACCCACTATGCATAGATTGTAGTAGATTCAGTTCTTGAAAAAGAATCAAATTCTTGAGACAAGACAAACCTGAAAAAATATCACATAAGCCAAATTCTCAAAAACAAATAGTTGCCACCCAGGTTGAGACTATTATCAGAGAGAAATTGGAGACTTGTTTATTTGTGTGTCCCTTCTTCTGCACATTCTCTTTTTTTTTTGTTTTTTTTTATTCGATATAATTTATTTACATTTCAAATGATTTCCCCTTTTCTAGTCCCCCCCCCACTCCCCGAAAGTCCCGCAAACCCCCTTCTCTTCCCCTGTCCTCCCACCCACCCCTTCCCACTTCCCCGTTCTGGTTTTGCTGAATACTGTTTCACTGAGTCTTTCCAGAACCAGGGGCCACTCCTCCTTTCTTCTTGTACCTCATTTGATGTGTGGATTATGTTTTGGGTATTCCAGTTTTCTAGGTTAATATCCACTTATTAGTGAGTGCATACCATGATTCACCTTTTGAGTCTGGGTTACCTCACTTAGTATGATATTCTCTAGCTCCATCCATTTGCCTAAGAATTTCATGAATTCATTGTTTCTAATGGCTGAATAGTACTCCATTGTGTAGATATACCACATTTTTTGCATCCACTCTTCTGTTGAGGGATACCTGGGTTCTTTCCAGCATCTGGCAATTACAAATAGGGCTGCTATGAACATAGTAAAACATGTATCCTTATTACATGGTGGGGAGTCTTCTGGGTATATGCCCAGGAGTGGTATAGCAGGATCTTCTGGAAGTAAGGTGCCCAGTTTTCGGAGGAACCGCCAGACTGATTTCCAGAGTGGTTGTACCAATTTGCAACCCCACCAGCAGTGGAGGAGTGTTCCTCTTTCTCCACACCCTCTCCAACACCTGCTGTCTCCTGAATTTTTAATCTTAGCCATTCTGACTGGTGTAAGATGAAATCTTTGGGTTGTTTTAATTTGCATTTCCCTAATGACTAATGAAGTTGAGCATTTTTTAAGATGCTTCTCCACCATCCGAAGTTCTTCAGGTGAGAATTCTTTGTTTAACTCTGTACCCCATTTTTTAATAGGGTTGTTTGGTTTTCTGGAGTCTAACTTCTTGAGTTCTTTATATATATTGGATATTAGCCCTCTATCTGATGTAGGATTGGTGAAGATCTTTTCCCAATTTGTTGGTTGCTGATTTGTCCTCTTGATGCTGTCCTTTGCCTTACAGAAACTTTGTAATTTTATGAGGTCGCATTTGTCAATTCTTGCTCTTAGAGCATACGCTATTGGTGTTCTGTTCAGAAACTTTCTCCCTGTACCGATGTCCTCAAGGGTCTTCCCCAGTTTCTTTTCTATTAGCTTCAGAGTGTCTGGCTTTATGTGGAGGTCCTTGATCCATTTGGATTTGAGCTTAGTACAAGGAGACAAGGATGGATCAATTCGCATTCTTCTGCATGCTGACCTCCAGTTGAACCAGCACGATTTGTTGAAAAGGCTATCTTTTTTCCATTGGATGTTTTCAGCCTCTTTGTCGAGGATCAAGTGGCCATAGGTGTGGGTTCATTTCTGGATCTTCAATCCTGTTCCATTGATCCTCCTGCCTGTCACTGTACCAATACCATGCAGTTTTTAACACTATTGCTCTGTAGTATTGCTTGAGGTCAGGGATACTGATTCCCCCAGATTTTCTTTTGTTGCTGAGAATAGTTTTAGCTCTCCTGGGTTTTTTGTTGTTCCAGATGAATTTGATAATTGCTCTTTCTAACTCTGTGAAGAATTGAGTTGGGATTTTGATGGGTATTGCATTGAATCTGTATAGTGCTTTAGGCAAAATGGCCATTTTAACTATATTGATTCTACCGATCCATGAGCATGGGAGGTTTTCCCATTTTTTGAGGTCTTCTTCCACTTCCTTCTTCAGAGTCTTGAAGTTCTTGTCATACAGATCTTTCACATGTTTGGTAAGAGTCACCCCAAGATACTTTATACTGTTTGTGGCTATTGTGAAGGGGGTCATTTCCCTAATTTCTTTCTCAGCCTGCTTATCCTTTGAGTATAGGAAGGCCACTGATTTGCTTGAGTTGATTTTATAACCTGCCACTTTGCTGAAGTTGTTTATCAGCTGTAGGAGCTCTCTAGTGGAGTTCTTTGGGTCACTTAGGTAGACGATCATGTCGTCCGCAAATAATGATAGTTTGACTTCTTCCTTTCCAATTTGTATCCCTTTGACCTCCTTATGTTGTCGAATTGCCCGAGCTAGTACCTCAAGTACAATATTGAAAAGATAAGGAGAAAGGGGGCAGCCTTGTCTGGTCCCTGATTTCAGTGGGATTGCTTCAAGTTTCTCTCCATTTAGTTTGATGCTGGCTACCGGTTTGCTGTATATTGCTTTTACTATGTTTAGGTATGGGCCTTGAATTCCTGTTCTCTCCAAGACTTTAAGCATGAAGGGATGCTGAATTTTGTCAAATGCTTTTTCAGCATCCAATGAAATGACCATGTGGTTTTGTTCTTTGAGTTTGTTTATGTAGTGGATTGTATTGATGGATTTCCATATATTGAACCAACCCTGCATTCCTGGGATAAAGCCTACTTGATCATGGTGGATGATCGTTTTGATGTGTTCTTGGATTCGGTTGGCAAGAATTTTATTGAGTATTTTTGCATCGATGTTCATAAGGGAAATTGGTCTGAAGTTCTCTTTCTTTGTTGGATCTTTGTGTGGCTTTGGTATCAGCGTAATTGTGGCTTCGTAGAAGGAATTGGGTAGTGTTCCTTCTGTTTCTATTTTGTGGAATAGTTTGAAGAGTATTGGTGTTAACTCTTCTTTGAAGGTCTGGTAGAATTCTGCACTGAAGCCATCTGGTCCTGTGCTTTTTTTGGTTGGAAGACTTTCTATGACTTCTTCTATTTCTTTAGGCATTATGGGACTGTTTAGATGGTCTAGTTGGTCCTGATTTAATTTTGGTATTTGGTATCTGTCAAGGAAATTGTCCATTTCCTCCAGATTCTCCAGTTGTGTTGAGTACAGGCTCTTGTAGTAGGATCTGAAGATTTTTTGGATTTCCTCAGTTTCCGTTGTTATATCTCCCTTTTCATTTCTAAGTTTGTTAATTTGGATACTTTCTCTGTGCCCTTTGGTCAGTCTGGCTAAGGGTTTATCTATCTTGTTGATTTTCTCAAAGAACCAGCTCCTGGTTTTGTTGATTTTTTGTATGGTTCTCTTTGATTCTACTTGATTGATTTCGGCCCTGAGTTTGATGATTTCCTGCCTTCTATTCCTCCTGGGCGAAATAGCTTCTTTTTGTTCTAGGGCTTTCAGGTGTGTCATTAAGCTGGTAATGTATGCTCTCTCCATTTTCTTTTTGGAGGCACTCAGGGCTATGAGTTTTCCTCTTAGCACTGCTTTCATTGTGTCCCATAGATTTGGGTATGTTGTGTTTTCATTTTCATTGTGTTGTAAAAAGTCTTTAATTTCTTTCTTTATTTCTTCCTTGACCAAGGTATCATTGAGTAGAGTATTGTTCAGTTTCCACGTGTATGTGGGCTTTCTGTTGTTTCTGTTGCTATTGAAGACCACTTTTACTCCGTAGTGATCAGATAGGAGGCATGGGATTAGTTCTATCTTCTTATATTTGTTGAGGTCTGTCTTGTGACCAATTATATGGTCGATTTTGGAGAAGGTACCATGAGGTGCTGAGAAAAAGGTATATTCTTTTGTTTTAGGATAGAATGTTCTATATATATCTGTTAAATGTAATTGGTCCAAAGCTTCAATTAGTTTCATTGTGTCCCTGTTTAGTTTCTGTTTTCCTGATCGGTCCATTGAGGAAAGTGCAGTGTTGAAGTCACCCACAATTATTGTGTTAGGTGCAATGTGTGCTTTTAGTTTTAATAAAGTTTCTTTTACGAAAGAGGGTGCCCTTGCATTTGGGGCATAGATGTTCAGGATTGACAGTTCTTCTTTTTGTATTTTTCCTTTGACCAGCAAGAAGTGTCCCTCAGGGTCTCTTTTGATGACTTTGGGTTGAAAGTCAATTTTATCTGATATTAAAATGGCTACTCCAGCTTGTTTCCTGAGACCATTTGCTTGTAAAATTGTCTTCCAGCCTTTTACTCTAAGGTAGTGTTTGTCTTTGACCCTGAGGTGTGTTTCCTGTAAGCAGCAAAATGTAGGGTCCTGTTTACGTATCCAGTCAGTTAGTCTGTGTCTTTTTATTGGGGCATTAAGCCCATTGATGTTAAGAGATATTAAGGAATAGTGATTGTTACTTCCTATCATTTTTGACGTTATTTTTTAAATTTGAATGCTTAACTTCTTTTGGGTTTGATGAAAGGTTACTATCTTGCTTTTTCCAGGGTGAAGTTTCCCTCCTTGTATTGGTGTTGTCCTCCTATTATCCTTTTTAGGGCCGGGTTTGTGGATAGATATTGGGTAAACTTGGTTTTGTCATGAAATATCTTAGTTTCTCCATCTATGATGATTGAGAGTTTTGCTGGATATAGTAGTTTTGGTTGGCATTTGTGTTCTCTTAGAGTCTGCATGAGATCTATCCAGGACCTTCTAGCCTTCATAGTCTCAGGTGAAAAGTCTGCTGTGATTCTGATAGGTCTTCCTTTATATGTTACTTGGCCTTTTTCTCTTACTGCCTTTAGTATTCTTTCTTTGTTTAGAACATTTGGTGTTTTGATTATTATGTGACGGGAAGTATTTCTGTTCTGGTCCAGTCTGTTTGGAGTTCTGTAGGCTTCTTGTATATTCATGGGCATCTCTCTCTTTAGGTTAGGGAAGTTTTCTTCCATAATTTTATTGAAGATGTTTGCTGGCCCTTTAAGTTGTAAATCTTCACTCTCATCTATGCCTATAATCCTTAGGTTTGGTCTTCTCATTGTGTCCTGGATTTCCTGGATATTTTGGGTTACAAGCTTTTTGCATTTTGCATTTTCTTTAACTGTTGAGTCCATGGTTTCTATGGAATCTTCAGCATCTGAGATTCTTTCTTCTATCCCTTGTATTCTGTTGTTGATATTTGCATCTCTGTCCCCTGATTTCTTCCCAAGGCTTTCTATCTCCAAAGTTGTCTCCCTTTGAGTTTTCTTAGTTGTTTCTACTTCTGATTTTAGATTCTGGATGGTTTTGCTTAGCTCCTTCACTTGCATGTTTGTGTTTTCCTGTAATTCTTTAAGAGATTTTTGTGTTTCCTCTTTCATGACCTCAGCCTGTTGACCAAAGTTCTCCTGTATTTCTTTAAGAGATTTTTGTGTTTCATCTTTCATGACCTCAGCCTGTTGACC
This sequence comes from Apodemus sylvaticus, assembly GCF_947179515.1. Lineage (NCBI taxonomy): Eukaryota > Metazoa > Chordata > Mammalia > Rodentia > Muridae > Apodemus > Apodemus sylvaticus. The sequence goes on from NC_067472.1 coordinate 121,977,427, forward strand.
AAAGTTCTCCTGTATTTCTTTAAGTGTTTTTTGCATTTCCTCCTTGTTGGCTTTTGTATTCTCCTGGATTTCTTTCAATGATTTTTGTGTTTCCCTTGCAAGGGCTTCTAACTTTTGATCCATTTTCTCCTGAATTTCTTTAAGTATGTCCTTCATGTGTTCCTGTACCAGCATCATGACCAGTGATTTTAAATCCAAATCTTGTTTTACTGGTGTGATGGGGTATCCAGGACATGTTGGTAGAGGAGAATTGGGTTCAGATGTTGCCATATTGCCTTGATTTCTGTTAGTGACGTTCCTGCGTTTGCCTTTTGCCATCTAGTTCTCACTGGTGTTACTTGGTCTTGTCAGTGCTGGACTCACCAGTGCAAGCTGCCCCTTCCCAGTTGGCCTCTGGTGCACAGCTTACCTCCTGCACTGCTTGTAGACTGGGTGCTGCTGCCCAGGCTGTTCAGATCCCAAAGCAGGCACCCGAAGGCTCCCGCTGGGGCCCACTGGATTCACTGGAGCACACTGACTTCTCCCAGCTGGCCGCCAGGAAGCCCAGCTAGCCACTTGCAGGACTTGGAGATGTGGTGCTGCCGCCCAGACTGATCTGGATCCGGAAGCGGAGAGAGTAGGGCTGAGGGCTTCTGCCTGAGGCCTTGCCCCAGATTGTGTCTGTGGACCAGATGGAGCCTGTGTGCACCCCCAGGGAGTGCAGACGGTGTATGCTGCTGTGACCTCCCCTGTGTTCCGCTCACTCTGCTGGGCAGCCGATCCGCCAACCGGGCTGTCGCACACAAGGTTAGCCTGGCCGCCCAGTCCCTGAGTCCAGGCAAAAGCCTGGGAGGCCAAGGTCCGAGCAAAATTCCCCTAGGGCTATGACTGTTAATTGGGTCCGCCAGGTGACTAGGATGGAGGGCGTACGCGCCAGAGCGCCGGGAGAGTCTGCTTTGCTAACAATCACCTGGGCAGGTTGACTCACAGATGGCCCACCAAGCCGCCCAGTTCTTGGGTTCTGTCCTGTGCCTTTTGGGGCCTGGACCCCTGCTTTGTTAGCCTCAGGCTATGCCTGTTACAGGTCTGCCCACCAGAGCTCTCAGTCGTCCTGCAGGCAAAATGGCGGAGGTGCGCACGCAGGCCTGGGCAAAAAACCTCCTGGCTGGGTTGGCACCCCGATGGCCCCCCGACCCGCCCAGGGCCTGGGTGCAGGCCAACGCCCGTCGGGCTCAGACCACCGCGGTGTTGGCCTCAGATTATGTTTGTGTACCTCAGTCTGTCTGATCCCTGGAGTATGGAACCAAGATGGATGCACCTCTCCTGACTGGTGGGAGGCCGAGTTCTGAAGTGGCTTCCGTGCAGGAAAGGCGCCGCACAACTGCAGCTGCTTGCCGCCCGGCTGGTCAGCGAAGGTCAGTGGTCGTGGGCGCAGGGCCTAACTGGTTCCTGTGACGCCTTGGTTCCACTGCTGATGGCCCTTCAGCTGGAGCAGCCACTGCTGCGGCCGCCGCCGCCGCCACCGCCGCCCCCTTCTGCACATTCTCTTATATAGCAACATTACCTATACATGAGAGAAAACAAACATACAAGCCTAAGGAATGAGTCTAAATAATCTTACAAATTCTAAAAAGATTTAAAAACACAAAGACCATTTGCATATTGCCACATTAATAAAAAATGGTGGTGAGAGAAGACCCTGTGAATATCCAAGGAGTCTGCAGGGGGCTCTCTGACCTGTGAAGCTATCTGACCTTCATACATTGATCAGTGGGTTTGCAGATATTTTATCACCTGAGCTAAAGTTGCAGAGTTGAATGAGTGTGATGCTGGCCTAATGCTGTTACAATGCACATGATCCCAAAATAAATATCAAATGCAAAACAAAAAGCTAAATCTTTTGAACATTCCTGTTGGGTTTGAGTTAATCTTTCTTTGTTGTTCATTCATTAATCTGTTTTTAGAATGGAAAGTATTGCTCAGTGCCACTGAACATATGAAGTCCATGTTGTATTTATTTATTTATTTATTTATTATATTTTGTTTCTTTAAGATCAAGCACACTCTTGCTTTTCGTTTCAGAAGAAAATTGAACTATGAACTTAAAAACTATTTCTTTTATTTTAAATTATGTCATTGTATGTATTTGAGATGGTGAGTACAAATGACATCAAAGGCCAAAACAGTTCATTGGGGCAAAAATGATCAGTAATTCTGGGTAACCTAATGTGAGTGCTAGAAACAAAACCTTAATCCTCAGCAAGATCAATTCCTGCTTCTACCACCTGACTCATCTCTCCAAGGCACCAGGGACATTTGAGCGATGTTGATGTTAGAAGTTTTAGGACTAGAGGTTTTTTTTTTTTTTTTAGATGTAGTAAACACATTTGTGTAATGTTATACTTTAAAGTAAAGCCTTTTTGGATCAAGATAAAAAGAGAATGATATGAGACGGCTATTGTTTGCTCTAAATTTCCTTTTTTTCCTCTTTTTTTAATTCAGTATATTCTTTATTTACATTTCAAGTGATTTTCCATTTCCTGGATCCCCCTTCCCCAAAAGTCCCATAAGCCCTCTTCCCTCCCCCTGTTCCCCAATCCACCCCTTCCCACTTTCTCTTTCCTGGTATTCCCCTACACTGCTACACTCAGCCTTTCCAGGACCAGGGGCCACTCCTTCCTTCTTCATGGGAATCATTTGATATGTGAATTGTATCTTGGGTATTCCAAGTTTCTGGGCTAATATCTGCTTATCAGTGAGTTCATACCATGAGTGTTCTTTTGAGACTGAGTTACTTCCCTTAGGATGATGATCTCCAGTTCCATCCATTTGTCTAAGAATTTCATGAATTAATTGTTTCTAAAGGCTGAAAAGTACTCCATTGTGTATATAAACCACATTTCTGTATCCATTCCTCTGCTGAGGGACATCTGGGTTCTTTTCAGCTTCTGGATATTATAAATAGGGCTACTATGAACATAGTGGAGCATGTATCCTTATTACATGCTGGAGAATCCTCTGGGTATATGTCCAGTAGTGGTATAGCAGGGTACTCTGGAAGTATCATTCCCAGTTTTCTGAAGAAACACCAGACTGATTTCCAGATTGGTAGTACCAGCTTGCAACCCCACCAGCAGTGGAGGAGTGTTCCTCTTTCTCCACATCCTTTCCAGCACCTGTTTTCTCCTGAGTTTTTGATCTTAGCCATTCTGACTGGTGTGAGGTTAAATCTCAGTGTTGCTTTGATTTTCATTTCCCTAATGACTAAGGATGTTGGACATTTCTTTAGGTGCTTCTCGACCAATTGATAGTCCTCAAGTGAAAATTCTTTGTTTAGGTCTCTACCCCATTTTTTAATTGGATATTTTATTTGTTTAAATTTCAAATGCTTTCTCCTTCTCCAGTTTCTCCTCTGAAAACCTCCTATCCCATCTCCACTTACTCTTCTTCTATGTATGTGATCCCCTAACCATCCACCCACACCTGTCTCATTGCCCTAGCATTTCTCTACACTAGAGCATCAATCAATCACAGGACCAAGGGCTTCCCCTCCCATTGATGCCAGATAAGTCCCCTTCAGTTCCTTCAGTCCTTCACCTAACTCCTCCATTGGGGTCCCTGTGTTCAGTCCAATAGCTGGTTGCAATCATCCACATCGGTATTGGTCAGGATCTGGCAAAGCCTCTCAGGAAACAGTTGTATCAGGTTCCTGTCATTAAGTACTTCTTGACATCAGCAATAGTGTCTGGGTTTGGGGTCTGCAAATAGGATGGATCTCCAAGTAGAGCAGTCTCTGGATGGCCTTTCCTTCAGTCCCTGTTCCACTCTTTGTCCTTCTACTTACTATAGACAGGAGAAATTCTGGGTTAAAATTTGGAGATGGGTCGTAGCCCCATCCCTCAATTGGGACTCCATGCCTAAGCTCTGGATATAGCCTCAACAGGTTCTCCTACCCTTCATGGGTTATTTCAGCTAATGTCATCCACATAGGGTACAGAGAGGCTCTTACTTTCCTGGCATCTGGGACTTTCTGTTTGTTACCCCCAGTTTCCCATTCACTATTGCTACACAACTCTGTCCAATTTCCTGACATCCATCTCCTCCCATACAAGATTCTGCCCCTCTTTCCCATCCTCCTCTTCTCTTCCTCCCAACTCCCTCCTACACTCTACTTCCATTGATTTTATTGTTCCTCCTTCTAAGTAGAACTGAAGAATCCACTCTTTCTTTGGTCATCCTTCCTCTTGAGCTTCATGTGGTATGAGAGTTGTATTATGGATATTCCACACTCATTGCCTAATATCCACTTATCATTGAGAACATACCATGTGTGTTCTTTTGTGACTAAGTTACCTCACTCAGAGTGATAGTTTCTAGATCCATCCATTTGCCTGAAAATTTCGTGCAGTCATTTTTTTAAGGACAAATGGAATCTTTTATTAAACTACATTAAATATTTTGTGTGAGGATATGTGTGTCTTGGAGATAATGTAGCAAATTGTAGGAGTCTCTCCTTCCACAATGCTAATGGTGGTGACCAAACTAAGATTATAAGTCTTGGGGACAAACAGCATGTTACTGAGATATCTCCCTAGCACATAAAGATTGTTTTTTTTTTCTATATTCTTTGTTTACATTCCAAATGCTTTCCTCTTTCCCGGTTCCCTCTTCCCCATAGGTCTCATAAGCCCTATTCGCTCTGTCCATTTCCCAATCACCCCCTTCCATTTCCCTGTTATGGTACTCCCCTACAATGCTGGATCAACTCTTTTCATAACCAGGGCCCTCTATTTCCCTCTTCTTGGGTATCATTTAATATGCTAACTGTGTCTTGAGAATTCAGAGCTTCTGGGATAATTAATACACACTTATCACTGATTGTATTCCAGGTGTATTCTTTTGTGTTGGGTTATCTCACTTAGGATGATATTTTCCAGTTCCAACCATTTGCATAAGAAATTCATGAATTCATTGTTTTTGATTGCAGAGTAGTATTCCATTGTGTAAATATACCACATTTTCTGTATCCATTCCTCCATTGAGGGACATCTGGGGTCTTTCTAGCTTCTGACTATTATAAATAGAGCTGCTATGAACATAGTGGAGCATGAATCCTTATCGCATGCTGGGGAATACTCTGGGTATATGCTCAGGAGAGTTATAGTAGGGTCCTCCAGAAGTGTCATGTCCAGTTTTCTGAGGAACCAGCAGACTGATTTCCAAAGTGGTTGTACCATCTTGCAATCCCACCAGCAGTGGAGGAGTGTTCCTCTTTCTCCACATCCTCGCCAACACCTACTGTCTCCTGAGTTTTTATCCTTAGCCATTCCGACTGGTATGAGGTTAAATCTCATGGTTGTTTTGATTTGCATTTCTCTAATGATTAATGATGTTGAACATTTCTTAAGGTGCTTCGCAGCCATCTGAATTTCTTCAGGTGAAAATTCTTTTTTAGTTCTGTACCTCATTTTTAATAGGGTTATTTGGTTCTCTGTGGTCTAACTTCTTGAGTTCTTTGTATACCTTAGATATAAACCCTCTGCCAGATGTAGTGTTGGTAAAGATCTTTTCCCAATTTATTGGTTGCCTTTTTGTCCTTTTGACAATATCCTTTGCCTTACAGAAACTTTGCAGTTTTATGAAGTCCAATTTGTCAATTCTTGATCTTAGAGCATAAGCTATTGCTGTTCTGTTGAAGAAATTTTCCCCCGTACCCATGTCCTCAAGGGTCCCAGTTTCTTTTCTATAAGTTTCATTGTGTCTGGTTTTATGTGGAGGTTCTTAATCCACTTGTACTTGAACATAGTACAACGGTAAAAGAATGCATCAATTTGCATTCCTTTGCAGGCTGACCTCCAGTTTAAGCAGCAAAATTTGTTAAAAAGGCTATCTTTTTCCCCACTGGATGGTTGTAGCTCCTTTGTCAAAGATCAGGTGACCATAATTGTGTGGATTCATTTTCAGGTCTTCAATTCTATTCCATTGATCTGTCACTGTACAAATACCATGCAGTTTTTAACACAATTGCTCTGTAGTACTGCTTGAGGTGAGGGATACTGATTCCCCCAGAAGTTCTATTACTGTTGAGGACAGTTCTAGCTGTCCTGGGTTTTCTGTTATTCTAGATGAATTTGATAATTTCTCTTTCTAAGTCTATGAAGAATTGAGTTGGGATTTTGATAGGGATTGCATCGCATCTGTAGATTGCTTTTGGCAAGATGGCCATTTGTACTATATTAATCCTTCCAATCCAAGAGCATGGAAACTTTTTCCATCTTCTGAGGTCTTCTTTGATTACTTTCTTAAAAGACTTGAAGTTCCAGTCATACAGATCTTTGACTTGTTTGGTTAGATAAGATACTTTATTTTGTTTGTGGCTATGGTGAAGGGTGTCATTTCGCTAATTTCTTTCTCAGCCTGTTTATTCTGTGAATATAGGAAGGCTACTGATTTGCTTGAGTTAATTTTATATCCAGCCATTTTGCTGAAGTTGATTATCAGCTGTAGGAATTCTCTGGTGGAGTTTTTGGGTCACTTAAGTATACTATCATATCATTTGCCAATAGTGATAGTTTGACTTCTTCATTTCCAATTTGTATCCCGTTGACCTCCTTATGTGTCTAATTACTCTAGCTAGATCCTCAAGTACTATATTGAAAATATACGGAGAGAGGGGGCAGCCTTGTCTAGTCCCTGATTTTGGTGGGATTGCTTCATGTTTCTCTCCACTTAGTTTGGTGTTGGGTACTGGTTTGCTGTATATTGCTTTTGCTATGTTTAGGTATGGGCATTGAATTCCTTTTGTTTCCAAGACTTCTAGCATGAAAGGATGCTGAATTTTGTCAAATGCTTTTTCAGCATCTAATGAAATGACCATGTAGTTTTTTTTTTTCCTTTGAGGATGTTTATGTAGTGGATTGCATTGATGGATTTCCATATATTGAACCGTCCCAGCATCCCTGGGATGAAACCTACTTGATCATGGTAAATGACCATTTTGATGTGTTCTTGGATTTGGTTGGCAAGATTATTTTTTAATTTATTTTTATTGAGTATCTTCTTCATTTACATTGCCAATGGTAAGACCTTTTCCAATTTCCCCCTCCCAAAAGCCCCCTTTACCAATGATTCCCTACCCCACCTCTCACCCCTTGCCACCATGCATATGCCCCTCTACCCGACACAGTCCCACCTCCCCCCCCCAACTTCCTCTTCTCCATTTGTTTTTCTTTGTTGTGGCCTCTATTGAACCTTTACCTGACAAAAGACCACTCCTCCCACTGATGGCCAACAAGGCATTCCTCTGGGTTGGCAAGAATTTTATTGAGTATTTTTGCATTGATGTTCATAAGGGAAATTGGTCTGAAGTACTCTTTCTTTCTTGGATCTTTGTGTGGTTTTGGTATCAGCATAATTGTGGCTTCATAGAACGAGTTGGGCAGTGTTCCTTCTGTTTCTATTTTGTGGGATAGTTTGAAGAGTATTGGTGTTAGATATTCTTTGAAGGTCTGATAGAATTCTGCACTAAAACCATCTGATCCTGTGCATTTTTTGGTTTAAGACTTTCTATGAACTCCTCTATTTCTTTAGGGGTTATGGGATTGTTTATGATCTATTTGATCCTGATTTAATTTTGGTATTTGGTATCTGTCTAGGAAATTGTTCATTTTCTCCAGATTCTCCAGTTGTGTTGAGTATAGACTTTTGCAATAGGATCTGATGATGTTTTGAATTTCCTCAGTTTCTGTTGTTATATCTCCCTTTTCCTTTCTAATTTTGTTAATTTGGATACTGTCTCTTTGGTTAGTCTGGCTAACGGTTTATCTTTCTTGTTGATTTTCTCAAAGAACCAGCTCCTGGTTTTGTTGATTCCTTGTATGGGTCTCTTTGTTTCCACTTGATTTATTTCAGCCCTGAGTTTGATGATTTCCAATCTTCTTTTCCTCCTGGGTGAATTAGCTTCTTTTTGTTCCAGAGTTTTCAGGTATGCTGTTAAGCTTCTAATGTATGCTGTCTCCAGTTTCTTTTTGGAGTCACTCAGGTCTATGAGTTTTCCTCTTAGCACTGCTTTCATTGTGTCCCATAGATTTGGGTATGTTGTGCTTTCGTTTTCATTAAATTCTAAATAGTCTTTGATTTATTTATTTATTTCTTCTTTGGCCAAGGTATCATTGAATAAAGTATTGTTCAGTTTCCATGTGTATGTGGACTTTCTGTTGTTTTTGTTGCTATTGAAGACCACTCTTACTCCATAGTGCATAGTGATCTGATAGAAGGCATGGGATTAATTCCATCTTCTTATATTTGTTGAGGTCTGTCTTGTGACCAATTATATGATCGATTTTGGAGAAGGTACCATGAGGTGCTGAGAAAAAGGTATATTCTTTTGCTTTAGGATGAAATTATATATATATATATATATATATATATATATATATATATATATATATTAAATGCAATTTGTTTCACTGTGTCCCTGTTTAGTTTCTGTTTTCCTGATTGGTCCATTGAGGATAGTGGAGTGTTGAAACTACTCTCAATTATTGTGTTATCTGCAATGTGTCCTTTGAGCTTTAGTAGTTTATTTTACGAATGAGGGTGCCCTTGCATTTGGAACATAGATGTTCAGAATTGAGAGTTCTTCTTGGTGTGTTTTTCCTTTGACCAGCAAGAAGTGTCCTCTTTTGATGACTGAAAAAGGTTGAAAATCAATTTTATCTGATATTAGAATGGCTACTCCGGATTGTTTCCTGAGACCATTTGCTTGTAAGATTGTCTTCCCGCCTTTTACTCTAAGGTAGTGTTTGTCTTTGACACTGAAGTGTGTTTCCTGTATGCAGCAAAATGTAGGGTCCTGTTTACGTATCCAGTCTGTTATTCTATGTGTTTTGATTGGGGAATTGAGTCCATTGATGTTAAGAGATATTAAGGAATAGTGATTATTACTTCCTGTCATTTTTATTGTTATTTTCATATTTGAGTGGTTATCTTCTTTTGGGTTTGATGAAAGAAGGTTACTATCTTGTTTTTTCCAGAGTGTAGTTTCCCTCCTTGTATTGGTGTTTTCCACCTATTATCCTTTATATGGCCGTGTTTGTGGAAAGATATTGGGTAAATTTGGTTTTGTCATGGAATATATTGGTTTCTCCATCTATGGTGATTGAGAGTGTGGGTAGGTATAGTAGTCTTGGCTGAGATTTGTGTTCTCTTAGAGTCTGCATGAGATCTTTCCAGGATCTTCAAGCTTTCATGGTCTCTGGTGAGAAGTCTCGTGTAATTCTGATAGGGCTACCTTTATATATTACTTGGCTTTTTTCTCTTACTGCCTTTAATATTCTTCCTTTGTTTAGTAGATTTGGAATTGTGCTTATTATGTGATGGGAAGTATCTCTGTTCTGGTGCAGTCTGTTTGGAGTTCTGTAGGCTTCTTGTATATTCATGGGTATCTCCCTCTTTAGGTTAGGGAAGTTTTCTTCCATGATTTTGTTGAAGATATTTGCTGGCCCTTTAAATTGTCAGTCTGCACTCTCATCTATACCTATAATCCTTAGGTTTGGACTTCTCAGTGTGTTCTGGATTTCCTGGATGTTTAGGGTTACAAGCTTTTTGCATTTTGCATTTTCTTTGACTGTTGAGTCAATGCTTTCTATGGTATCTTTAACATTTGAGATTCTTTCTTCTATCTCTTGCATTCTGTAGTTGATATTTGCATCTATGCCCCTGATTTCTTCCCAAGGTTTTCTATCTCCAAAGTTTTCTCCCTTTGTGATTTGTTAGTTGTTTCTACTTCTGTTTTTAGATCCTGGATGGTTTTCCTCAGTTCCTTCATTTGTTTGTTTGTGTTTTCCTATCATGCTTTAAGAGATTTTTGTGTTTCCTCTTTCATGATTTCTGCCTGTTGGCTCAATTTCCCCTGCATTTCTTTAAGTGATTTTTGTGTTTCCTCTTTATTGACTTCTATCTGCTGACACATATTCTCCTGAATTTCTTTATGTGATATTTGTGTTTCCATTATAAGGGCTTCTAACTTATTCAAGTTCCCTAGTATTTTTTAAGAGATTTATTTATGTCCTTTTTCGGTTCCTCTAACATTATCATAACCAGTGATTTTAACTCCAAATCTTGTTTTTCTGGTGTGTTTGTGGTATCCAAGATTTGTTGTTGTTGGAGAATTGGGTTCAGATGTTGCCTTATTGCCTTGGTTTCTATTAGTAATGTTCCTACATTAGCTTTTTTCTATCTGGTTATCTCTGGCATTAGTTGGTCTTGTCACTGGCTGGTACTTGAACCTCCTGAGAGCGTGTACGGCTATTTCTGCACCGCCGAATAACTGGGTTTTCCCTGTCACAGATTGCTGATGTGCTGCGCTCCTCTTCGGTGCCCTTGGAGCCCTGCTGTGTCTTACCCCAAGCAATGCTATAGTCGGGTTGTCCCCGTGAACTTGGTCTTGCCTGTCTGCTCGGTCAGGGACTGAAGATGTCAGATGCTGTGGGGACCTTGTCCAAGTGCTGATCACTCTGCAGGGCAAATGACCAGTAACATTATTGGCACACAGATGGCCTGCAGAGCTGACCAGGCCCTGGGTGTAGGCAAAAGCCTGACAGTCTAAGACTCAAGAGATGTTAACCTCAGGCTATGTCTGCCTACCTGGCACTCTCTGCTATATTTCCATGGTTTCCGGGAGCCAGGATGGTTGAGCACTCCTCCAAGTACAGGTCAGTCTGCAGGGCAAACGACCCCTGACAGGGTTGGCACACAGACGGCTCACAGAAATGCCCAGGCCAGGGGTACAGGTAAAAGCCTGACAGGCTGACACCCAAGTGATGTTAGCCTCAGGCTATGTCTGCATACCTGGAGCTGTCAGATCTCTCTAGAAAGTACCAATAATAAAAAAGCAATCTTGATAAGCATGGACTCTTCATAAGACTATTTAGAAAGATCCCTGACTGGGGACACCAAGGGAATAGCCATATGACTTTAAAAAAAATCTGTTAGAGACATTGTGACTATGTAAATTTCAAGTGAATCCACATGAAAGATTATAAAATGTAAAATATGTTCCTCACTACTTATATTTGCATTGTCCTGATATGAAAGGATTGCAATTTAGCTCTGAGCTTCAAGTTTTCTTACAACCCTAAAGATTCAACTATGTGTTATAATTTCTGGTTCCAAGTAAGGCTACATATTCTATTGCTATTTCAGGTGATCTTCTGCTAAATTAAACTTTAATTAAATGTGTAAACATTCCCTTCCTCAAGACTACCTGCTAGAGAATTTTTCTACATATATCTTAAGAGCAACTCTTTGTTAGAAAGATGAAGAATCTGAATTGTTTTAAGGTTCAAATTTCAAAATTGTATTGATAAATGTTAAAATACACTATCTAAAACAATTTTTAAAATATTATAGATATGGAAAAATTTAGGAGTGGTAATAAAAGCAGTGCAATTTAACAGTGATTTATTTACCCTGATATTTTTGATGATTTTCTTTATGCATATGGTTGAAATAGCCTAGCAAAATTCCTGGAACTTATCCTTCTACCAGATATTCTTCTTATGTACACTGTTTCTATGAAAATATCCTGTTTCATTTGAGGGACATTTATAAAATGCCATCTGCAGAGATCTTTGTCTTATATATTCTTCCTTTGAATTTTGGTGGGAAGCTTATAACCCGAAACAATTGACTAATTAACCTCCATACCAAGGAATTTTATGCCCCCACACCATCTCATATGAAGACCATTTTTTTTTGTCAGTAGAATATGTGTCTATGGATATCTTTGATGCTTCCAGTGGAGAATAAGATGCATAAATATTCTTTGCAATACTTTTTATTTTGTAGAAATACACAGTCTTGTGAGCAGGTGTGTACACACAGGGAGAAATTTGTTTTTAAGTAAAATTGAGCAAAATCCTTTGAACCTAGTAACCAACAATACAGTTGTAACACTGAACATATGTAAGAAGTGAATTTTCAACATTAAAGAAAAATAGTCCAGAAAAAGATGTAATATGTTGTTGGAGTTACTTTAAAATTCATATAGCAAAGATATCACAGCTCTAGAAATTAACAGCAAATTAAAAATAGTTAATCTCCACATAAATCAAATGAGAAACACAAAGTTAATATCTATATAAATCCAACAGGAAACATAACAGCAGATGGTTGGAGAGAAATTTAATAAATAAAATTGGAAAGAAATGTCTCCAGAAGTACTAACAAGAATGCCAAGATTGAACAGAGGAAGAGCACAGGAATCAGCATCATTGAATATTCTGGCTCCGACTGTGGTCTGGTTGATTTTTCACTCAGTTCTGATTATTAGCAATGTCATGGTGGCAGTTGACTGTACTTAAAGAGTCAATACTTAGTTATTATAATGAGAAATATTGTCAAGATAAGTTACCTTTATTTAATTTTCAGTGTATTTACATGTCAGGTATATCATTTGGAAGAGGGGAAATTTGTTCCATAGTTTGTGATCATGTCTTCTCATGTGGTCAGCCTCATCAGTGAATCATCTGACTACAAACTTCCACTATTAAAACAATGCTTATCCAAAAAAATAAAGATAAAAATAAAAATAAAGACTTCTTAGTGATCACCTGTAGCCTATAATAGATGATGCAAAATACAGCAGTAATAAGATTGTAAATATCTTAGGAAATTTGCCTTTTCTTTGGCCTTGGAAGGAGATAATTACGAGATGGGTTGAATTAGACACCATGATTGTCCTCTGAGTTGTACAAAATATTATTAAAAAGTTTAAGACAATCAAACACAAACAAAATAATGGCATATATGTTCAGATTTTATCTTATCTTTAGCTTTGCATTGGGTATCTGCAGTGGTTTTAAGTATCTAAATCCTTGCTATACTCTACTAAAATTTATTGAAGAAACCTGTTAAGAAAGGAGGTCACACAAATATTCAGTCAATAGGACAAACTTCTGCTGCCCAAACTTATAGCCAATGGTTATTAACGTTTGGGTTCTAACCACTTTGGCAAGCTTCTATATTTAAAATTATTAACATAGCAATTCATAACAGTAGCATATTTACAATTATAAAGTAGTAATGAAAATTTTATGGATGGAAGTTACCACAATGTGAGAAACATATTTAAAGTATTGCAAATTAAGAAGTTTGGAAGCCACTGTTCATAGCCTTATCACACAAGCACAAGGTTTAGTGTACAGGATGAAATAAAACACTTACATTTTTAAAATTGTTTTTGCATTTTACCTTTCTTTTGAATTCATTTGTTTATGATTATTGATTAATATTATTTGTACATGATATAGTGTGAAATGCTCCTTAGATGCATGGGTAAATAAGGTAAAGGTCATATCAAAGTTCCTTTTATACCTATCTTTTTAATTGTTTACAATGCTTCTATTATCCAAACTTTCAAAGTAGTTTCTAAGTTAACTTTAATATCAGCAATATCCGTAAAAGGACATTTCATTAGTATGTAAATGAAAAGAAGACCAAATAGAAACATTGAAATGTTTCTATACTTTTTATGAAAATATCCTAGAAATAAAACAAGAAAAATTTATTTCACAAACTGATATGCTAATCACATTACTTTAAAATAATGTTAAGTTAAGGTTTCATAACTCAATTTTAGAAAACTTACATTATATGTATAGTACCTTAAGGAAAATTTGAGCCTGAGAAAGAGACAGGGTTGGTAGGGAGAGGAGTGTTAGCAGACAGTGAGCAAGAACAGAGAGTGGAGAGAGACAGATAGAGAATGCATAGAAGGAAGAGGGGAAGCAAATGAGAGGGAGGGAGAGAGAAAGAAAGGGCATTTTTATATAAATGTAGTAGTGCTTTAGCTTGTTTCTTGAGCTTTTCTACTGAGCATTTCTCTATATCAGTGTAGGTATTTGGGACACTATGAATTATTACTCATAATTGCTGGCAGACTGTGAAGAGAATCTAGCATGCCGACTATCACTGCAGCAATGAGATTGATTCTTCTGATTTCTCTGTTATCCCTGAGATACAGAGATTATGTGGGATCTTTATCTAACTGATTTACCTTGAAGCCCTAAAAATTAATATTATCATCATCACTTTAATCCCACTTGCAGCTTCATAGATCAGTGTACATTGTCCTGAAGAATTTTTTCCTGTTGAATTACTTTTTTATTTCTGGTCCAATCCTAATGGTCTTTGTGACAAAAACTCCATTTCTATTCTGGGTTGTGCCTTCCAGGCACATAGAAGTGTTCACACACAAACACACACACACACACACACACACACACACACATATATATATATATATATATATATATATATATATATATATATATATATACACACACACACACACAAACACACATATACACACACACATACACACACACACACATACAGATACACAGTTTGGGACTTGCTTGTACTTTCGGATGTTTAGTCAGTTATCATATGTTGAACATGGGAGCATGCAAACAAACATGGTGGCTGAGAAATAGTTGAAAGTTCTATATCTGGATTCTCAGAAAGTAGAAAGAGAGACCTTCAGTGATTTGAAATCTCAAAACATGTCCTTATTCAGACACTTTCTTTCACAAGGCAGCAACATACTAAATAAATCTTTTCAAGTAGTGCCAGTCACCACTATCCAGAGTCATAGGATTCTATTGCTGTGAAGTGACACCATCATCTTTTCAACCATCATAAACAAAAACATTTAATTGGGATTGGCTTACTTCAGAGGTTTAGTCACCTATTTTCATGGCAGCAATAATGGATGAGATGCATTTTGCATTATGATATGGCTACAAGCCTATGGGGGACATCAGTGAATTGTTGTGAATGGAATAAAACTTGCCCTCATACACTCACAGGGAGTGGCACTCTTATGAGTTAGGTCCTTAAAGGAGTAGGTGTGCCACTGTTGGAAGAAGATTGGCTATTTATTTCCTGCTGCCTGCCAATCCAGATGAGGAAATCTCACCTTCCTCTCCAGTACAAGGTCTACTTCCATGCCACCTTCCAGGTGTTTTAATTACTTCATCTGCAACTGTGGAAGTATTTGTCTTACTGGCCATGTCATATGACTAAAGTGTTGCAATATGTCCCCTTGCACTATGAGGCCATTATGAGGAGAAACTGTTTGATGATGGTGGTAGTTTTGTATTCCACTGGGGTACACATGGAGAGTATGTAGAGCTGGCATATTTATCATGCCTTTCTATGGCTCCAATGTGATTCCACAGTTTCTCTGTGACATTCCTCAATTGCTAATGAATTCCTATTGTATAATACTTGGTGTTTTCAGGCATGTATTGTTTCATCTTTTATATTTTTTCCAACTGTGTTGATGATTCCTACTATTACAGGTCAATCCAAATCATTTGGAAAGTGTGTCCTCTCACCTCATGATTTTTGCTCTTTTATTGCTACAGTTTGCTTTTTCTTTTTGAGGCCATTATCAAATGCACCATCAATCACAGACAGGCTGTTTTCTGTGCTACACACTATGTTACTTGCAGCACTTATCCTATGATTTACAGACTGAAGAACACTGATGTCAAGTGTACTCTGAGGAGGTTGCAGCAAAATATCTACTCAAGAAACTTACTTTAATTAACACTTAACATTAACTTTCAGTGTTATATTGTTTTACAATGTACAAGAAAGTTTTGTAATTCTGACATTATAAAGAAAAGTGTAGATACTTTTAGTTTGTCCTGAGTAGATAAACACTCAGGGTAATGCTGAGATTGTCAAGATTCCTTGAATTTGTTGCCTCTCTGTGAAGGAATCCTGACCTGCTAACTGAGCTGCCTACTCTGAAGTCAATGAGAGAGGAAATACCTAGGCCTGCTGTGATTTTATGTGCTATAGTGGAATGATACCCAAGAGGAGTATCCCCTTCTCAGAAAAGAAGGGAGGATGGACTGAGTGGAGCAGTTCCGTTTGAGGGGGCAGTGGGAAGAGATGGATGCTGATATTGGTATGCAAAGTGAGTGAATAAATGGCATAATTAATTAAAATGTGTCCTGATTTTGAGAATATACCTTTCTAAAAGTATTGATCATATTTCATGGTAAGATATCATATCGGGTCATTTGATATCTTATTTGGTTCACTTACAATAGAATAAATATAAAAATAAATTATCTGGTATTTTACAAAAAACACATGATATAGATGAGGAAAGCATGTGAAATATCATGATAAAATTATCATATAGTTTCTGTTTTAACAGATGTTACAGCATCTATTATTTCAACTCTAAGTAAAGACTCAAAATAAAACAGGACAGCAATATCATTCCCAATGTGGTTATATAGCTAGATGGCTTATTTTTTCTCCTTGCTATTTAGAGCCACTTTTACAGGAATCACAAACATTAGTAACATTTCGTAAATAGATTAGGGAAACTCCAAGTCTGCATCTTCCCAGAACAAAAATTCCACTCATTTGCTAGGTTCCTTCTCAACATAGGATAGTCACATTGAAACTCAGATCAAAACAACTGAACTATATCATACAAGTTGTAAAAATTAATATTATTTATATATATTCATTCAGCATAGTTATCATTTGTGAAATTCTAAGAAAATTTTAAACTGAGTTGATATATTCTTATATTTTTATTGTCTGACATTTTAATATTTCAGTTTTTTATTTTCACTGACTTTTTTTTTCCTGGAGGGAGTGATCTAAGTAAATCGATTCATCAGTAACATTTTAAATTACAACTTTTATTCTCCATGTTTGTTTTTTTATAATCATTGTCAAACTGTTCTATTCTGTCTATTTGTCAGTCGGTTCTATCTAATTACTTATTCCTGTTTTCTTGTGGATAGAGACTAAGACTGTGAGTAGTATAGTCACTATCCTTCTTACGTTATTCTTATGTGTACATGAATATACATGTAAATAAACTGTGTTTATATGCTTTTAAAAAAATTTCTCTTTCCCCTTTCTATTCAAAAGCTGTATCCATTAACATATATTTGTCAAATATACAATTAAAAACACAATATGTGCATAATTTCATTTATGTCCTGCAACTTTTGGTACCCTGAATACTCTTTTGTGTTTTCAGTGAGGATTACTGAGAGTTTCTTATATTCTTACTCTTTGTTTTGGTGAAATTTAAACCCCATTTTTTCCTCTTCGGCTTCCTTCCTATCTTACTTGATTTCTTCCTAACTCATGTATTCTTTTGTTCTTTTTTTCTTAACACCTCAGAGTTCACTTATGGCTGTCTATATGTGTATAGCTTATCAGATCACAGGGAGGCTCCCTGGAGAAATATTCCTCAAAATCCTACTCTACCTCTCCCAGTAGCTACCAATTACAACAGATCTGAATAAATCAACCATTCTGCTGGCCCTCTAGTCCTCTCTTCTGTGTTCCTCCATACCTGGTCATGTCATCCTTTCCCTCCTCCTCCACCTTCTCACCCAGATCCCTCCTTTCCTCTGCATCTGGTGATCATATTGTTTTCCCTTCTAAGTATGATTTAAATATTCATACTTGGGTCTTTCTCAGAAACCTCAGCTCAGCCTCATGTGTTTTGTTTTCGTACAAAAGCTCGTCAGTGAAGATGGGTACATCATAGATAGTAAAACCATTACAGTCCACAATCTGATACCCATTCATGAGGGTGTTCAGGAACTCAGAGAAGGATTCCTCTTTCTTTGATTTGCTTACTTGGATCTTCTTGCAGACCTGGTAAGCCTCTGACTGCTTGTACAATTATAACTCCTTCAAGTACTGCTATTTTTACTTCATGCCTCATCACTGTGCTGCTGCTTCCTGCAGCGTGCTCCCCAAATGCTCAGCATTTTGATTGAGCATATTGACCTCTGGGAAGGGCAGGTGGGAGTGGTGGGTGTGAATCTTACTTCACCCCTCATTAAGGAAAAGAACATAGTGTGGAATGATGGACTTGAACTCATTGTGGAGAATTTCTTTCATTTATTACCTTTGAGCCAGCCTCTTTCCTTCATCTCCTAAGACATGCTTTCAGGCATGGACACCCTAGATGCTCACCTGTTCATGATCACTACTTAGGTCCTTGCTAGCCTTGAGTCTTGCATGCTCCAGGTATGGTGGCCAACATCGCCTGTTGGGGACCTGGAAATAATGCCTCTCTGGGTGGGGCCTCTGGAAAATATCTATCAGGGACTTGGGATGTGGTGCCAATTCAGATAAGTACCAAAAATTATTTTATGCACAATATTATTTTATTTCTATCCTTTTATTTTCATTTCTGATTAACTCCTTAACATAATCACACCACCCTCTTTCCTCCCAGTCTCACCCACACTTGGGTCCCTAAAACTCCTCTATGTCACCTCTGAGTAGGCAGAGGTCCTTCCTGGTTAACCAACCCACCCTGATACCTCAATTCAATACAGAACTAGCCACATCTTCTCCCACTGAGGCCAGACAAGACAACCCAGCTAGGGGAGCAGGATGCACAGGCATGCAAAGAGAGTCATGGTAAGTGTCCACCACAATTGTTGGGGTACCCTCATGAATACCAGGGTAGGCATCTGCTACATATGCTTGTTGGGGGTAGTTTGGAGAGGAGTAAGTCCAGAACATCTATGTGTTCTTTTGTTGGTGGTTCAGTCTCAGGAAACATCCAAGTTACCAGATTAATCGACTTGGTGGGTCTTCTTATGGGGTACCTAACACCTCTGGGTTTCTCAATACTTCCCCAACTTTCCCCTAGACGTGTTGAGTTCCTTCTAAGGCTTGGCTGTGGGTTTCCTATCTGTTTTGCTCAGCTGCAGTATGGAGGATAGTTATGTTAAGCTCCTATGAATTAATCCAGGCTGACATTCACAAACATACCTGAAGCTCCAAGGTAGTGGAAGGAGGAAAGGAGGTCAGCAATTGGTCCATATAGAACTTCTGAAGGCAGCTTGGCCTTTAGATTTACCCTTATATTGGCACGGGTTGCCACTAATTCATTTAAGTCCTTCTTACACAGGGCAATGGTGTATCTAGACCAGCAATGACCAATACATTCTAATCTCATTATCCCCTCCCTAATTTCCTACAATAGCCCCCCGTACCTTCCTATCAATACAAAACATCCTTTATTTCTTTCTCTCCTTAGAGAGCAAACAGACAAAGAACAGAATAAAACAAAATAAACAGGTTACAATATACACACCTTTCAATCACAGTCTGCTCTTTCCTCCCAGTCTCTCACTCATCATAAAGCATACATAACACAAAATCAGAAAGCATATTATAGAAGGAAAAGATCAGCTAGGGTAACAACCAGAACCAGCCTCAGCATGGAAAGTGGTTCTGACAGAAAAGGCATATGGGAGTGGCAAATGATTTTCCTCAAAATCAAATCCTTGATCCAAGCTGATGACCTGTGTTCTGCTTAAAACAGCTTTTACATTTTGCTTCCCTCTATGTTCTGCTATCTCTCTGGAGAGTTCTTTTTATGTATTCCACTTGCTGGTTATTCTAAGAGATTTCTATATCAATGTTCTGCTTCCTTGTATGTGTATGTGAGAGTGTGCCTGTCTATCTGTGTGTTTCTGTCTCTGCCTGTCTGTCTGTATGACTGTCTCCCCATTTGTCTATCTCACTGCCTGTATGTTTCTGTCTCTTCTGTGTTTGTTCCTCTGTCTGTTCTTCAAGCAGTGCTCCCTTTTTATCCAAAAAAATTCTTTGGATACATTATCTCCTTCAGAATACAATTCCAGTCTTTTATTTGACATATTGATGAGTCATTACTTCAATTATTAAGAGACAATAGGAATACATTTTTTGTAGAATTGCTAAAGAATCAGAGATCTGTTTGGCTTTGCTAAATACTAATTATACTAGAAATTACCATTTCTACTATATTTGTGCTTCACCTCCTTACTCTGTCATATGCTTACCTTGAATTTAGGGATCTGCCTGCTTTTGTATCTTTCTGACAAAGTGGCTCACAGTGTAAGCTGTCTTTGTTCTTTTAGATTCATGAAGTCACTCATAATTCATACTATATCTTTATGTTTTGCAAAGCAGAGAAATTATATATATATAATTTCTACCTACCTACCTACATATATACACACACATATATGTGTATGTATATATATATATTGAACTCATTTATTTAGAGCTCTTTTCCTTTGCCTGAAGGGATGTCCTGAAGTTCCCGGGGTTTACCATTTTACTGAGACATTAGGCACACCTTTCCCTCCTGGACTTGTGCTGTCTTAGATTATTGTGAAGTCACTAAGATTAGCAGAGAGGACATTCCTGAGTGGAGTGTGAAAAAATGTACATTATAACACAAAGAAGAATTACACCCGTAGCAGCCATTAACACAAGTGAGAGCTCACACGGGGGTCTTGTCCCAGGGGCAGAAACCATGTTACTCTGTCTATACCAGGGCCACACTGGGCATGGAAATAAATTTAAAAGCCTAAATAATGCAATTTGAGACAACACAATTCCAAAATTACTGCTGAGTTCTTAATAAATTCCTTAAAGAATTCAATGAAAGCTGGGCAGGAGGGAGAAACAAGTGAAGGAATAAGTTAAAGGCATAAAAATTGAAATAGAAGTAATAAAGGAAACACAAACTGAAGGAATTTTAAAAAAGGATATCTAGGTAAGGAAACAAAAACTACAAATATAAGCATTATCAACAAAATAAAAAGGTAGAAGAAAGAATCTGAGGAGTTGAAGATATAATAAAGAAATAGATTCATCTGTGAAATAAAATGGTTAATCTAAAAAAGTTCCTGAGAAAAATCATCCAGATTATCTGGGACATTATGTAAAGTCCAAAACTAAGAATAGAAGAATAGAAGAAGACTTTTAGCTTACAGGCCAATAATATATGTATATATATATATATATATATATATATATATATATATATATCAACAGTATCAGAAAAGAAAATTCCCAAAACTAAAGAGCTGTATGTTAACATAAACATACAAGTATCTCCTAGAACATAAAATAGATCAGAGCACAAAAGAATATTTTTTTGCCTGATAATATTCAAAACTATCAAAATGTTAAATGTATGGAAGAAAAAAATATTAAAAGATTCAAGGGGAAAAGGGCAAGACATATCAGATAAGTGCAGATATATTAGAAATATACCCAGTCTCTCAACAAAGACTCTAAAGTACCAAAAGGCTTAGGCAATTATTTTAAAGACCCTAAAAGACCACAGATGCCAGCACAGAATATTATACCAAGCAAAACTTTCAATCACCATTAATGGAAAAAACAGATATTCCATGACAAAACCAAACTGAAATAGTATCAATCCACAAATCCAACCCTGCAGAGGATATTAGAAGCAAAACTCAAATGGAAGATTGACTACGCCCAAGAGAACAGCAGAAGTAAATTCCATACTAGAAAAACCAAACACTACCTTATTCAGAACTAATACATCTGACAGTTATTAAATAAAAAAATAAAAATTGTGCAAATCTTTTCCATGAACCTAAATAACTATAGAACTTTAGGGATGCTCCATGAATTTAAATATTCTTTTTACATCTTAATATTTTCTTTTTTTTTTATTCGATATATTTTTTATTTACATTTCAAATGATTTCCCCTTTTCTAGCCCCCCACTCCCTGAAAGTCCTGTAAGCCCCCTTCTCTCCCCCTGTCCTCCCACCCACCCCTTCCCACTTCCCCGTTCTGGTTTTGCCGAATACTGCTTCACTGAGTCTATCCAGAACAAGGGGCCACTCCTCCTTTCTTTGTGTACCTCATTTGATGTGTGGATTATGTTTTGGGTACTCCAGTTTTCTAGGTTAATATCCACTTCTTAGTGAGTGCATACCATGATTCACCTTTTGAGTCTGGGTTACCTCAATTAGTATGATGTTCTCTAGCTCCATCCATTTGCCTAATAATTTCATGAATTCATTGTTTCTAATGGCTGAATAGTACACCATTGTGTAGATATACCACAATTTTTGCATCCACTCTTCTGTTGAGGGATACCTGGGTTCTTTCCAGCATCTGGCAATTATAAATAGGGCTGCTATGAACATAGTAGAGCATGTATCCTTATTACATGGTGGGGAATCCTCTGGGTATATGCCCAGGAGTGGTATAGCAGGATCTTCTGGAAGTGAGGTGCCCAGATTTCGGAGCAACCGCCAGACTAATTTCCAGAGTGGTTGTACCAATTTGCAACCCCACCAGCAGTAGAGGAGTGTTCCTCTTTCTCCACACCCTCTCCACCACCTGCTGTCTCCTGAATTTTTAATCTTAGCCATTCTGACTGGTGTAAGGTGGAATCTTAGGGTTGTTTTGATTTGCATTTCCCTAATGACTAATGAAGTTGAGCATTTTTTAAGATGCTTCTCCGCCATCCGAAGTTCTTCAGGTGAGAATTCTTTGTTTAACTCTGTACCCCATTTTTAATAGGGTTGTTAGGTTTTCTGGAGTCTAACTTCTTGAGTTCTTTATATATATTGGATATTAGCGCTCTATCTGATGTAGGATTGGTGAAGATCTTTTCCCAATTTGTTGGTTGCCGATTTGTCCTTTTGACAGTGTCCTTTGCCTTACAGAAACTTTGTAATTTTACGAGGTCCCATTTGTCAATTCTTGATCTTAGAGCATACGCTATTGGTGTTTTGTTCAGAAACTTTCTCCCTGTACAGATATCCTCAAGGGTCTTCCACAGTTTCTTTTCTATTAGCTTCAGAGTATCTGGCTTTATGTGGAGGTCCTTGATACATTTGGATTTGACCTTAGTACAAGGAAACAAGGATGGATCAATTCACATTCTTTTGCATGGTGACCTCCAGTTGAACCAGCACCATTTGTTGAAAAGGCTATTTTTTTTCCATTGGATGTTTTCAGCCTCTTAGTCGAGGATCAAGTGGCCATAGGTGTGTGGGTTCATTTCTGGATCTTCAATCCTATTCCATTGATCCTCCTGCCTGTCAAGGTACCAATACCATGCACTTTTTTAACTCTATTGCTCTGTAGTATTGCTTGAGGTCAGGGATACTGATTCCCCCAGACTTTCTTTTGTTGCTGAGAATTGTTTTAGCTATCCTGTGTTTTTTTGTTATTCCAGATGAATTTGATAATTGCTCTTTCTAACTCTGTGAAGAATTGAGTTGCGATTTTGATGGGTATTGCATTGAATCTGTATATTGCTTTTGGCAAAATGGCCATTTTAACTATATTGATCCTGCTGATCCATGAGCATGGGAGGTTTTCCCATTTTTTGAGGTCTTCTTCCATTTCCTTCTTCAGAGTCTTGAAGTTCTTGTCATACAGATCTTTCACATTTTTGGTAAGAGTCAAAGATACTTTATACTGTTTGTAGCTATAGTGAAGGGAGTCATTTCCTTAATTTCTTTCTCAGCCTGCTTATCCTTTGAGTATAGGAAGGCCACTGATTTGCTTGAGTTGATTTTACAACTTGCCACTTTGCTGAAGTTGTTTATCAGCTGTAGGAGTTCTCTAGTGGAGTTTTTTAGGTCACTTAGGTAGACTATCATGTCATCTGCAAATAATGATAATTTGACTTCTTCCTTTCCAATTTGTATCCCTTTGACCTCCTTATGTTGTCGAATTGCCCGAGCTAGAACCTCAAGTACAAATTGAAAAGATAAGGAGAAAGGGGGCAGCCCTGTCTAGTCCCTGATTTTAGTGGGATTGCTTCAAGTTTCTCTCCATTTAGTTTGATGCTGGCTACAGGTTTGCTGTATATTGCTTTTACTATGTTTAGGTATGGACCTTGAATTCCTGTTCTTTCCAAGACTTTAAGCATGAAAGAATGCTGAATTTTGTCAAATGCTTTTTCAGCATCCAGTGAAATGACCATGTGGTTTTTTTCTTTGGGTTGTTAATGTAGTGGATTGCATTGATGGATTTCCATATATTGAACCAACCCTACATTCCCAGGATAAAGCCTACTTGATCATGGTCGATGATTGTTTTGATGTGTCCTTGGATTCGGTTGGCAAGAATTTTATTGAGTATTTTTGCATCCATATTCATAAGGGAAATTGGTCTGAAGTTCTTTTTCTTTGTTGGATCTTTGTGTGGTTTTGGTTTCAGTGTAATTGTGGCTTCTTAGAAGGAATTGGGTAGTGTTCCTTCTGTTTCTATTTTTTGGAATAGTTTGAAGAGTATTGGTGTTAACTCTTCTTTGAAGGTCTGATAGAATTCTGCACTGAAACCATCTGGTCCTGTGCTTTTTTTGGTTGGAAGACTTTCTATGACTCCTTCTATTTCTTTAGGCATTATGGTACTGTTCAGATGATCTATTTGGTCCTGATTTAATTTTGGTATTTGGTATCTGTATAGGAGATTGTCCATTTCCTCCAGATTCTCCAGTTGTGTTGAGTACAGGCTCTTGTAGTAGGATCTGATGATTTTTTGGATTTCCTCAGTTTCCGTTGTTATATCTCCCTTTTCATTTCTAAGTTTGTGCCCTTTGGACAGTCTGGCTAAGGGTTTATCTATCTTGTTGATTTTCTCAAAGAACCAGCTCCTGGTTTTGTTGATACTTTTTATGGTTCTCTTTGTTTCTACTTGATTGATTTCGGCCCTGAGTTTGA
The DNA here is from genome assembly GCF_947179515.1 of Apodemus sylvaticus. Taxonomy (NCBI): domain Eukaryota; kingdom Metazoa; phylum Chordata; class Mammalia; order Rodentia; family Muridae; genus Apodemus; species Apodemus sylvaticus. The sequence continues at coordinate 122,001,984 of NC_067472.1, forward strand.
TGATTTCCTGCCTTCTACTCCTCCTGGGTGAAATAGCTTCTTTTTTTTCCCAGGGCTTTCAGATGTGTCATTAAGCTGGTAATGTATGCTCTCTCCATTTTCTTTTTGGAGGCACTCAGGGCTATGCGTTTTCCTCTTAGCACTGCTTTCATTGTGTCCCATAGATTTTGGTATGTTGTGTCTTCATTTTCATTAAGTTCTAAAAAGTCTTTAAATTCTTTCTTTATTTCTTCCTTGACCAAGGTATCATTGAGTAGAATATTGTTCAGTTTCCACGTGTATGTTGGTTTTCTGTTGTTTTTGTTGCTATTGAAGACCACTTTTACTCCATAGTGATCTGGTAGGAGGCATGGGATTAGTTCGATCTTCTTATATCTGTTGAGGTCTGTCTTGTGACCAATTATATGGTCGATTTTAGAGAAGGTACCATGAGGTGCTGAGAAAAAGGTATAATTTTTTGCTTTAGGATAGAATGTTATATATATATATGTGTGTGTGTGTGTGTGTGTGTGTGTGTGTGTGTGTGTTAAATCTAATTGGTCCAATGCTTCAATTAGTTTCATTGTGTCTCTGTTTAGTTTCTGTTTTCCTAATCGGTCCATTGAGGAAAGTGCAGTGTTGAAGTCACCCACAATTATTGTGTTAGGTGCAATATGTGCTTTGAGATTTAATAAAGTTTCTTTTACGAAAGACGGTGCCCTTGCATTTGGAGCATAGATGTTCAGGATTGAGAGATCTTCTTGCTGTATTTTTCCTTTGACCAGCAAGAAGTGTCCCTCAGAGTCTCTTTTGATGACTTTGGGTTGAAAGTCAATTATATCTGATATGAAAATGGCTACTCCAGCTTGTTTCCTGAGACCATTTGCTTGTAAAATTGTCTTCCAGCATTTTACTCTAAAGTAGTATTTGTCTTTGACCCTGAGGTGTGTTTCCTGTAAGCAGCAAAATGTACGGTCCTGTTTACGTATCCAGTCAGTTAGTCTATGTCTTTTTATTGGGGCATTGAGTCCATTGATGTTAAGAGATATTAAGGAATAGTGATTGTTACTTCCTGTCATTTTGATGTTATTTTTTAAATTTGATTGGTTAACTTCTTTTGGGTTTGATGAAAGGTTACTATCTTGCTTTTTCCAGGGTGAAGTTTCCCTCCTTGTATTGGTGTTTTCCTCCTGTTATCCTTTGTAGGGCTGGGTTTGGGGATAGATATTGGGTAAACTTGGTTTTGTCATAGAATATCTTAGTTTCTCCATCTACTGTGATTGAGAGTTTTGCTGGGTATAGTAGTTTTGGCTGGCATTTGTGTTCTCTTATAGTCTGCATGAGATCTGCCCAGGATCTTCTAGCCTTCATAGTCTCAGGTGAAAAGTCTGCTGTGATTCTGATAGGTCTTCCTTTATATGTTACTTGGCCTTTTTCTCTTACTGCCTTTAATATTCTTTCTTTGTTTAGTACATTTGGTGTTTTGATTATTATGTGACAGGAAGTATTTCTGTTCTGGTCCAGTCTGTTTGGAGTTCTGTAGGCTTCTTGTATATCCATGGGCATCTTTCTCTTTAGGTTAGGGAAGTTTACTTCAATAATTTTATTGAAGATATTTGCTGGCCCTTTCAGTTGTAAATCTTCACTCTCATCTATTCCTATAATCCTTAGGTTTGGTCTACTCATTGTGTCCTGGATTTCCTGGATGTTCTGGGATACAAGCTTTTTGCATTTTGCCTAAACCAAACAAGGAAGGAGAACTTCAGACCAATCTCCCTCATGAACATCAATGCAAAAATACTGGGCAAAATCCTGGCCAACTGAATCCAATAATGAATCAAAACTATAATTCACCACGGTCAGGTATGCTTCATCCCAGGGATGCAGGGATGGTTCAATATACAGAAATCTATCAATGTAATCCACTACATAAACAAACTAAAGGAAAAAAAAAACACATGGTCAATATTATATGCTGACAAGCCTTTTGACAAAATCCAGCATCCTTTCATAATAAAAGTCTTGGAGAGATTGTGAATACAAGTCCAATGCCTAAACATAGTGAAAGCAATATACTGCAAACCAGTAGCCAACATCAAGTTAAATGGAGAGAAAATTGAAGCAAACCCACTAAAATTGGGGACCAGACAAGGCTGTCCAGTCTCTCCCTATGTATTCAATATCGTACTTGAAGTTATAGCCAGAGTAATTAGACAACATAAGGAGGTTAAAGGGATACATGTTGGGAAGGAAGATGTCAAATTATCACTATTTGCAGACAATATGATTGTATACTTAAGGGACCCCAAGACTGCCACCAGAGAACTCCTAAAGCTGATAAACAACTTCAGCAAAGTGGCTGGTTATAAAATTAACTCAACCAAATCAGTAGCCTTCCTCTAATCAAAGGATAAACAAGATGAGAAAGAAATTAGGGAAATGACACCCTTCACAATAGTCCCAAATGATATTTCATACATAGGTGTGACACTTAATAAGCAAGTGAAAGATCTGTATGATAAGAACTTCAAAGCTCTGAAGAAAGAAATTGAAGAAGGTCTCCGAAGATGGAAAGATTTCCCATGTTTATATAATGACAGGATCAATATAGTAAAAATGGCCATTTTGCTGAAAGCAATCTACAAATTCAATACAATCCCCATCAAAATCCCAAATCAATTCTTCATAGATCTAGAAAGAGCAATTCTCAAATTCATCTGGAATAACAAAAAAAAAAAACCCAGGATAGCAAAATTATTCTCCACAACAAAAGTTCTTCTGGGGAGAATCACGATCCCTCACCTCAGGTTCTATTACAGAGAAATAGTGATAGAAACTGTTCAGTATTGGTATACAGACAGGCAGGAAGATCAATGGAATGGAATTGAAGACACAGAAAAGAACCCACAGAGGTATGGTCACTTGATATTTTACAAAGAAGCTAAAAATATTCACTGGAAATAGGACAGCTTTTTTAACAAATGGTGCGGGATCAATTTGAGGTCTGCATGCAGAAAAATGCAAATCAACCCATTCTTATCTCCTTGTACAAAGCTCAAGGCCAAGTGGATCAAGGATCAACACTTAAAATCAGACACAATGAAGCTTATAGAGGAGAAAGTGGTGATGAATCTTGAACACATGGGCACAGGGGAAAATTTCCTGAACAGACCACCAATGGCTTATGCTTTAAGAACAAGAATCAACAAATGGAACCTCATAAAACTGCAAGTCTTCTGTAAGCCAAAGGATATGGTCAATAGGACAAAACGACAACCAACTAATTGGGAATAGATCTTTACTAATCCTAACTCCCACAGAGGGTTAATAGCCAATGTATACAAAGAACTGAAGAATTTAGTCTCCAGAGAGTCAAATAATCCTATTAAAAATGGGGTACAGAGCTAAAGATGGAATTCTCAACTGAGAAAATTTGAATGGCTCTAAAGCACCTAAAGAAATGTTCAGTATCCTTAGTAATCAGGGAAATGTAAATCAAAACAACACTGAGATTCCACCTTACACTAGTCAGAATGGCTAAGATGAAAAACTCAGGGGACAGCAGATGCTGGAGAGGATGTGACAATATCCTAAATGTGGCATCAGAGTTCTCCACAGTAAAAGAACAGAATTTCTTAACAGAACACCATTAGAACATGATCTAAGATCAACAATTATTACATTGTTCCTCATGAAACTAAGAAACTTCTACTGTTATGTCCAAATTTCATATACACAAAGACTACCAAGGAGTCAATTTCTATGAAAACCACATAAGCATCTTAATTTTGAGCTCTAGAGGATGGTCTTCCAAGATCCACATCCCAGCAGGTCAGAGTGAGAGCCCTGAGTCTAGTGGTTCAAGGTTTTCATTGTGGTTAGAAAAACTTGAGAAATTTCCATATAGGTAAGCAAGTTAATATTTTTAAATCTGCATTTCTGGTGTAATCTACAGGATTCTAACAGAGGGCAGAACTACTTGACAATTGTTCAGGCTATCTATGCAGCCTGTCTTATTTTATCCATCTGTACATTAGTCCTGCTACAGTACCATTACTGTTTGTTGCTAAGGTGGGTGGGTTTCCATAGGATGTTTGCTAAGGTGTACTTTGTGATTTTTCTCCCTGATAATAGAGTTCAGCCCCTGTCCTCACAAAAAAAAAAAAAATGGAGTTTCTTCAAAAAAATAGTTGGTTGGGCTTTGTACTACATTATTATTCATTCAAACAAACTTGAAGCCTATTGACAGGAAAAAGATTTCTCACAACTCCATATCCAGGAGGGGATTATATTCAAAATATTAAAAACTCAAGAAAGTGTACAGAAAGAAGACAAAGATCTCTAACACAGAATTCACAAAAAGGAAACCAAATTGTTGAGAATCATTTATTAATAAAATGTGTAACACAATTCATTATCAGGTAAATAAAAGTCAAATCAATTTCTGGTGGGTATGCAAATGTACAACTATTATGAAAATCAATGCAATAGTTCCTTGGGAAAATGGAAATCTACCTGAAGATCCACCTCTATCATTCTGTAATGTATATCAAATGTTGCTTCATCTTACTACAGAGACACTTGATGAAGCACACTCATTGCTACTCTAGTCATAAGTCAGAAATTTGAAAGAACCCAGGTTTGCCTCAAGAACATTTTTGCTTAGTTATTGTATATTTGATAGAAATTTAAGGTTTTTTTAATTATTGTTTGACTGTCATGTACATACACTGTTTAAAATGTGATGTAAAGTTTTAGTTATATGACTCTTAAATTGTTTCTATTTTGTATAAATTGACAATGTTACAGAAAAACAATTTCCTAACTAGAATAGAGGACATGAAATGTAACTTCTTTTGAGGCTGTATTTTGTCATGTGATTTTTTCAGGAAATTATCTTATGAGAGGATGGTTTGCTGAAACAGACATGAAGGAGGATATTTCACTGAGAAGAGACATGTGGTGTTTTCTGGGAGTGGCCTCAGAAATGGGTATGTGATGTTTGCAAAGAGTATAAGTATAAGCAACAGACAGTAAACTGTTCTGTATGGAATTGGTTTGGCTTGCCACTCTTTGCTTTTTAGTGTTTGTCATGACTTCATAGAAAGAAATGTCAGGAAAAACCATCTGGTCATGTTCTTGCCACTCTTGTGGCCATAGACTGATTATCAGAGCATCATAGCTTCTTTTGGATCAAACTGCAGTTGTTGATTCATCAATGTTGTTTATGAGTGTACTGATCTACTGCTGTTGATCAGGAGAAATAAACATTTGATATCTTGACAGCAAAGACTGGAATTGCCAAAAAGAACAATGTCTAAACAATTCCACATCCCCCTTTGCTCTATTATCTGTCTGTTTCCACTATCTCTGGCTGGAGGTAAGCTAAAAGGGAAGTTAAGAGATTCAAGCATGTAAGTACCCTTCCTAAAGTACACTTTGAAAAATCAAAGCCTAGAGAACCACTATGCCCCAACACCTACACACACACACACACACACACACACACACACACACACACACACAGAATGACCAAATTATATAGAAAAATAAAGCAAATACTGAGAATTTCTGTGAATTTAAAAAGTAATTGTGAACCTTTGTTTTATTTATGAAAGGAAAATGCAAAATCTAAATGCTGGATCTGGAGGGAATTCTATCAGTTAAGTGCATGTGATGCTCTTGTTGGAGACCTATTTCATATTTCAGTGCCCATGTGGAACTGAACAACAGTCTCCATGTAATTCCAGTATCAGAATTCTCAATGACTTCTTGCCTCTGAAGGCAGTGAATGTATATGCAATATAGGTAAACATACAGGCAAAATATCAATACACATATAATAAAAGTAAAACAAATTTTTCTTCAAAAATGTTATAAGTAATAGCAAACAAATAAAACTATTGCATATATGTTATTTTAAATCAGAACAGTTACCAAATATTTAGTATTTTCACTTCTGGAGTTGGAACAAAAGTAATTTAATAAACTATTATTTTTGCTATAATCATTTTACAATTTGTGAATAGTATTCATACTGGATACATGTGCATATTTAAAGTTTCTGACAAAATAGTAAGGTAAATACTAAGTCCTTAGGCAATGATTAATTGCTATTCCTAAACATGAGATCATCATTTCTAAGGTTAATAACAGGTAATCTCAGTTAATAACTGAGCAGACTGACAAATTAATTGAGGAAAAATTCAAAAATTTATCCTCATGAATTTTGCCCCTCATATTTCATACACAAATAGTACACAGCACAATACTTAGCCCTTGTGGTTTTGATAGAGATTTTATTGATTTTATATCCATAATCTTTTATTTCATAGCATCTCCAAAGCACTATTAAAACTATGTAAATGGATTCATTAATCATAGCCGTTTTTTTCATTCATTAGGTAAAAGTCAATTGTGACTTATTTGTGAAGATGTAATGAAAATTTTTTTTCTTTTTTCTTGTTTTATGATTTCAACCCTTTCATAAATACTCATAAAACTGAAGAATGTTAACATAAGAAAAATGTGGTACGTTTACATAATGGGATATTAGTCAACTGTTAAAAATATTTCATGAGTCCTGAGGCCTCTGGCGGGAGCCTTCAGATCTCCGCTTCAGGATCCAGAACAGCCTGGGCTGCAACTCCACTTCTCCTGGTCCTGCAAGAGGCCAGAGGGGCACCTGGGAGGCCAGCTGGGAGGAGTCAGAGTGCTCTGGCAAGTCCAGCAGGCCCTGGCAGGAGCCTTCCGGTGTCTGCTTTGGGATCTGAACAGCCTGGGCCGTAGCACCCTGTCTCCAGGCAGTGCAGGAGGTCAGCTGTGCACCAGAGGCCACCTGGGAAGAGGCATCTTGCACTGGTGAGTCCAGCATTGATAAGACCAACTAACACCAGTGAGAACTAGATGGCAAAAGGCAAACACAGTAGAAACATCACTAACAGAAATCAAGGCAATATAGCAGCATCTGTACCCAATTCTCCTTTAACAGCATGTCCTAGATACCCCATCACACCAGAAAAACAAGATTTGCATTTAAAATCACTGCTCATGATGCTGGTACAGGAACACATGAAGGACATGCTTAAAGAAATTCAGGAGAAAGTGGATCAAAAGTTAGAAGTCCTTACAAGGGAAACACAAAAATCATTGAAAGAAATTCAGGAAAATATAAAAGCCAATAAGGAGGAAATGCAAAAATCACTTAAAGAAATACAGGAGAACTTTGGTCAACAGGCTGAGGTCATGAAAGAGGAAACACAAAAATCTCTTAAAAGAATTACAGGAAAGCACAAACAAGCAAGTGAAGGAGCTAAACAAAACCATTCAGGATCTAAAATCAGAAGTAAAAACAACTAAGAAATCTCAAAGGGAGACAACTTTGGAGATAGAAAGCCTTGGTAAGAAATCAGGGGGTATAGATGCAAATATCAACAACAGAATACAAAAAATAGAAGAAAGAATCTCAGATGCTGAAGATACCATAGAAACCATGGACACAACAGTTAAAGACAAGGCAAAATGCAAAAAGCTTGTAACCCAAAACATCCAGGAAATCCAGGACACAATGAGAAGACCAAATCTAAGGATTATAGACATAGATGAAAGTGAAGATTTACAACTGAAAGGGCCAGCAAATATCTTCAATAAAATTATGGAAGTAAACTTCCCTAACCTAAAGAGAGAGATGCCCATGAATATATAAGAAGCCTACAGAACTCCAAACAGACTGGACAAGGACAGAAATACCTCCCATCACATAATAATCAAAACCCCAAATGTACTAAACAAAGAAAGAATATTAAAGGCAGTAAGAGAAAAAGGCCAAGTAACATATAATGGAAGACCTATCAGAATCACACCAGTCATCTAACCAGAGACCATAAAAGCTACAAGGTCCTGGGCAGATCTCATGCAGACTCTAAGAGAACACAAATGCCAGCCAAAACTACTATGCCCAGCAAAACTCTCAATCACCATAGATGGAGAAACTAAGATATTGCATGACAAAACCAAGTTTAACCAATATCTGTCCACAAACCCAGCCCTACAAAGGATAATAGGAGGAAAACAGCAATACAAAGAGGGAAACTTCACCCTGGACAAAGCAAGATAGTAACCTTTCATCAAACCCAAAAGAAGTTAACCAATCAAATTTAAAAAATAACATCAAAAATGACAGGAAGTAATAATCACCTTTCCTTAATATCTCTTACCATCAATGGACTCAATGCCCCAATATAAAGACATAGACTAACTGACTGGATACATGAACAGGACCCTACATTTTGCTGCATACAGGCAACATACCTCGGGGTCAAAGGCAAATACTACCTTAGAGTAAAAGGCTGGAAGACAATTTTACAAGCAAATGGTCTCAGGAAACAAGCTGGAGTAGCCATTCTAATATCAGATAAAATTGACTTTCAACCCAAAATCAACAAAAGAGACTCTGAGGGACACTTCTTGCTGCTCAAAGGAAAAATACAACAAGAAGATCTCTCAATACTGAACATCTATTCTCCAAATCAAGGACACCCTCATTCATAAAAGAAACTTTATTAAAGCTCGAAGCACACATTGAACCTAACACAATAATTGTGGGTGACTTCAACACTGCACTTTCTTCAATGGACTGATCAGGAAAACAGAAACTGAACAGGGACACAGAGAAACTAATTGAAGCTTTGGACCAATTAGATTTAATATATATATATATATATATATATATATATATATATATATATCATTCTATCCTAAAGCAAAAGAATATATCTTTTTCTCATATAATTGGTCACAAGACAGACCTCAACAAATATAAGAAGATCGAACTAATCCTATGCCTCCTACCAGATCACTATGGAGTAAAAGTCGTCTTCAATAGCAACAAAAACAACAGAAAACCCACATACACGTGGAAACTGAACAATATTCTACTGAATGAAACCTTTGTCATGGAAGAAATAAAGAAAGAAATTAAGTACTTTTTAGAACTTAATGAAAATTAAGATACAACATAACCAAATCTATGGGACACAATGAAAGCAGTGCTAAGAGGAAAACTCATAGCCCTGAGTGCCTCCAAAAAGAAAATGGAGAGAGCATACACTAATAGCTTAATGACACAACTGAAAGCCCTGGAACAAAAAGAAGCTATTTCACCCATCAGGAGTAGAAGGCAGGAATTCATCAAACTCAGGGCCAAAATCAATGATGTAGAAACAAAGAGATCCATACAAAGAATCAACAAAACCAGGAGATGGTTCTTTGAGAAAATCAACAAGATAGATAAACCCTTAGCCAGACTAATCAAAGGGCACAAAGACAGTATCCAGATTAACAAACTTAGAAAGGAAAAGGGAGAAATAACAACAGAAACTGAGGAAATTCAAAAAAAAAAAAACCATTAGATCCTACTACAAAAGCCTATGCTCAACACCACTGGATAATCTTGAGGAAATGGACAGTTTCCTAGACTGATATCTGACACCAAATCTAAATCAGGATCAAATGGATCATCTAAACAGTCCCATAACACCCGAAGAAATAAAAAGGGTCATAGAAATTCTCCCAACCAAAAAAAAGAACAAGACCAGATGGCTTCAGTGCAGAATTCTATCAGACCTTCATAGAGGACCTAACACCAATACTCTTCAAACTATTTCACAAAATAGAAACAGAAGGAACTCTGCCCAACTCATTCTATGAAGCCACAATTACACTGATACCAAAACCACACAAAGATCCAACAAAGAAAGAGAACTTCACGCCAATTTCTCTTATGAATATTGATGCAAAAATACTTAATGAAATTCTTGCCAACCGAATACAAAAACACATCAAAATGATCATCCACCATGATCAAGTAGGCTTCATCCCAGAGATGCAGGAATGGTTCAATATAAAGAAATCCATCAATGCTATCCACTATGTAAACAAACTCTAAGAAAAAAACCATATGATCATCTCATTAGATGCAGAAAAAGCATTTGACAAAATTCAGCATCCTTTCACGCTAAAAGTCTTGGAAATAACAGGAATTCAAGGCCCATACCTAAACATAGTTAAAGCAATATACAACAAACCGGTAGCCAACATCAACCTAAATGGAGAGAAATGTGAAACAATCCCACTATAATCAGGGACTAGACAAGGCTGTCCTCTCTCTCCATATCTTTTCAATGTAGTACTTGAAGTTCTAGCTAGAGCAATTAGACAACATAAGGAGGTCAAGGGGATACAAATTGGAAAGGAAGAAGTCAAATTATCACTATTTGCAAATGACATGATATTCTACTTAAGTGACCTGAAAACCTCCACCAGGGAACTCCTCCAGCTGATAAACAACTTCAGCAAAGCGGCTGGTTAGAAAATCAACTCAAGCAAATCAGTTGCCTTCCTATAGTCAAAAGAAAAGCAGGCTGAGAAAGAAGTTAGGGAAATGACACCCTTCACAATAGCCACAAACAATATAAAGTATCTTGGTGTGACTCTAACCAAACAAGTGAAAGATCTATATGACAAGAACTTCAGGTCTCTGAGGAAGGAAATAAAAGACCTCAGAAAATGGAAAAATCTGCCATGCTCTTGGATTGGCAGGATTAATATAGTTAAAATGGCCATCTTGCCAAAAGCGATCTACAGATTCAATGCAATCTCCATCAAAATCCCAACTCAGTTCTTCACAGAGTTAGAAAAAGCAATTCTCAAATTCATCTGGAATAACAAGAAATCCAGGATAGCTAAAACTATTCTCAACAACAAAAGAAATTCTGGGGGAATCAGTATCCCTGACTTCAAGCAATACTTCAGAGCAAATAGTGTTAAAAACTACATGGTATTGGCACAGTGACAGACAAGTGGACCAATGGAATAGAATTGAAGATCCAGAAATGAACTCACACACCTATGGTCACTTGATCTTTGACAAAGGAGCTGAAAACATCCAGTGGAAAAAAGATAGCCTTTTCAACAAATGGTGCTGGTTCAACTGGAGGTCAGCATGCAGAAGAATGCGAATTGATTCATTCTTATCTCCATGTACTAAACTTCACTCCATGTGGATCAAGGACCTTCATATAAAACCAGACACACTGAAACTAATAGAAAAGAAACTGGGGAAGACCCTTGAGGACATGGGCACAGGGGGAAAGTTCCTGAAGAGATCACCAATAGCTTATGCTCTAAGATCAAGAATTGATAAATGTGACCTCATAACATTACAAAGTTTCTGTAAGGCAAAGGACACTGTTAAAAGGACAAAACGGAAACCATCAAATTGGGAAAGGATATTCACCAACCCTACATCTGATAGAGGGCTAATATCCAATATATACAAAGAACTCAAGAAGTTAGACCCCAGGGAAACAAATAACCCTATTAAAAATGGGGTACAGATCTAAACAAAGAATTTTCACCGGAAGAAATTCGTATGGCCGAGAGGCACCTTAAGAAGTGCTCAACATCATTAGTCATTAGGGAAATGCAAATCAAAACAACACTGATATTTCACCTTACACCAGTCAGAATGGCTAAGGTCAAAAGCTCAAGAGACAGCAGGTGTTGGCGAGGATGTGGAGAAAGAGGAACACTCCTCCACTGCTGGTAGGGCTGTAAGATGGTACAACCACTCTGGAAATCAGTCTAGTGGTTCCTCAGAAAACTGGACATGACACTTCCAGAGGACCCTGCTATACCTCTCCTGGGCATATACCCAAAGGATTCCACCGGCATGCAATAAAGACACATGCTCCATTATGTTCATAGCAGCCTTATTTATAATAGCCAGAAGCTGGAAAGAACTCAAAGGAGGAATGGATACAGAAAATGTGGTATATTTACACAATGGAATACTACTCAGCAATTAGAAACAATGAATTCACAAAATTTTTAGGCAAATGGTTTGATCTGGAAAATATCATCCTAAGTGAGGTAGCCCAGTCACAAAAGAATACACATGGAATGCAATCTCTGATTAGTGGATATTAATTAACCCAGAAGCCCTGAATACCCAAGGCACAAATCGCATAACGAAGGACTCCCATGAAGAAGTATGGAGAGGGTCCTGATCCTGGAAAGGATTGATCTAGCATTGGAGGGGAATATAAGGACAGAGAAAAAGGAGGGAGGTAATTGGAGAATGGATGGAGAGAAGAATGTTTATGAGACATATGGGGAGGGGGGAATCCGGAAAAGGGGAAATCATTTGGAAGGTAAACAAAGAATATAGAAAATAAAAAAAAAATATTTCCTAACTATGGGAAGGTGGATGTCCCTGACTCTTTTGACTGTTTGTGGTATCTTTTTCCTCCTTTTATGTTGCCTCATCCAGGCTTGATATACCTAGTCTGATTTCATCATATTATGGCAACTTCAATTAAAATCACAGAGAGACTTGCTCTTTTTTCAAGGGAAATGAAGAATAGGTTGGTCTAGGGGAAAAATTGAAAAATTTGGATAAGGTGAGGATGCAGTTGAAACGTATTGTATGAAAGAAAAATAAAAAAATAAAATCTTAAAATAAAATAATGACATGATACAGGTAAATGCTTGGTACTTAAAATAATATTCCTGACTGGAGTAGCCCAGATCCAGAAGGACTAATCTGGATTTTTATTATCTTATATGTTAATGTTAGCCTAAATTCATCAGTAATAACCCAGGTACAATCCAGAGAACCATACAAGTTAGGTATATGGTAAGGGAGTAGGTGATGACAGGCAGAGAACATTAGAAAAAGGATATCGAACAAATAGTTACAGATGGATTGGAGGAATGGAATGGGAGGATTAAATGGGGTGATTGAGAAAGAGAGGAACAGATAGGGTTTATGGGGTGACACAGCTAAAAATGAGGATCTTTGGAAGAGTATTACAGAAATGTAATTCAATAGAATATTCTTATAATGTTTATACACAATAAAGCAATCTAAAAAAAAAATCATAGGGGACCAATTAATGGGAGAGACAGATTCCCAAATGGCCATCTGTTGTCATCAAATTATACTGCCAGTGCAATGACTGGCTTATATCAAAGTGAATCTTAGACAAAATGGTCCAATGAATACTCCCAAACCTTCAAAGCCTCTGCAAAGACACTACTTTTTTTCTCCATAAATAACAGCAGGATTTCATCTTTTTGAAGAAAAACCTACAGTTTATCTCATTGAATATGGAAATGTTAAGATGTTGCCTACAAAATGCCATAATTTCTACATTATAGTGTATTTGTTACCTTCCATGTAAGCAAAGCAGAAATGTAAACAACAACATAGCCACAAATATTTTGGTATGAAATAGTGTCCCAGCTGTAATATTTACTAGTGTTATGGCAACCCAAAATTTGTAAGAGTAACAACTAATGTCTAATTTGACATAAAGACATCTCCATGAGATGGACTCCATATTCCCCATTGCCTGGCTAACTAAGAACCTGCAACTAGATAGCTCTGGGTCATAGGATAAAACCAAATATTACTGTTATAATTTTTTAAATTAAACTATAATTGAAAAATGTAATCAATAAAATGACTCCTAATGAAAATCTACTTCATGTATAGATCTGTGTTTTGCTCAGCCATCATCAGAAACTTCTTCCTGGAGCATAGGAGAGAAAATACCTAAACCAACAGCCAGATATTATGCAAAAAGTGACAGATCATGTAACTATCAACATAAACAGCATGTTTCTCTTGTATCAGAAAGTCATATTTTAGAAGAAAAATAGTATAAGAGCCAGAGGTGATAGAAGATGCAAATAAAATGACCTCTTTTATAGCAACATGATCTATTGCACATATTAACTCACAGAGAGTAAGTTAGCATGCATTGTTCTATATAGTTCTCACCATAAAACATACTACATCCTAAATAAGAAGTGGACACAACCATCTATCTATAACTTAGAAACAATGTCTAATAATCACTTTAAAGTATAAGACTAGTTTCCTCCAAGGGAGTCTGACTGGGCAAACAAATAACTTGTAAAGAAGGATGCATGCCCATCTGTAGATTGTCAATAGAAAACAAATTTACAGGCATCCTTAGAGATTCCTTACCTTGTACTTCTTGTCAGAGCTTTTTATTGTTTTATCATGTGCGTGGGTGTGTGTGTCCCCATGTGTATTTCTGTTATCTCTCTATAAGACATGTATATGTGTGTATATGTGCTACTGCTTTCATTTTAGTGCTTTTATGAGCTTCTTCAGTGTTTGAGCAAGTAGATCTGATTCTACATCTTTTGTGTGTGTATGTGTATTTCTGTGTGTGTTTGTGTCTGCGTGTTTGTGCATAAATATTTCATTTCATTTTGTTAGTCTCTTCCTTTAGAAAACTCTGACAAGTACTCATTCCTTTTATATTCAAATACTAAAGTAATTCTTAACATTACTTTCTTCACAGCCTTATTTATCTGTTTATTTCTAAGACTATAGATGATAGGATTTAAGAATGGAGGAACAACGGTATAAAACACAGACAGTGTCATCTCCTGAACTACTTCTAATGTTACTACTGGAGGTTTTAGATAAACATAGGCAGCAGAAATAAAAAACACGGACACTACAATAATGTGAGGGACACAGGTGGAAAAGGCTTTCCCTCTCTCTTCTTTGACAGGAACCTTCAACACAGTTGATAATATGTGAATGTATGATATGGCAATGAAGGCAAAGCAGCTACCACTGAGCCCAATGGCAGTCAGAAGAAGTAAGAGTTTGTTGTTAAAGGTGTCAGAGCAAGAAAGACTCAGCAAAGGAGGGATATCACAGAAGAACTGAGGGACTACATTAGAGTGACAAAAGGACAGCTGGAATGTTTTGAAAGTGTGCACACTTGCGAGGACAAGAGAGCTAAGTAGGGAAGCCAGTGTTATCTGAACACAGAATTGATGGTTCATAATCATAGGGTAGAGGAGAGGCTTACAGATGGCCACATAGCGGTCCTGAGCCATGATGGTGAGAAACTGAATCTCTACACATGCACAAAAGAAGAACAAAAATATCTGTGTTGCACATCCAGCCACAGTAATGTTCCTGTGATCAGTGAGAGAGTTGATACAAGCATTGGGCACTGTAACAGATACATATCCCATGTCTAAAATGGAAAGGTTCCTGAGAAAGAAGTACATGGGTATGTTCAGGGTATGGTCAATTGTAATAGAAATGATGATAATAAGATTTCCCAACAGGCTGCCTAGGTATACCAGCAGGAAGAGCACACTAAGTAGAATCCTGAGTTCCCAAGTCTTAGCAAAAACCTGCAGGAGAAACTCAGTCACCAGGGTGGAGTTGGCCATCATCTCAAAGCACAAGTTTATCTGAAAGAGAAAAGCAGAAACAGAGGATAACTTTACTTTTTGATGGATCACTAGCATTGCTCTTGAAACTATTTATTTTTGTTCTCTAAAACTAGCCTTTATATATGAAAAATCAAGTAACTTTTTCTTGCTTTGCATATGTTTTTATTATACTGAGTTAATATATATATATATATTTCAATATTCTTTGTTTATATTCCAAATGATTTCCCCTTTTCCCAGTTCCTCCCTCCTAATATGCCCCATAAGCCTTCTTCTCTCTGCCCATTCTCCAATCACCTCCCTCCATTTCTCTGTCCAGGTACTCCCCTACAATGGTAGATCAAGCTTTTCCAGGATAAGTACCTGCTCCTTACTTCTTCATGGGAGTCATTTGTTATGCTAATTGTGCCTTGGGTAATCAGAGCTTCTGAACTAATTAATACCCACTTATCAGTGATTTCATTCCATGTGTATTCATTTGTGATTGGGTTACCTCACTTAGGATGATATTTTCCAGTTCTAGCCATTTGCTTAAAAATTTCATGAATTGTTTTTAATTGCTGAGTAGAATTCCATTGTGTAAATATACCACATATTTCTGTATCCATTCCTCCATTGAGGAACATCTGGGTTTTGTCCAGTTCTGGCTATTATAAATAAGCTTGCTATGAACATAATGGAGCATGTGTCCTTATTGCATGCTGAGGAATCCTTAGGGTATATGCCCAGGAGAGGTATAGCAGGGTCCTCCGGAAGTGTCAAGTCCAGTTTTCTGAGGAACCGCCAGACTGATTTCCATAGTGGTTGTACCAACTTGCAATCCCACTATCAATGGAGGTGTGCTCCTCTTTCTCTACATCCTTGCCAACACCTGCTTTCTCTTGAGTTTTTAACTTTAGCCATTCTGACTGGTGTGAAGTGAAGTGTCAGGGTTGTTTAGATTTTCATTTCCCTAATGACTAATGATATTGAGCATTTCTTAAGGTGCTTCTTGGCCATCCAAATTTCTTCAGGTGAAAATTCTTTGTTTAGATCTGTACCCCGTTTTTTAATAGGGTTATTTAGTTCCCTGCGGCCTAACTTGTTGAGTTCTTTGTATATATTAGATACTAGTCCTTTATCAGATGTAAGGTTGGTGAAGATCTTTTCCCAATTTGTTGGTTGCTGTTTTGTTCTTTTGACCATGTCCTTTACCTTACAGAAACTTTGTAATTTTATGAGGTCCCATTTGTCAATTCTTGATCTTAGAACATAAGCTATTGATCTTCTGTTCAGGAACTTATCCCCTGTGCCCATGTCCTCAAGGGTTTTCCCCAGTTTCTTTTCTATTAGTTTCAGTGAGTCTGGTTTTATGTGGAGGTCCTTGATCCACTTGGAGCTGAGCTTAGTACAAGGAGACAAGAATGGATCAATTCACATTCTTCTGCATGTTGACTTCCAGTTGAACCAGCACCGTTTGTTGAAAAGACTATATTTTGTCCACTGGATGTGTTCAGCTCCTTTGTCGAAGATCAACTGACCATAGGTGTGTGTATTCATTTCTGGGTCTTCAATTCTATTTCATTGGTCCACTTGCCTGTCACTGTGCCAATACCAGGCAGTTTTTAGCACTATTGCTCTATAGTATTGCTTGAGGTCTGGGATACTGATTCCCCCAGAAGTTCTTTTACTGTTGAGAATAGTTTTAGCTGTCCTGTTTTTTTTTCTTAATCCAGATGAATTTTAGAATTGCTTTTTCTAACTCTGTGAAGAACTGATTTGGAATTTTGATGGGGATTGTGCTGAATCTGTATATTGCGTTTGGCAAGATGACCATTTAACTATATTAATCCTGTCAATCGAAAAGCATGGACGATTTTTCCATTTTCTGAGGTCTTCTTCAATTTCCTACTTCAGAGACCTGAAGTTCCTGTTGTATAGATCTTTCACTTGTTTGGTTAGACTCACACCAATATAATTTATAATATTTGTGGCTATTGTGGAGGGTGTCATTTCCCTTACAACTTTCTCAGCCTGTTTATCCTTTGAGTAAAGGAAGGCAACTGATTTGCTTGAGTTGATTTTATAACCAGCCACTATGCTGAAGTTGTTTGTCAACTGTAGGAGTTCTCTGGTGGAGTTTTTTTGGATCACTAAAGTATACTATCATGACATCTACATAAAGTGGTAATTTGACTTCTTCCTTTTCAGTTTGTATCCCTTTGACCTCCTTATGTTGTCTAATTGCACTAGCTAGAACATCAAGTCCTATATTGAAAAGATTTGTAGAGAGAGGGCAGCCTTGTCTAGTCCCTGAATTTAATGGGATTCTCTTCATTTAGTTTGATATTGGCTACTGGTTTGCTGTATATTGCTTTAACTATGTTTAGGTATGGGCCATGCATTCCTGTTCTTTCCAAGACTTTTAGCATGAAATTATGCTGAATTTTGTCAAATGCTTTTTCAGCATCTAATGAAATGATCATGTTTTTTTTTCTTTGTGTTTCTTTATGTAGTGGATAGCATTGATGGATTTCTATATATTGAACCATCCCTGCATCCCTGGGATGAAGCCTAATTGATCATGGTCGATGATCATTTTGATGTGTTCTTGGATTCAGTTGGCAAGAATTTTATTGAGTATTTTTGCATCGATATTCATAAGGGAAATTAGCCTGAAATTCTCTTTCTTTGTTTGATCTTTGTGTGGTTTTGGAATCAGCATAATTGTGACTTTGTAGAACGAATTGGGTAGTCTTCCTTATGTCTCTATTTTGTGGAATAGTTTGAAGGATATTGGTGTTAACTCTTCTTTGAAGGTCTGATAAATTCTGCACTGAAGCCATCTGGTCCCATGCTTTTTCTGGGTGGGAGACTTACTATGACCCATATTATTTCTTTAGGGATTTTGGGATTGTTTAGATGATCCATTTAATCCTGATTTAATTTTGGTGTTTGATATCTGTCTAGGAAACTATCCATTTCCTCCAGATTCTCCAGTTGTATTGAGTATAGGCCTTTGTACTAGGATCTGATGATTGTTTGAATTTCCTCAGTTTCTGTTATATCTCCCTTTTCCTTTCTAATTTTGTTAATTTGGATACTGTCTCTTTGGTTAGTCTGGCTAAGGGTTTGCCTTTCTTGTAGATTTTCTCAAAGAACCAGCTCCTGGTTTTGTTGATTCCTTGTATGGGTCTCTTTGTTTCCACTTGATTTATTTCAGTGCTGAGTTTGATGATTTTCCACCTTCTATTCCTCCTGGGTGAATTAGCTTCTTTTTGTTCCAGAGTTTTCAATTGTGCTGTTAAGATGCTAATGTATGCTATCTCCACTCTCTTTTTGGAGGCACTCAGGGCTATGAGTTTTCCTCTTAGCACTGTTTTCATTGTATCCCATAGATTTGGGTATGTTGTGTCTTCATTTTCATTAAGTTCTAAAAAGTCTTTAATTTCTTTCTTTATTTCTTCCTTGACCAAGGTATCATTGAGTAGAATATTGTTCAGTTTCCACGTGTATGTGGATTTTCTCTCGTTTTTGTTGCTATTGACGACCACTTTTACTCTATAGTGATCTGATAGGAGGCATGGGATTAGGTCGATCTTCTTATTTTTGTTGAGGTCTGTCTTGTGACCAATTATATGTTCAATTTTGGAGAAGGTAACAGGAGGTGCTGAGAAAAAGGTATATTCTTTTGCTTTAGGATGATATGTTCAATATATATATATATATATATATATATATATATATATATATATATATATAGTAAATCTAATTGGTCCAAAGCTTCAATTAGTTTCACTGTGTCCCTGTTCAGTTTCTGTTTTCCTGATTGGTCCATTGAGGACAGTGCAGTGTTGAAGTCACCCACAATTATTATGTTAGGTGAAATGTGTACTTTGAGCTTTAGTAAAGTTTCTTTTACGAATGAGGGTGCCCTTGCATTTGGAGCATAGATGTTCAGGATTGAGAGTTCTTCTTGATGGATTTTTTCTTTGACCAGCAAGAAGTGTGCCTCAGTGTCTCTTTTAATGACTTTAAGTTGAAAGTCAATTTTACCTTATATTAGAATGGCTACTCCAGCTTGTTTCCTGAGACCATTTGCTTGTAAAATTGTCTTCCAGCCTTTTATTCTAAAGTAGTGTTTTTCTTTGACACTGAGGTGTGTTTCATGTAAGCAGCAAAATGTAGGGTCCTTTTTATGTATCCAGTCTATGAAGAGTATTGGTGTTAATCTATGTCTTTTTATTGGGAAATTGAGTCCATTGATGTTAAGAGATATTAAGGAATAGTGATTATTATATCCTCTCATTTTTGATATTATTTTTTATATTTGATTTGTTGTCTTCTTTTGGATTTGATGAAAGAAGGTTACTATCTTACTTGTTTCAGGGTGAAGTTTCCCTCCTTGTATTGGTGTTTTCCTCCTATTATCCTTTGTTGGGCTGGGTTTGTGGAAAGATACTGGGTAAACTTGGTTTTGTCATGGAATATATTGGTTTCTCCTTCTGTGGTGATTGAGAGGGGTTTTTTTGGGTATAGTAGTGTTGGCTAGCATTTGTGTTCTCTTAGAGTCTGCATGAGATCTGCCCAGATTCTTCTACTTTTCATAGTCTCTGGTGAGAAGTCTGGTGTGATTCTGCTAGATTTTCCTTTATATATTACTTGTTCTTTTTCTCTTACTACCTTTAATATTCTTTCTTTGTTTAGTAATTTTGGGTTTTGATTATTATGTGACCATAGTTATTTTTGTTCTGGTCCAGTCTGTTTGGAGTTCTGTAGGCTTCTCGTACATTCATGGTCATCTCTCTCTTTAGGTTAGGAAAGGTTTCTTCCTTAATTTTATTGAAGATATTTGCTGGCCCTTTAAGTGGTAAATCTTCACTCTCATCTATACCTATAATCCTTAGGTTTGGTCTTCTCATTGTGTCCTGGATTTCCTGGATGTTTTGGGTTACAAGCTTTTTGCATTTTGCATTTTCTTTAACTGTTGAGTCCATGGTTTCTATGGTTTCTTCAGCATCTGAGATCCTTTTTTCTATCTTGTATTCTGTTGTTGATATTTGCATCTAAGGCCTCTGATTTCCTCCAAAGGTTTTCTATCTCCAAAGTTGTCTCACTTTGAGATTCCTTAGTTGGTTCTACTTCTGTTTTTAGATCCTGGATGGTTTTGCTCACTTCCTTCACTTGCTTGTTTGTGTTTTCCTGTAATTCTTTAAGAGATTTTTATGTTTTCTCTTTTATGACCTCAGCCTGTTGACCAAAGTTCTCCTGTATTTCTTTAAGTGATTTTTGCATTTCCTTTTTATTGTCTTCTATCTTTTGACCCATATTCTCTTGAAATTCTTTCAATTATTTTTGTGTTTCCTTTGTAAGGGTTTCTAACTTTTGTTCCATTTTCTCCTGACTTTCTTTAAGAGATTTATTTATGTCCTTCATGTGTTCCTGTAACAGCATCATGACCAGTGATTTTAAAATGAAATCTTGTTTTTCTCGTGTGTTGTGGTATCCAAGACATGCTGTTAAAGGATAATTGGGTTCAGACGTTGCCATATTGCCTTGATTTCTGTTAGTAACGTTCCTATGTTTGCCTTTTGCCATATAGTTCTCACTGGTGTTAGTGGTCTTATTGTCAATGCTGGACTCACCAGTGCAAATTGCCTCTTCCTAGGTAGCCTCCAGGTGCACAGCTGGCCTCCTGCACTGCCTGGAGTCTGGGCTCTGTTGTTCCTGATCCAGAGGCAGAGACTGGAAGCTCCTGCCAGAGGCCTTGGGACTGGATCCTCACCAGTGCATGCTGCCTCCTCCCAGCAGGCCTCCGGGAGCACAGCTGGCCTCTTGCACTGCCTGGAGACAGGGCACTGTGGCACAGGCAGTTCCTGATCCAGAGGTGGAGACTGTAAGTCTCCTGCCAGAGGCCTCTGGACTGGATCCTCTGCTCTGCAGGGCCGGACTCACCAGTGCACTCAGCCTCCTCCCAGCCAGCCTCCAAGTGCACAGCTGGTCTCTTTCACTATATACTGAGTTATTAATATACATATATATGGTTGTCTCTCAAACTGTGTAGTATGATGTTAAGCACTTAGAATTAATGTTCATAATAATAGCTGTCACACGAATACTATTATCTTAATAAATATTAAGTTTTTTTAATAAAAAGCTATATAATAAGGTACATTCCTCTTCTAAGAGGCATTTAACTTGTGGAACATATTTTTAATATATTTTTTATTCGATATACTCTTTGTTTACATTTCAAATGATTTCCCAGGTCAGATGTGGTAGACCTGTGCCATATCTGTCAAGGAGAGGAGCCTACTTCCTGATACTCTCTAGAGAATGGAAAGGAGCAGGGCATTAGGTAAGTATCACCTCCCACCCCCTAGAGGCCTGGAGCTGCTCTGCTCTGGGACTCATTACCAAACAACCTCCTGATTACCACCCGCCTTCTGCCCTTTATACCCCTCCCTTCTCCCCCATCATGACTCTTTCCTCCCAATGTGTTAGACTTGCCCCACCTCTGGCACAGATAGGATCCTACTTCCTGATATTCTCTAGAGAGCAAACAGGAGCAAGGCATTCCATAATTGGCTGGAGTAGGTCATTTGAGAACTGGAAGCAGCAGGGCATTCGAGCAGGAAGAATCTGGGTATTCAAGCATCAACAGGACATTTGAGATACATTAGTAGCAGATCATTTGAGGACTAGCAGCCTGCAGGGCATTCAACTCTTGCCAAGTCTGGCACAGGGAACACCCCATCACCTGATACTTCCTGGAGAATCAGCTGTTAGCAGTGCATTGGACAGAAATAGAATACCAGGAGTATAGAAACACAGACTTGAAGTACAGAAAAGATGAAGACAGCAAGACCAGCTAACACCAGAGATAATGAGAAGGCCAAAGGCAAATGCAAGATCATTACCAACAGAAACCAAGGCAACATGACAACCTCAGAGCCCAGTTCTCCCACAACAGCAAATCCTGCATACTCCATGACATCAGAAAAGCAAAGGCTAGATTTAAAATCACATCTTATATTGCTGATGGAGGACTTCAAGAAGGATATAAATAACTCCCTTAAAGAAATAAAGGAGAAAATGGATCAACAGGTAGATACACAAAATTCCCTTAAAGAAATACAAGAGAATACAGACCAAAAGTAGGAATCCTTAAAGAGGAAACACCAAATTCCCTTAAAGAAATATAGGAGAAAATTGGTCAAAAGGTAGAAGCACGTAAAGAGGCAATACAAAATTCCCAGAGGGAATTATGGGAGAACATGATCAACATGCAGAAGTCCATAAAGAGGAATCACAAAATATCCCTAAAACAAACAGAGGAGAACATGGGTCAACAGGTAGAAGACCTTAAAGGGGAAACACAAAAATTCCTTAAGAATTTTAGGAGAAAGCAAACAAATAAGTGAAGGAACTGAACAAAAATGTTCAGGATCTAAAACTGGAAATAGAAGCAATAAAGAAATCACAAAGTAAGACATCTCTGAATATAGAAAACCTTGAAAAGAATTCAGGAGTCATATATGCAAGCACCAGCAACAGAATACAAGAGATAGAAGAAAAAATCTCAGATGTTGTTGATTCCATAGAAAACATTCACTCAACAGTCAAAGGAAGTGCAAAATGCAAAAAGTTTTTAACTCAAAACATGGTCACAATGAGAAGATCAAACCTAAGGATTATAGATATAGAAGAAAGCAAAGATTTACATCTTAAATGGCCAGTAAATATCTTCAACAAAATTTTACAAGAAAACTTCCCTAACCTAAAGAAAAAGATGACAAGGAACATACAAGAAGCCTACAGAACTCCAAACAGATTGGACCAGAGCAGAAATCCCTACTTTAACATAATAATCAAATCATCAAATGCACTAAACAAAGAAAGAATATTGAAAGCATGAGAGAAAAATGTGAAGTAACATATAAAGGCAGACTTATCAAAATTACACAAGACTTCTCACCAGAGACTATGAAAGCCAGAAGAGCCTGAGCAGATGTCAAACAGACCTTAAGATAGCATAAATATCAACTCAGATTACTATACCCAGCAAAATTTTCAATTACCATAGATGGAGAAAACAAGACATTCCACACAAAAGCAAATTTACACAGTATCTTTCCACAAATCCAGCTCTGCAAAGTATAATGGACTGAAAATATCAACACAAGGCAGGAAACAACACCATAGAAAAATCAATAAGGTAATCTTTCAACAACTCCAATAGAAGATAGCTATATAACCAGAAATTCACCTTTAACTAAGAAGATAACAGTAAGTAACAATTACTTTTTCTTAGTATCTACTGATATCAATGGTCTCAATTCCCCTATAAAAAGACATAGACTAACAGACTGGGTATGTAAACAAGACCCAACGTTTTGCTGCATACAAGAAACACTTCAGTGACAAAGACAGTCACTATTTAAGAGTCAAAGGTTGGAAAAAAATTTTCCAAGCAAATTGTCCCAAGAAACAACCTGGGGTGGCCATTCTTATATTGGATAAAATTGACTTTCAACCAAAAGTTGTCAAAAAAGATAAGGAGGGACACTTCATACTGGTCAAAGGAAAAGTCTACCACAATGAACTCTTAATTCTGAACATTTATGCTCCGAACACAAGGGCACCCATATCCATATACTGATACTCTTCAAACTTTTCCACAAAATAGAAACTCAAGGAACACTACCCAACTTGATCTATGAAGCCACAATAACACTTATACCTAAACCAAGCAAAGACCAAACAAGGAAAGAGAACTTCAGAACAATATCCCTTATGAAAATTGTTGCAAAAAAAAAAAAATACTGAACATAATCCTGGCCATCAGAATCCAAGAATGCATCAAAACTATAATTCACCACGATCAGGTAGGCTTCATCCCAGGGATGCAGTGATGGTTCAGTATATGGAAATCCATATATGTAATCCACTACATAAACAAACTAAAGGGGAAAAAAAAAAACACATGGTCATTTCATTCGATGCTGAAAAGACTTTTGACAAAATCCAAGATTCCTTTATGATAAAAGTCATGGAGAGATGTGGAATCCAAAACCCATACCTAAACATAATGGAAGCAATATGCTGCAAACTAGTAGCCAACATGAAACTAAATGGAGAGAAACTTGAGGCAATCCCACTAAAATCAGGGACCAGACATGGCTGCCCACTCTCTCCCTCTATACAATATAGTACTTGAAGTCCTGTCCTTCCCTCACAGCATTTAGCTGTGACCTTCATGGCTGGCAGCCTCCACCCTTCTGCTGGTGTTATCTCTGGCCTATTCAAGCTGCAACAGTCCTGGCCTGGAGCCTTCACCCTTCCCCTGGTGTTATCTCTGGCCCTTGTTCTGTTGGGAACAATACAGCCACTTTCACCTTAACTACCAAGGCTGCCTCAGGGCAGTCTCACCTGGCGACCAGCAGAAACCTGCTGGACTGGAAGCAGGCAACCTGCTGAGAAGAAGATCCAAGGAATTCAAGGCCATTTGGGGGGCAGGGTGGTTTTCTAAAGACTATAAATTTTGGCTAAATAATAGTAAAGTCAGTTTCTATGGGCAACTGTCCTCTTGACTCATTTCTCTTTCGTCCCCTTCCCGTTCACCCCCAGAATTCTCTTCCAGGGATCCGGTTCACATGTGGCCGCAGGCGGCTACAAAGTCCTAACCAGATCAATCAAGCAGCAAAAGGAGATCAAAGGTATACAAATTGGAAAGGAAGAAGTCAAAAATATCACTATTTGCAGATGATATGATAGTATACTTAAGCGACCCCAAGACTTCCACCAGAGAACGCCTAAAGCTGATGAAACAACTTCGGCAAAGTGGCTGGATATAAACTTAACTCAACCAAATCAGTAGCTTTCCTCTACTCAAAGGATAAACAAGATGAGAAAGAAATTATCATTTACAATAGTCCCAAATAACATTTCATACCTAGATGTAACTCTAAGGAAGCATGTGAAAGATCTACATGAGAAGAACTTTAAGCCTCTGAAGAAAGAAATCAAATAGGGTCTCAGAAGATTGAAAGATTTCCCATGTTCATGGATGGTCAGGATCAATATTGTAAAAATGGCCATCTTGTCGAAACCAATCTACAGATTCAATGCAATCCCCATCAAAATACCAAATCAATTCTTCATAGATCTAGAAAGAGCAATTCTCAAATTCATCTGGAATAACAAAAAACCCAGGATAGCAAAAATTATTCTCTGCAACAAAAGATCTTCTGGGCGAAACACCATCCTTGATTTCCAGCTCTACTACAGGGAAATAGTGATAAAAACTGTTTGGTATTGGTATGCTCACAGGCAGGAAGGTCAGTGCAGCAGAACTGAAGACCCAGAAAAGAAGCCACATACCTATGGTCACTTGATATTTGACAAAGGTGCTAAAAACATCCACTGGAACAAGGACAGCATTTTAAACAAATGGTGCTGGATCAACTTGAGGTATTCATGGAAAAAAATGCAAATCGGCACATTCTTATCTCCTTGTACATAGTTCAAGTCTAAGTGGATTAAGTATCTACACTTAAAACCAGACACAATGAAATTTATAGAGGAGAAAGTGAGGATGAATCTTGAACACATTAGCACAGGGGCAAATTTCCTGAACAGATCACCAATGGCTTATGCTCTGAGAACAAGAATCAACAAATGGGGCCTCATAAAATTGCAAAGCTTCTGTAAGGCAAAGGATATGGTCAATAGGACAAAATAGCAACCAACAAATTGGGAAAAGATCTTTACTTACCCTACATCTGATAGAGAGCTAATAATGAATCTATACAAAGAAATCAAGAAGTTAGTCCACAGAGAATCAAATAACCCTATTAAAAATGGGGTACAGAGCTAAAGAGGGAATTCTCAATAGAGGAAATTCGAATGGCTCCAAAGCACCTAAAGAAATGTTCAGCATTCATAGTTATCAGGGAAATGCAAATCAAAACAACACTGAGATTCCACCTTACACCAGTCAGAATGGCTAAGATGAAAATGCAGGGGCAGTAGATGCTGGCGAGGATGTGGGGAAAAAGGAACACTTCTCCTTTGTTGGTGGGATTGCAAGCGGGTAAAACCATTCTGGAAATCCGTTTGGCAATTCCTCAGAAAATTAGACATAGTACTACTTGAGGACCCAACTTTACCCCCTTCTGGACATATACCCAGAAAGTGCTCCTACATGTAATAAGGACACATGCTCCACTATGTTCTTAGCTGCCATATTTATAATAGCCAGAAGCTGGAAAGAACACACATGTCCCTCAACAGAGGAATGGATACAGAAATTGTGGTATATATACACAATGGAGTACTATTCATCTATTAAAAACAATTAATTCATGATATTCTTAGTCAAATGGATGGAACTAGAAAGTGTCACCCTTAGCAATGTAACCCAATGACAAAAGAACACATATAGTATGCACTCACTAATAAGTGAATATTAGCCCAAAAGCTCAAAATAAACAAGTTACAATTCATCCACCACAGGATGCTCAAGAAGAAGGAGAACGTATGTGAAGGTACTTTGGTTCCTTTGAGAAAGGGAACAATGACTTTGGCCACCCAGATGCCCCAAGACTCCCAGGGACTGAACCAACATCCAAGGGGTATACATGGTTCCAGCCAAAAATGTGGCAAAGGAAAGCCTTGTTGTGCATCAGTGGGAGGAGTGGTCCTTGGTCAGGTAAAGTCTCAATAGAGGCTCCAACAAAGGAAGACTGAGGGGGTGGAGGTAGGAGTGCATGTATGTGGAGGCAGGGGGTGAGAAGATGGGTTGGAGTTCTTTGGGGACGGGGGAAATTGGGAAAGGTTTTACCATTGTCAATGTGAATGAAGATGATATCTAATAAAAAAAATCAAATGATTTCCCCTTTCCTGGATTCCCCCCTCCTTGAAATTCCCATAAGTCCTCTTCCCTCCCCCTGTTCCCCAATCAATGCCTTCCTGTTTCCCTGTCCTGGTATTCCCCCTATACTGCTGCACTGAGCCTTTCCCGGACCAGGGACATCTCCTTCCTTATTCTTGGGCATCATTTGATATGTAAATTGTTTCTTGGGTATTCTTGGCTTCTGGCAAATATCCACTTATCAGTGTGTACATACCATGTATGTCCTTTTGTGATTGGGTCACCTCATTCAGGAGGACATTCTCCAGTTCCACCCACCTGCCTAAGAAGTTCATGTATTCATTGTTTTTAATAGCCAAGTAGTATTGCATAGTGTAAATATACCACATTTTCTGTATCCATTCCTCTGTTGAGGGACATCTGGGTTCTTTCCAGCTTCTGGCTATTATAAATAGGGCTGCTATGAACATGTATCCTTGGAAATCTGCTGGGTAAATACCCATGAGTGTATAGCGGGGACGTCCAGTACTATCATACCCAATTTTCTGAGGAATCGCCAGACTGATTTCCAGAGTGTTCTTACCAGCTTGCAACACCACCAGCAGTGGAGGAGTGTTCCTCTTTCTCCACATCCTTGCCAGCAACTGTTTTCTGAGTTTTTTGATCTTAGCCATTCTGACTGGTGTGAGGTGAAAACTCAGGGTTGTCTTGATTTGAATTTCCCTGATGACTAAGGATTTTAAACATTTTTAGGTGCTTCTTAGCCATTCAATATTCCTTGGGTGACAATTCTTTGTTTAGCTCTGCACCCAATTTTTTAATAGGGTTATTTGGCTCTCTGGAGTCTAACTTCTTGAGTTCTTTGTATATCTTGGATATTAGCTCTCTGTTGGATGTAGGTTTGCTGAAGATATTTTCCCAATTTGTTAGTTGCCATTTTCTCCCTTTGACAGTGTCCTCTGCCTTAGAGAATCTTTGTAATTTTATGAGTTCTTATTTGTCAATTCTTAATCTTAGAGCAAAAGCAATTGGTATTCTGTTCAGAAAAAATTCCTCTATGCTCATGGGCTCAAGGCTCTTCCACAGTTTCCTTTCTATTAATTTCAGTGTTTCTGGTTTTATGTGGAGGTCCTTGATCCACTTGGACTTGAGGTTAGTACATAGAGATAAGAATGGATTGATTTGGTGCTAGCTGCCAGTTGACCCAGTACCATTGGAAGGTTGTAGCTACTTTGTCAAAGATCAAATTACCATAGGTGTGTGGGTTCATTTCTGGAACTTCAATTCTATTCCATTCATCTACTTGCCCGTCACTGTACCAATACCATGCCGTTTAAGCACTATTGCTCTGTACTACTTCTTGAGGTCAGGGATAATGATCCCCCAGAAGTTCTTTTTTCTGTTGAGAATAGTTTTAGCTATCCTGGGTTATTTGTTATTCCAGATGAATTTGAGAATTGCTCTTTCTTACTAATGAAGCACTGAGTTGGGATTTTGATGAGGATTGCATGAATCTGTATATGGTTTAGGCAAGATGCTCATTTTTACTATATTAATCCTGCTCATCCAAAAGCATGGAAGAATTTTCATCTTCTGAGGTGTTCTTTAATTTCTTATTTCAAAGACTTAAAGTTCCTCTCATACAGATCTTTCCGTTGTTTGGTTAGAGTCACACCAAGATACTTTACATTGTTTTTGGCTATTGTGAATGGAGCCATTTCCTGGATTTATTTCTCAACCTGTTTATACTTTGAGTATAGGAACGCTACTGATTTGCCTGAGTTAGTTTTATATCCAACCACCTTGGTGAGGTTATTTATCAGCTTTAGGAGTTCTGTGTTGGAGTTTTCTGGGGCACTTAAGTATCCTATCATATCATCTACAAATAGTGATAATTTGACTTCTAATTTTCTAATTTTTATCACTTTGACACCCTTTCATTGTCTAATTGCTCTAGCTAGAACTTAAAGTACTATATTGAATGAATAGGAAGAGAGAAGACAGCCTTGTCTATTCCCTGATTTTAGTGGGATTGCTTCATGTTTCTCTCCATTTAGTTTGATGTTGGCTACTGGATTGTGGTATATTGCTTTTATTATGTTTAGATATGGGCCTTGAATTCATGTTCTTTCAAAGACCTTTAACATGAAAGGATGGTGAATTTTGTCAAATGCTTTTTCAGCATATAATGAAATGAACATGTTTTTTTTTTCTTTGAGTTTACTTATTTGGTGGATTACATTGATGGATTTCTATATATTGAAGCATCCCTGCATCCCTGGAATGAAGCCTACATGATCATGGTGAATGATTGTTTTGATAGCTTCTTGGATTTTGTTGGCAAGAATTTTATTGAGTGTTTTTACATCGATATTCATAAGGGAAATTGGTCTGAAGTTCTCTTTGTTTCTTGGATCTTTGTGCGGTTTGGTATCAGTGAAATTGTGACTTCATAGAATGAGTTGGGTAGTGTTCCTTCTGTTTCTATTTTGTGGAACAGTTTGAAGAGTATTGGTGTTAGGACTTCTTTGAATGTATTATATAATTCTGCACTAAAACCATCTGTTACTGTGCTTATTTGGGTTGGGAGACTGTCAGTGACCCCTGTTATTTCTTTAGGGGATATGGGACCATTTAAATGGTCTATCTGATCTAGATTAAAATTTGGTAATTGTTATCTGTCTAGGAAATTGTCCATTTCATCCAGATTTTCCAGTTGTGTTGACAATTGTAGT
Organism: Apodemus sylvaticus; assembly: GCF_947179515.1. Taxonomy (NCBI): domain Eukaryota; kingdom Metazoa; phylum Chordata; class Mammalia; order Rodentia; family Muridae; genus Apodemus; species Apodemus sylvaticus. The sequence continues at coordinate 122,031,849 of NC_067472.1, forward strand.
AGGATCTAATGAATTTTTTAATTTCCTCAGTTTCTCTTGTTATTTCTCCCTTTTGATTTCTGATTTTGTCAATTTGAATACACTCTCTGTGCCCTCTGGTAATTCTGTCTAATGTTTTATCTATTCTGTTGATATTTTCAAAGAACCTGCTCCTGCTTTTGTTGATTCTTTGTATAGTTCTTTTTATTTCAACTTGGTTGATTTTAGCTTTGAGTTTGATGATTTCCATCCTTCTATTCCTCTTGGGTGTATTAGCTACTTTCTGTTGTAAAGCATTCAGGTATGCTGTTAAACTGCTAGTGTATGCTCTCTCTAGCTTCTTTTTGGAGGCACTCAGAGCTATTGAATATATTTTTAAAACTCTTTATGTATACTGACCTTTGAGTTGGGAGTCGTCACTCTCATCTTCCCCTATTTTTCTTAGGTTTGGTCTTTTCATGGATTCCTTGAATGTTTTGGGTTAGTAGTTTTTTTCTTTTCATATTTTCTTTGTTGTATCTATATCCTCTCTATCTCTTGTGTTCTTTTGGTGATGCTTTGGTGAGTCATGATCTTTTTCCTGGGTTTTCCATTTCCAGTGTTGTCTCACTTTGTGTTTTCTTTAATGCTTCTATTTTCATTTTTAAATCCTGGAATTTTTGTACAAGTCCATGACCTATTCGATTGTGTTTTTTCTGTATTTCTTTAAGAGATTTATTTTTTTTAAGGGCCTCTACTTGCTTACCTGTGTTCTCCTGTATTTATTTAAGTGAATTTTTATGTCCTTCTTAAAGTCCTCTATTATATTCATGAGATGGAATTTTAGATCTGAATCTTGTTTTTCAGGTGTGTTGAGGTATTCAGAAATTTGAGGTGAGATTGAAAGTTAGCACAACCACTCTGGAAATCAGTCTGGCAGTTCTTCAGAAAATTGCAAATAGTTCTTCCTGAAGACCAAGCTATATAGCTCCTGGGCACATACCCAAATGGTGCTCCAAAATACAACAAGAACACATGTTCCAACTTGTTTATAGCAGGTGTATTTATAATGCCCAGAAGCTTAGTAATAACCCAGATATTCCTCAAGAGATGAAAGGGTACAGAAAATGTGATACATTTACACAATGCAATACTACACAGATATTAAAAACAATGACTTCATAAAATTTGTAGGCAAATGCATGGAATTAAAAAATATAATCCTGAGTGAAGTAAGCTGGTCACAAAAGAACACACATTGAATGTACTAAATGATAAGTTGATAATAGCCAAAAAAAAGATAAAGAAAAGGAAAAGGCTCAGCATACCAACAATACAACTCACAGATCATGCTAAACCCAAGAAGAAGGAAGACCACACCAAATTATGGATGCTACAGCATTACTCAGAAGGGCGAAGAAAATAATCACAGGAAGTAGAAGGAGAGTGTGATGTGAGAAGAAGAATGGAGGGGGAAGAAAAAGGGGGTCTGGTTTAGATATGTGAGGAGATGGGGAAGAATTACAGAGGGTCTGAAATTTGAAAGGAGGTATGTAGAAGTGGATGAGGGGGAACTGTGTATAGCTACTAGTAATTCTCAAATTCCAGGGACCCAAGAGCCTTACAGGACCCTAAAGTGAGGACATTAGCTGAAATATCCAACAAAGGGGAGATAAAACCTCTAGAGACAATATCCAGTGGATGCACACAGTTCCCAGTTGAGGAATGGGGAAACCTATCCACTAAAAATAATAATGTAGATTTCCTCCTATCAAAGGAAATACAGGGACACAGAGTCGAATAGAATCTGATGGTAATGCCATCTAAAAATTGCCCCATTCCAGCCACTATTCCAGACACTATTGCTGATGCCAAGAAGAGATTGCTTACAGGAGTCTGGTATAACTGTCTCCTGAGAGGCTTTGCCAGTGCCTTACTAATACAGAAGTGATGTGGAGGCTCACAGACAATCATTGGACTCAGTGTTGGGACACTAATTGAGGAGTTAGAGATAGAACTGATGGAGCTGAAAGGGTTTGCAACCCCATAGAAAGAACTGCAATGTCAACCAACAAGACACCCAAAAATTTCCAGGGAGTAAACCACCAAACACAGAGTACATGTGGAGGGACCCATGGCTCCAGCTGTATATGTAGCAGATGAAGGCCTTATCTGGCATCAGTGGGAAGGGATCCCCTTGATCCTGGGGAAGATCAATGACCTAGCATAGGGGAAGGTTTGGTGTTGAGATGGGAGTGGGTAGGTTGGCGGGGGAGCACCTTTATAGAATCAGGGGTTGGAGAAAAGGAATTGGGGATTTGTGGATGGGAAACTGAAAATGAAGATATTATAGAAAATGTAAATAAAGTAACCAATATAAGAAAATACTATTTATATATATATTAATATATGTGCATTTATGTTGTATGATTATTTCATATATACATATACATGTATATCTACATTGAGAGGGATGAGAGAAAGGAGAGAATGTGAGACACATGGACATAAAAGACATTTTGGGAAAGAGAAATAAATATGATCAAAGTAGAAGTGAGTGTGTGAGACTTTCAGAGTAGTCCATTAGCCTGTAAACCTGGACAGAGGTAACATCACATGGTTGAAGAAGAATATTCTCTTTTTGGGAAAACCTTGCATTTTCTAGAAATTTACTCATACTATAGATGTGATTTCAATTTCTTAAAATGTATTGCTTGTTTATATGAATAGTATATCAATATATATCCACAGTAACACTTGAAATATTGCTCTGCTAGCTGAATCTTTAAACAAAAACAAGATTGTACATGAAGCTAAGCAGTATATAATGCATGATAGCTTCTTTGTTTTTGCCAATTTGACACAAGTATAGCAGATGTCACAGTACACTATGGATTCCTCCTGCATGTTTTTCCTAGTAGTGATCAACTGTCAAGTTCCCTTAATAATGCATGGTATAGAAATACAAAGTTCTACAATTTATGATCAAGAATAGGAGTGCTAGTATTAAGAGTACAATCTGCATGAAATTAAAGGTAAATTCAGATTACCTTAATGAGATAAGGTAGCACTTTTAACAAATCCTCATGGCAGCCACGAAAGATTCTATAAAAAATTAATGGCATAAAATTTTATTATGTATTATACATGTTATAAAATGTGATAAAAATAATTAGAAACAAAATTAGGAACCTTGGAGAAGCCAGACACATGAAACTTCCCATTCGAATCGACATTAGGAGCTGACCCTGTGCCACAACTATCTGCACCCCAATCCTGCTCAGAGAGAGATTAGTCTCCCAGGAGTGTTGACACACCTAAGAGCACACAGAGAGAGAGTGTATCCCAGGAATCCTGGCATACCTAAGAGCACAGGCTCACAGGATCACAGGAGAGACAACCTCCAGTCAGAGACAGCAAGAACAACTAACCAGATAACCAGATGACAAGAGTTAAGCACAAACACATGAACAAAAACAAAGGCTAGTTGATTCCCCACCACAGCAAGCCCTAGATACTATAAGAGAAATGAAAAGCAAGATCCTGAATTAAATAGGCATAGAAGAGAGTAAAGACTCACAACTCAAAGGTCTAGTAAACATCCTCAAAAATTATAGAAGAAAACTTTCCTGATGTAAAGAAAGAAACAACCATAAACATACAAGAAGCTTACAGAACTCCAAGTAGATTGTGCTAGAAAATAATTTCCTCACATCACATAATAAACAAAATACCAAATGCGCAAAACAAAACAAAAAAAAAAGAATATTAAAAGCAGTAAATGAAAAGGTCAAGTAACATATAAAGGCAGAGCTTTCAGAATTATAGCAGACTTTTCAACAGGGACTCAAAAAGCCAGAAGATCCTGGGCAGATGCCATACAAACCCTAAGAGAACACAAATGCCAACCCAGGCAACAATAGCCAGCAAAACTCTCAATTAGTGTACATGGTGAAACCAAGATATTCCATGACAAAAACAAATTTAAATAATATATTTCCAAAAATCCAGCCTCACAATGGATAATACATGGAAAACTCCAACAAAACAGAGGAAACTACACTCAAGAAAAAAAGCAAAAATTTAATCTTTCAATTAACACAAAATAAGATAGCCACAAAAACATAAATTGATCTCTAACAACAAAAATAACAGGAAACAACAATCACTGATCTTTAATAACTCTTAATATCAATAGACCTCAGAGTAAAAAGCTGGAAAAACATTTTTAAAATAAGCAGCCTTTTTATAATATCTAAAAGCTGGAGAGAAACCAGATATCCTTCAACAGAGGAATGGATAAAGAAAAGTGGTACATTTAAACAATGTAGTACGACTCAGCTATTAAAAACAGTGACTTCATGAAATTCTTAGGCAAATGGATGGAACTAGAAAATATCATCCTGAGTGAGGTAATCCATTCACAAAAGAAAACACATGGTATGTACTCACTGATAAGTGTATATTAGGGAAAAATTCTACATCCACATACCTATGATACAACTGACAGATGATAGGAAGCTAAAGAAGAAAGAAGACTTAAGTTTGGATACTTCAATCCTGTTTAGAAGTGGGAACAAAATACTTATGGAAGGTAGAGAGGGGACTTGGAAGGAAGGAAGGAGTGGGACAGGAAAAAATGGGGGCAGAATTAGGTGTGGGAAGAATCTGGGAAGATTTACAGAGGGTCAGGAAGTTGAAAAAAGGTGGGTGGCAATTAAGGATGGTGAACTGGGATTAGCCAACAGAAAGTCCCAAATGCCGGGAAAGCAGGAGAGTCCCAGTACCAAGCAGTGATGACATTAACTAAAATACCAAACAAAGGAGAGAGAGAACCTGTGCAGGCTATATCCAGAGGTCATGCATGCACCCCCTTTGAAGGATGGTGCCATCTACTCTTCTTAAAAAATTTAACCCAGAATGTCTCCTGTCTAAAGGAAGTATAGGGATAAAGAGTGGAGCAGAGACTGAATAAAAGGCCACCCAGAGCCTACCACACCTGGGGATCCATCTCAGATGCAGCCACCAAACCCTACCACTATTGCTAATGCCAAGAAATCCTTGCTGAGAGGAGCCTGATATAGTGGTCTCCTGAGAGGCTCTGCCACAGCTTAACATATACAGAAGTGGATGTTCATAGCCAACCATTGGACTGATATGGGGACCCCAATAGAGGAGTTACAGAAAGCACTGAAGGAGCTGAAGGGTTTTGCAACCCCATAGGAAGAACAACAATATAAATCAACCAGAACCCACAGAACTGACACAGACTAAACCACCTACCAAAGAATACACATGCAGGGACCCAAGCTCTAAGTGCATATTTTGCAGAGGATGGTCTTATCTGGCATCAGTGGAAGTACAAATACTTGGCACTGGCTTTGATGCTCTAGTGTTGGAGAATGCTAGTGCTGTGAGGCATGTGTAGGTGGGTGGGTGGGGAAGCACCCTTACAGAAGCAGGACCAGGGGGATAACTATTGAAATGTAAATAAATAAAATAACTAATAAAAATTAAAAATACATTTGAATGATGCAGCTATGAAATAGATAGACATAATGAAGCAGTGGAAAGTGATGAGATAGAGACAGTTACTCTTTTTCCTTGATATAGTTACATGTTTTGACTAATTTATTTTAAAAACTTCAAAATTCTAATAGAATGAAATTCACAAAAATTAAAGAAAACACCATTTAGTAAGGTTAGCTCTTCAACATTAAATAATGTAATACTTATTTGAATAATTTTTGTATCTAATAATGGCAATAAAATATTTTGTAAAATGCAAAGAGAAAAAAGTATTCTTCCTAATACATATATTAATATGGAGTCTTTGAATAGATCATCATATTTGTACTATTCAGTATTCAACAGATATTCATCAAGATCATAGTCTAAAATGACCACAAATTAATTAAGAATTGTTGTAAAATGAGCAGTATGATAAAAATGTAAATCTAAATTAAAGAACACATCACTTAATGCATTTCTAGTTTTAGTATAAAAGGTAATGAATACAGGTTTTATTCTGAACTTCCTTGAAAATGTGGAGAAACCTCGTGATATGTTCTGAGGCACCTGTAGCATCCAAGTTGAATGACAATTTGCAATAAATCAGTGGGGATCAAATCGGGAAGCATCATTCACCACATTTTAATTATAGCTGCAGCATGCTCCAGAAAAGAAAGGGTGGGAAACACCTACCAAGAGCATCCTTTCGCAAAGGTCCATGATAGCACGTCAGGATGATTTTGCAATACAATTTTGGACAAAGTGTGTGGTAGTATTGTATTTAAACCCTACAGGATATTGAACAGCGCTACTTTTAGAAAGTGTCATCTGCATGAATATTGTAAATTTTCAATAACTATCCAAAGATTTTAAAACTCCATTTATAAACTTATTATATAATAATGACTATATAGTAAGCAGAAAGAATGTACAAAGTGGTTTTACATTAGGTGCTTGAGAAGTTTGTACCAAAACTATGAAGAAATTATTCAACACCAGCTGAGGTAAGTAGCCACTAAGAGCCTGAGTAAGTTTATGATATTGTTGTGGTTGGGAGATCCTTTACAATTGCTCTATGACAGTACAAAATTTAGGGTAGAAAACTATTACTAGAGTAGAATATCATTACCAAATTAAAGGCACCAAAAGGATTTAAAATTATAGAGATCTGTGCTTTCAACATCTGAACATCTGATTATAAAAATAGAGATTTTAAGTAAATATCACAATGAAAATAGTTAAAAGATACATGCCAATAGAATCTAAGAAAAATATATGAAAAATTTTCCTAAAATGTATGAGCATAAATGCACATGTGGTATTCCCAAGGGATAAAAGCCATCATTTGTTTGCCGTGGTAAGCATCCTTATTGTATATTGGCATATTTGTTTTACATTTTTATAAAATATGTTCTTTGTGTTTCTTCTCTAACATTATTATTTGATAGTTTCTTTCTTATTATTGATTGTTTCTTTGCTAAAGTTTTGATTACATTATAATTACATTTTTCCCCAAACCCTCTCTAAAATACTCTCCTACTCTTCGTCATATGCTTAGCCCATATTTTCAACTAGTTGTTGCATGCATAAATTATTTGTATGCACACAATTATTCTTAGTATGTTTGTTTATTTCTTGTATATAGGTTTTCAGGAATAGTTACTTAGCATTAGACAACCAATATAATATTTTTACTAGGTCTCTCTTAAAACCAGTTAGCATTAATAAAATTCAAATATTACAGTGTTTAATTGGCAAAATTAAATTTCCATGTTTTTTAAAAAAGCTGGTACTATGTTAATTCCTGTAGAAATATGTTTGTAAATTTATTATATTATGATGATCTTAATGTTTCTTTCAATAATGGATATCGATATTTGCATACTTTTAGAATTGGTACAATACAGGTACATTTAACATTTTTTATTCAAACTATTAAAAACTTGAAAAATATACAAATAAATGTGTCAATATCATGTTCAGTAGCAAATGATGGAGGAAACACTGATTGAAACATAAAAAAAATCTACTTTAAATGAAATATGTCAAGCTCTTTTTAAGCCTAGAAAAAAAATGAATTCTCCATGGGTAATAAAATATACTAACACTTCTTTTAATCAAAAATAGAAACATTTAAAACAAGCTATCATTCAACAAATAAATGTAATTTTGAAACTTATAGATAAATCTAATGATAGATTTTAAGTCATTCTTAAAGCTGATTACTTCGTGTTTATGAATAATAAAGATAGAATATACAAATTATTTTTATCAATTTACTTTAAATTTTATTACTTTTATTTTAAATTGTTAAAAATTTTTGAGTTTCTGCTGAAAGTCTTGTATAGTTGAAATGAAATTTTAAAATGTGAGTTTAATAAGAATGAACATTCTCTTCATTGGTATTTATAAAACTGGTTTGTACACTTTATATATTAAGCATAATTTAGCTCTTTAAAAAGGAAAGTGTATGTGATTTCCATATACTAAATATATATTTTTAGTAAAATAAAATATTAAAATACACTAAGGAAAGACTTCATGATTCAGTCACCTTCCCAAAATATTTTTATAGTCATTGGGAGATGGAATAGTGAGCTAGCTCTGTAGTTAGGGATATTTACTGGTCAGGCAAAGGTACTGGGTTCAGATTCCAGGATGCCCATGGAGGCTCCTAACATTCAAAACTCCAGTTCTAGGGCATGTAATATTCTTTTATGGGCACTAAGGGTATTACATGAGGGAGATATGTATACATTCATGCCGGCAAAACATCCATACATAGGTATTAGGAAGGTTTGTGTGTGTGTGTGTGTGTGTGTGTGTGTTTAACATCTATTAATGAATAAAAGATCATGAAATTGAAAAATATAAAGAAGGTATATAAGATGTTTTGGAGGTAGGATAGAGGATTCAGAAAGAACATACTTTTATTATAATTTCAAAAACTAAAGCAATGAAATCTTTTAAAATATTGAGAAAGCAGTTTTACATGATTTATGTGTTATATGCAAGGCAATATGTATCTACTTTATGCATATGTTGCATATATATTAATATTGTATACTATGAAAGAAATTTAAAATATGAATAATTGAAATTTGTTTACATTAGTTTGTAGACATTTTGTAAGAATGGAATTATGAAAAGAATTTTGTATTTATGAAGTGTTCATCAAGTGGGACAAAAGCACAATGATCAGCTATTATAATTTATGTTTGACCCTGTAGTGTACCACATTCCATGATATTTCTGTCACATTTAAAATGAATTTTTCATAAAATAACAAGATTTTTCTAAGATTGCTTTTCTCTTAAAGTAATACGCTTTGCCTTCACACATTCTGTTAAGGAAATTATTGGTTGTATCTCAGGTGAAAATATGAATTTTTAAGTAAATGGTCCATACTAGTAGATCAAATTCCTTTTTCTTCTTAAACCTTTCAAACTGAAACAAGGGGTTGCTGGGGAATTCCCCAATAAATGAGTGGGGCAGCGCAGGTAACAGCCATGTTTTCAGAGCACTTACCCAAGTGTTGTTCTTCACTCAAAAGTGAGAATGAAGCTCTGTGCTGTCCAGTTTTCCAAATGAAAATCTTAGAGATATTTGGTCAAATATTTCTATCTATAATGGATTGTACAAGTCTTCATTTTAGCGAAATACCAGTCTTGCATTTAAAAAAAATCACTAGTCTAGTTCTCATTTATCTAAGTCATTGCCATCCTCCTGAGTACAAAGACTCATAGAACACAGCTCTTAATTGGGACAAAATGCCCAGATGTAATTAAGATAGGTAATGGTCTCCATAGAACCATTAAGAATGGACCCAATTAAAGTTCAGCATTAGACACAAGCTGAAGGACCAGACAATGTGCCACCTGAGTCAGCTGAAAGTGTGGAGATGAAGATGGAAATAATGAAACACTGCATGAAATAAATGGAACGAAAATCATCTGTAGTTTTCACAACTCAAACAAAGCAGATATTCTTTTTTTTATTTTCTGTATTCTTTGTTTACATTCCAAATGCTTTCCCCTTTCCTGTTCCTCCCTCCCCATATGTCTCATAAGCTCTCTTCCCTCCGCCCATTCCATAATCAGACCCCCTCCCATTTTTCTGTACTGGTACTCCCCTACAAGGTTGGATCAAGCCTTTCCAGGACCAGGGCCCTCTCCTTTCTTCTTCTTGGGAATCATTTGATATGCTAATTGTGTCTTGAGTATTCAGGGCTTCTGGGCTAATTAATATCCACTTATCAGTGATTGCATTCTATGTGTATTCGTTTGTGATTGGTTTACCTCACTTAAGATGATATTTTCCAGTTCCAATTATTTGCCTAAAAATTTCATGAATGCATTGTTTTTAATTGCTGAGTACTATTCCATTGCGTAAATATACCACATTTTTGGTATCCATTCCTGCATTGAGGGGCATCTGGGTTCTTTCCAGCTTCTGGATATTATAAATAAGGCTGCTATGAACATAGTGGAGCATGTGTTTTTGTTGCATGCTGGGGAATCCTCTGGGTATATGCCCAGGAGTGGTATAGTAGGGTCCTCTGGAAATTCGGATAGCTGAAAAGCACCTAAAGAAATGTTCAACATCCTTAGTCATCTGGGAAATGCAAGTCAAAACAAACCTGAGATTTCACCTCACATCAGTCAGAATGGCTAAGTTCAAAAACTCAGGAGAAAACTGGTGCTGGCTAGGATGTGGAGAAAAAGGAACACTCCTCCACTGCTGCTGGAGTTGCAAGCTGATACAACCACTTTGGAAATCATTCTGGCAGTTCCTCAGAAAACTGGGCATGACACTTCTGGAGGACCCTGCTTTACCACAAAGCAGATATTCAATCTCTCATTTTCTCTTCTCTTCAAGATGATATAGTAATTTATAAGAGACCAAAAATAAACACAATGATAACTATGCTCTTTAGAAATCAAAAGAAAAAACAAGAAAAAACATAAATTTTGATTCCAAAAAATTGAAAAAAGATGAAAGACTTTGAACATCTATTATCACTACATAGAAACTGATAGCTGCATGCTCTCTTAAATATCTACATTCAAATACAAATATCACCTTTCAGATTCATAAGTTTATATTAACATAAGCATTTCAGTTCCTTTTCTTCATTTTTGAAAATTTATAAAAATTATGTTCAAATGTAAATTAGTAAGCATACTCAAATAATTTAAAAATACAAAATATTTCACAACACTGTGCCTCCATACCCATAAAATATAAGAGGTATCAATAATAGACTTTTTATGTAGATAGATCTTTCAATGTTGGATATAGGGAAGTAAAATATCTATGAATCTAACACCCCCATTTAAACAGAAAGATTAGAAGTTACAATAAATCCAGTAAAGCAGTTACACTTGAACAGTTTGAAAGAAATAAGACTGAATACAAGGAGATGGTGGGAATATATGATATGTCACCAGTTTTTCTTCACAGGGGGAGGTCTGAATTTGTCTTGTTTTGTTTCATTTTTAAGATTTAGAAAGCATTGCTTTACTTTGTTATTGGGTTAAATTTGAAATAAAATATAATCATATATTTTCTGGCCTCCCCTTTTACACTTTGCACATCCATTTTGGTAGTAATTGCTTGAATATTGGAAGTGGTTTGTGGGAAGAATGTGGGAGAGTTTGCAATTTTGAACCAGAAAAGGTCTAACATGCTGTAATTAGAGCTTAATGGGCAACACAGGTGGGAGTTGAGAAGACAAGGAATACCAAGAGAAAATATGAAAAGTACATGTCTATTGCAGAAAGTTTTAGAAGGAAACACAGACATTTGATGGGGGCAATTTTAGCAGCAAAATGTTTTGCAAACTGAAGGAGAATCTGTCTGTGTCCATGTGTACTGCACACTTGAGTGGAACTAAGTTGAAAGGAATGGATGAAGTTGTTTGATAGAGAAAAAGTCAGTAAAGTATAAAATTAAAGATGAATATGATTACTTATTACCATGTTCTCTCAGGTTTCTAGTGGGGATGCAAATTTGAAGAGAGAGAGAGAGAGAGAGAGAGAGAGAGAGAGAGAGAGAGAGAGAGAGAGAGAGAGAGAGAGAGAGAGAGGAGGAGGAGAATGGGTAATATTAAAGTGGTAGAGAAATGAGTGCACTGAAAGAATATGAATGGGACTTGCGGGGAGTGGGGACCCAGAAAAGGGGAAATCATTTGAAATGTATCAATAAAATGTATCATTAAAAAAATAAGCAAAAGTAATTGGAACTTATAAACTTTTCACTGATACAATAGAAAAAGTATCTTGAAAACCAATTCCTATTTAACAACTGTGGTATTTTATAAGCATTCAGATTTGTTTTAAAAATGTGATAGGACTAAGAATGCAAGTCCTTGGTCCTTCCTGCTTCCCTGGTCCAAAAAGCTTCATAGAGACTTTTTTCCCATATTCCATTTTCCCAGGTTCCATTATTAAGCTGCCTAGAAGCCACTTTATCTATGGCAGATGAAGCCAAGTTATATCTTAAGTTGGTAGAATAAACCAAATATATCACCCATTCAATACTTAATTTATGGGCATATGAAATGTCAGAGTTTGGGCACAAGTAGAGAATACAAAGTTCATGAACATCAATGAGGTTAGGCATGTGCCTCAGGATTGCATTCCTTTAATGAATGTAACACTGGGACGTCTTTGTAGGAAGCTGTGAAGATAAAGTTCAAGTTACAGTGGAGACTCTAGGACAATGGAGATGCCAATACGATGAGATATGTGCCTAAGAATATTGTGGCTAGAGTGGGAAGCCACCCTAATTGAGACCATAGTTGCTACAACTATTGGAATAGAGTCCTGGAACCTACAAGCCTCATGGATTTCTTTTTTTTTTATTCGATATAATTTATTTACATTTCAAATGATTTCCCCTTTTCTAGCCCCCCACTCCCCGAAAGTCCCTTAAGTCCCCTTCTCTTTCCCTGTCCTCCCACCCACCCCTTCCCACTTCCCTGTTCTGGTTTTGCCGAATACTGTTTCACTGAGTCTCTCCAGAACCAGGGGCCAGTCCTCCTTTCTCCTTGTACCTCATTTGATGTGTGGATTATGTTTTGGTTATTCCAGTTTTCTAGGTTACTAACCACTTATTAGTGAGTGCATACCATGATTCACCTTTTGAGTCTGGGTTACCTCACTTAGTATGATGTTCTCTAGCTCCATCCATTTGCCTAAGAATTTCATGAATTCATTGTTTCTAATGGCTGAATAGTACTCCATTGTGTAGATATACCACATTTTTTGTATCCACTCTTCTGTTGAGGGATACCTGGGTTCTTTCCAGCATCTGGCAATTATAAATAGGGCTGCTATGAACATAGTAGAGCATGTATCCTTATTACATGGTGGGGAATCCTCTGGGTATATGCCCAGGAGTGGTATAGCAGGATCTTCTGGAAGTGAGGTGCCCAGTTTTTGGAGGAACCACCAGACTGATTTCCAGAGTGGTTGTACCAATTTGCAGCCCCACCAGCAGTGGAGGAGTGTTCCTCTTTCTCCACACCCTCTCCAACACCTGCTGTCTCCTGAATTTTTAATCTTAGCCATTCTGACTGGTGTAAGATGAAATCTCAGGGTTGTTTTGATTTGCATTTCCCTAATGACTAATGAAGTTGAGCATTTTTTAAGATGCTTCTCCGCCATCCGAAGTTCTTCAGGTGTGAATTCTTTGTTTAACTCTGTACCCCATTTTTTAATAGGGTTGTTCGGTTTTCTGGAGTATAACTTCTTGAGTTCTTTATATATATTGGATATTAGCCCTCTATCTGATGTAGGATTGGTGAAGATCTTTTCCCAATTTGTTGGTTGCCAATTTGTCCTCTTGATGGTGTCCTTTGCCTTACAGAAACTTTGTAATTTTATGAGGTCCCATTTGTCAATTCTTGCTCTTAGAGCATACGCTATTGGTGTTCTGTTCAGAAACTTTCTCCCTGTACCGATGTCCTCAAGGGTCTTCCCCAGTTTCTTTTCTATTAGCTTCAGAGTGTCTGGCTTTATGTGGAGGTCCTTGATCCATTTGGATTTGAGCTTAGTACAAGGAGACAAGGATGGATCAATTCGCATTCTTCTGCATGCTGACCTCCAGTTGAACCAGCACCATTTGTTGAAAAGGCTATCTTTTTTCCATTGGATGTTTTCAGCCTCTTTGTCGAGGATCAAGTGGCCATAGGTGTGTGGGTTCATTTCTGGATCTTCAATCCTGTTCCATTGATCCTCCTGCCTGTCACTGTACCAATACCATGCAGTTTTTAACACTATTGCTCTGTAGTATTGCTTGAGGTCAGGGATACTGATTCCCCCAGATTTTCTTTTGTTGCTGAGAATAGTTTTAGCTATCCTGGGTTTTTTGTTGTTCCAGATGAATTTGATAATTGCTCTTTCTAACTCTGTGAAGAATTGAGTTGGGATTTTGATGGGTATTGCATTGAATCTGTATATTGCTTTTGGCAAAATGGCCATTTTAACTATATTGATCCTGCCGATCCATGAGCATGGGAGGTTTTCCCATGTTTTGAGGTCTTCTTTCATTTCCTTCTTCAGAGTCTTGAAGTTCTTGTCATACAGATCTTTCACATGTTTGGTAAGAGTCACCCCAAAATACTTTATATTGTTTGTGGCTATTGTAAAGGGGGTCATTTCCCTAATTTCTTTCTCAGCCTGCTTATCCTTTGAGTATAGGAAGGCCACTGATTTGCTTGTGTTGATTTTATAACCTGCCACTTTCCTGAAGTTGTTTATCAGCTGTAGGAGCTCTCTAGTGGAGTTTTTTGGGTCACTTAGGTAGACTATCATGTCGTCTGCAAATAATGAAAGTTTGACTTCTTCCTTTCCAATTTGTATCCCTTTGACCTCCTTATGTTGTCGAATTGCCCGAGCTATTACCTCAAGTACAATATTGAAAAGATAAGGAGAAAGGGGGCAGCCTTGTCTGGTCCATGATTTCAGTGGGATTGCTTCAAGTTTCTCTCCATTTAGTTTGATGCTGGCTACCGGTTTGCTGTATATTGCTTTTACTATGTTTAGGTATGGGCCTTGAATTCCTGTTCTCTCCAAGACTTTAAGCATGAAAGGATGCTGAATTTTGTCAAATGCTTTTTCAGCATCCAATGAAATGACCATGTGGTTTTGCTCTTTGAGTTTGTTTATGTAGTGGATTACATTGATGGATTTCCATATATTGAACCAACCCTGCATTCCTGGGATAAAGCCAACTTGATCATGGTGGATGATCGTTTTGATGTGTTCTTGGATTTGGTTGGCAAGAATTTTATTGAGTATTTTTGCATCGATGTTCATAAGGGAAATTGGTCTGAAGTTCTCTTTCATGGTAGGATCTTTGTGTGGCTTTGGTATCAGCGTAATTGGGGCTTCGTAGAAGGAATTGGGTAGTGTTCCTTCTGTTTCTATTTTGTGGAACAGTTTAAAGAGTATTGGTGTTAACTCTTCTTTGAAGGTCTGATAGAATTCTGCACTGAAACCATCTGGTCCTGTGCTTTTTTTGGTTGGAAGACTTTC
Source organism: Apodemus sylvaticus (assembly GCF_947179515.1). NCBI lineage: Eukaryota > Metazoa > Chordata > Mammalia > Rodentia > Muridae > Apodemus > Apodemus sylvaticus. The sequence continues at coordinate 122,046,860 of NC_067472.1, forward strand.
TATGACTCCTTCTATTTCTTTAGACATTATGGGACTGTTTAGATGGTCTAGTTGGTCCTGATTTAATTTTGGTATTTGGTATCTGTCAAGGAAATTGTCCATTTCCTCCAGATTCTCCAGTTGTGTTGAGTACAGGCTCTTGTAGTAGGATCTGATGATTTTTTGGATTTCCTCAGTTTTCGTTGTTATATCTCCCTTTTCATTTCTAAGTTTGTTAATTTGGATACTTTCTCTGTGCCCTTTGGTCAGTCTGGCTAAGGGTTTATCTATCTTGTTGATTTTCTCAAAGTACCAGCTCCTGGTTTTGTTGATTTTTTGTATGGCTCTCTTTGTTTCTACTTGGTTGATTTCGGCCCTGAGTTTGATGATTTCCTGCCTTCTACTCCTCCTGAATGAAATAGCTTCTTTTTGTTCCAGGGCTTTCAGGTGTGTCATTAAGCTGGTAATGTGTGCTCTCTCCATTTTCTTTTTGGAGGCACTCAGGGCTATGAGTTTTCCTCTTAGCACTGCTTTCATTGTGTCCCATAGATTTGGGTATGTTGTGTTTTCATTTTCATTGTGTTCTAAAAAGTCTTTAATTTCTTTCTTTATTTCTTCCTTGACCAAGGTATCATTGAGTAGAATATTGTTCAGTTTCCACGTGTATGTGGGTTTTCTGTTGTTTTTGTTGCTATTGAAGATCACTTTTACTCCATAGTGATCTGATAGGAGGCATGGGATTAGTTCGATCTTCTTATATTTGTTGAGGTCTGCCTTGTGTCCAATTATATGGTCGATTTTGGAGAAGGTACCATGAGGTGCTGAGAAAAAGGTATATTCTTTTGCTTTAGGGTGAAATGTTCTATAAATATCAGTCAAATCCAATTGATCCAAAGCTTCAATTAGTTTTACTGTGTCCCTGTTTAGTTTCTGTTTTCCCGATCGGTCCATTGAGGAAAGTGGAGTGTTGAAGTCCCCCACAATTATTGTGTTAGGTGCAATGTGTGCTTTGAGCTTTAGTAAGGTTTCTTTTACGAATGAGGGTGCCCTTGCATTTGGCGCATAGATGTTCAGAATTTGAAGTTCTTCTTGGTGGATTTTTCCTTTGACCAGCAAGAAATGTCCTTCTGTGTCTCTTTTGATGACTTTAGGTTGAAAGTCAATTTTATCTGATATTAGAATGGCTACTCCTGCTCATTTCCTGTGACCATTGGCTTGTAAGATTGTCTTCCAGCCTTTTACTCTGAGCCTTTTAATCTAAGGATGCCACTAAATGCTCTAGGTATAGACATGGAGCCCGTTAGTTTGATGTTTTCCCTGTTTGGGTGCTGAGTTTTATTTTGTCTATCATAGGCTAGTTCCTCTTTCCCCTTTTGGAATGGTAATGGTTATTTTATATGACATTTAATTGGTATTTTTTTAATTTACAAGTATTCATATTTAATAGTATTTTGAAATTCTGAAGAGACGTTTTGGGCTTAGGAACTTGTTAAAATTTTTGAGATTTGGGGGATTTATAGATGGGAAAATGTATTTAGTATTGTAACAGGATTCTAGACCTTAGCACAACTGCCTCCATGATGTAAGTAACAATCAGGCCAAACAAAAAACAAAAAACAAAACAAAACAACAAAAAATACTCAGCATGTGGGCACCACCACTTTCCAATATAAAAACTAATATTCTATCAAATTCCTATTTCTGGGAAAGTCAATAAATTTACTAACCTTGATTTTTGGATTCAGTAGTTCTGCTTCTGGCTAACTGTTCTTGTTAACTAAAATATGTCCATCTAGAATATGGAATTTCTGCTTAAAATACTACCTCCAAATGTGTAAGCACTACACTAGGATTCAGAATATCTAGTATAGTGTCTCTGTTTGACCAAAGAAGAATGTCTATTGGCTTAAATCTGTGTACAAGTATTCTTTTCTGGTAGATGCCCCACAACATTTCTGGAGGCCACAGTGAAATTCCAAGAAAAATATTTGAAGATATATGGGGTCTCATAGCAGTAGACAGTGGAGAAAACTACAGTAATCAAGGGTCTTCAAGGAGTGCACAATATGAAATATTCCTGGACCCAGGAACTCCTTTTAAAGAATCACTGCCTAATGCTTCAGAAGAATCTGAAACCTACATCCTAGGGGGAGAAAGATTACAATGCTGCCTTCTCTGTCACCTCTGCAAATTCTTACAAAACTACTCATCAGAGGTCCACAAAACTTTCTGATTTGCTCAGACAAAAGTATGGTATGACAAACATAGACTGGACAACTTGACATGCTACATCTAAGTCAGATGCTAGGTTTGTGCTTAAGTCCATCCAAAACAGAGAGCCATTACCAATGCAGAGTTCTGAAAGAAAGCTCAACACCTAAGAGATCTTGTTGAAACTACCTTTACTGAGGTGCAGCCTGCCAAGGAAGTATATAAATATTTGATAACCTTTATAATCACTTTAAGATGTGCAGAAGCAGTTACAACATAAAATAAAATCATCAAACGTAACTTGAAAACTTCTTCAGGATCTGGTCTCCTCACTTTCATCTCAGTATAATTGTGTCCAACAATGACCTGATATTCATAGCCCAAACTTCTCCATTAGGAACTAAATATTTAGGAATAGGTAAAACATTTCATTGTTTATATAATTCTCAGAATTCTGAGGAAAAACTCTTATTAAGTCTAGTAAAGGTTAGATAGAACTCCTTCCTTTAATTTACTTCCTGCCTGGTGTGCTTCATATAGGGATGTATTTACCCATTATGAGATGATGATGGAAAACCTTTTTAATTTTTCATAGCTCAGAGACAAGACCAAGGTCTGGATACTTCAGTTTTGTATTGAAGGGGGAACAGTATGATGGTGGGAGGTTGAGGGAGGGATGGAATTGGGAAGAAGAGAGGAGGGGTGGATATAAGTGGATAAACAGTGTCAGGTCCCAGAGTAGACAGGAGAGAGGTACAGTGGGTCGGGAAATCATGTAGTAGGGGGAGAAGTAACTGGAGACACCCACTGGAGGGTCCCAAATTCCAGGGAAATGAGAGGCTTCCAGGACCCAACAGGGATGATTTGAGTAGAGAAGGGGAGATAGTACCTGTACAGACCACCTCTAGTGGATAGCATGATCCATGTTCATGGGATGGGGCCACAAACCAGATTCCTGTCAGCAAGCACCTCTTCGCAACAACATCAATGTTTTGGAGTCTGCAGACAGGATTGATTCCTAGGTAGGAAGTCCTTGGATGGCCCATCCTTCAGATTCTGTTTCAATTTTTGTCACTGTTCTTCTTTTGAAGAGGAACATTTCCAGGTTAAAAACTTTGATCTGGTATGACTGTTTTTTGGGAGGTTCAGCCAACAACTGACCAAAACAGATGTGGATGCTTGGAGCCAACCATTAGATTGAACACAGGCAACCTGGTGGTGCTGGAGGAGCTGAGAAGCATTGTTCTTCCCCATAGGAAGAACATCAGCAGGCATGACCACCCAGTACTCCTAGGAACTAAATCATCAACCAAGGACAATACAGGGAGGGATCCTTGGCTGCAAAGACAAAGGTAGCAAGAATGACATTTTCTGACATCAACGGTAGGGGAGTCCCTTGGTTTTGTGGAGATTTGATGCTGGAGCGGTGGGGTGAGAGAGGCTGGGTTGTATCGGGAGTACCCTTATATAGCTAAAGGGGAGGGAGGAGAAGAAGGTTTTGAATAGGGTGCTCGTAGAGGGGTAACCAGGAAGGCTGTATCATTGAGATATAAACAAATGGAATAATTAATTAAAAAAAAAAGTCATTCCTTTCTTATGTCAGTGTAAGTCTTCCAGTCTTCCATAAAGGCTATTCATCAGACTATCAAAGAGACTCAACCAATAACTAAGACCATCGCCAGCTCCCCCTTGTTTGATCCCACCAAAACCAACTTGTGAAGGATCATCTTATGTCCATTAAGGTAGTTGACATTTCAGTATGGATTCAACACACCTAGGTAAAAAGAAAGAAAGATTCCATTTCCAAATTGACTGTCCCCAAGATTATGAACTTGTACAAATCAAGGATTATTTAGCTCACAGACATTTTCATTTCCTGAATCTCACCCTCCTCCTGAGTCTTGTGTTTTATTCTTTGTTGTAAGTACAGATAAGATCAGAGTCGAACACATAAGATCGACTCTCATGGACCAAATACTTGAGAGATGATAACTACTTGAACTAGAAACCAACAAACTACATTCCCTCATGAACCTAATGAATCCAAAGCATAAATCATCCAGGATTGTTTCTAATGCTTATATACTTGTGTCCTGTACTGCATAGAGAGAGAAACTAGCCAAACTGTCAACCCATTGACTGTCAAAGTCCAAATTAACATTGGAGGACTATAAATGTGATAAAACATGTCTAATATTTAAAACTTAAACCTAAGCACTTTCCCTTATTCTGATGACAGTTTTTCTAGCTTATGGTTTAACTCTTCTGGCAAATAAGAGTTATTAATAGGCCCATAAGGTTGCTAATCCACTAAGGACTTGACTAAATGTGCCTCGAGAGTGTTTTCTAAACTGACAAATAACTTTTATGCATCTTATTACATATTCTGCCCAGGTAGACCCATAAAATAAAAACAAATGTAAAAAAAATAATATGGATCTTACACTACAAAAGCAAAATGAAACATCAACAATGATAAAGATAGCTGAAGGTATCCACATTATACTCTTGGTTGGATTAGGCTTAGACATCTCAATTGCCATAGACACATCAATCTTTATAATGGGAGACAAAAATATTAAGAAACTAAGGAGATAGGTTCACTAGGATACAGAAGTATTATAGGTTTCCATTATATATACAGAATATGTGGTTTGTGCTTAAAAGGTCACCTTGAGAAAGGCATGGAGCTACAGTGATTCCTGAGCAAAAAGTATAGTCACAGGTCAGATAATAAGGTTATTAGCTTAAAGCCATGTCCAAGTGGCCTTCTCTGGTAGATACCTCACAAAACCATGAGACTTGAGGGACCACAGTGAATTATAATGTGTTAAAGTTTTGTGCTTGTATTTCAAGTCAACAAGTAGTCAAATAATAATAATAATAATAATAATAATAATAATAATAATATTAATAACAACAACAGCAGCAGCAACAACAACAATAATAATATATCTGTGCCCCAGAGCTAGCCCTGTGCCACAGCTCTCCATATACAAATCCTATCCAGAGAGAGCTGGTCATCCAGGAGTAAGTACTCTTACACTTATGTACAGGTAAGAACACCACAATTGCTCCAATATCTGACCAAAGAGAGATCTGTCAAGAGCCCACAGGGCATAGGAACTTCACAAGCAATCCTTCTGTTTTGCATCTGTGCCTCAGACCTAACACTGTGACATAGCTGTCAGCACCCAAATCACAACCAGAAAGAAATAATCTCCCAAGACTACTGACACACCTAACATCACAGGTCTCTGCAACCCAGTACTGCCTGGAGAGAGCTAGTCTCCAATGAATGCTGACATACCGAAGATCAAGGTATGAGCCTTGAATTACTGTTCTTTCTAAGACTTTTAACATGAAAGGATGCTGAACTTTGTCAAATTCTTTTTCAGCATCTAATTAAATGACCATGTGTTTTTTCCTTTGAGTTTGTTTATGTAGTGGATTACATTGATGGATTTCCATATATTGAACCATTCCTACATCCCTGTGATGCAGCCTACTTGATCATGGTGAATGATCATTTTGAAGTGTTCTTGGATTCAGTTGGCAAGAATTTTATTGAGTATTTTTGCATTGATAGTCAGAAGGGAAATTGGCCTGAAGTTTTATTTCTTTTGGGGATCTTTGTATGGTTTTTGTATCAGTGTAATTGTGGATTCATATAATGAATTGTGTAGTTTTCCTTTTGTTTCTATTTTGTGGAATAGTTTGAGGAGCATTGGTGTTAGGTCTTCTTTGAAGATCTGATAGAATTCTGCACTAAAACCATCTGGTTCCTCACTTTTTTAGGTTGGCAGACTGTCACTGACCACTTCTATTTCTTTAGGGGTTATGGGACCACTTAGATGATCCATCTGATCCTGATTTAACTTTGGTATTTGGTATCTGTCAAGGAAATTGTTCATTTCATCCTGAATTTTCAGTTGTGTTGAGTATAGGCCTTTGTAGTAGGATCTAATACTTTTTTTTAATTTCCTCAGTTTCTCTTGTTTTATCTCCCTTTTCATTTCTGATTTTGTTAATTTGAAAACTTGTATCTTGTTGATTTTCTCAAAGAATCAGCTCCTGGTTGTGTTGATCCTTTGTAGAGTTCTTTTTGTTTCTAGTTGGTTGTTTTCAGTCCTGAGTTTGATGATTTCCTGCTTTCTCTTAAGTGTATTAGCTTATTTTGTTCTAGAGATTTCAGATGTGCTGTTACTAGTGCATGTTCTCTCCAGCTTCTCTCTGTAGGCACTCAGAGCAATGAGTTTTCCTCTTAGCATTGCTTTCATTGTGTCCCATTAATTTGGGTATGTTGTACTTTCATTTTCATTAAATTCTAAAACATCTTTGATTTCTTTCCTTATTTCTTCCTTCACCTAGGTATCATTGAGCACTGTTCAGCTTCCAAGTGTATGTGGGTTTTCTGTTGTTTTTGTTGCTATTGAAGACCACACTTACTCCACTGTGATCTGATAGAAGTCATGGGATTAGTTCAATCTTCTTATATCTATCTATTGAGGTCTGTTTTGTGACCAATTATATGGTCAATTGTGGAGATGGTACCATGAGGTGCTGAGAAGATATATTCTTTTGATTTAGGATGAAATATTCTATAGATATCTATTAAATTCATTTGCTCAAAAAGTTCTGTAAGTTTCCCTTTGTCTCTTTTTATTTTGTGTTTCTCTGAGTAGAGTGGGTTGTTGAAGTCACCCACAATTATTGTGTGAGGTGCAATCTGCATTCTAAGCTTTAGCAAATTTACTTTTATGAATGAGGGTGCCCTTGTATTGGAGCATAGTTGTTCATTATTGAGAGTTTTTCTTAGTAGATTTTTCCTTTGATGTGTATAAAGTGTGCTTCTGTGTCTTTTTTGATGACTTTTGGTTAAAAGTCTATTTTAATGGATATTAGAATGGCTACTTCAGCTTGTTTCCTTGGACCATTTGCTTGCAAAAATTTTTCCTGCCTTTTACTTGTCTTTGACACCAAGATATTTTTCCTGTATGCAGCAAAATGTTGGGTCCTGTTTACATATCCAGTCTGTTAGCCTATGTCTTTTTTTTTTTTTTAGGCATTTATTTCTTTTTTTTTAATATTTTTATTTTCTATATTCTTTGTTTACATTCCAAATGATTTCCCCTTTCCGGATTCCCCCTCCCATATGTCCCATAAACCTTCTTCTCTCCATCCCTTCTCCAATCACCTCCCTCCTTTTTCTCTGTCCTTATATTCCCTTCCCATGCCTATGTCTTTTTATTGGGGAATAGAGTCCATTGATGTTAAGAGATATTAAGGAATATGATAGTTTTTTTTCTTGTTATTTTTGATGTAATTTTTATGTTTGGGTGTTTTTTTCTTCTTTTGCATTTGTTGAAAGAAGATTAATTTCTCGCTTTTTCTAGTGTGTAGTTTCTCTCCTTTCATTATTGTTTTCAATTCATTATAAGGCTTGGGATTTTTCTCTCTCCAGGATCTAACAAACAGGAACAAATGCTGGAGAGGATATGTAGAGATGAGGAAATGTATACAATAGTAGTTGGGGTGCATTTAGTTTGTTTACTATGGGAATCAATATGAAGGTACCTCAAAAATTCTATGAACAAACTACCACATAACTCATCTATACTACTTCTGGATGCATTCATATTTACTTATGAAAAAGATAACTGCTTAATTGTGCTCAATGTCACACAATTCACTGAAGGCAATTTATGGAATGACCCTAGATATCATTCAATGAATTAATGGAAAAGAAGATGGTTTATATGAACAATGGAGTTTTATTTAATCACAAAAAAGAATGAAATTATGCTGCTTGGTAAAAAAAAAATCAATGCAACTAGAAATCATCATACTAAAAAAATAAGCAATACATAGAAGGATAAAAACATATCATCTTTAGCTTGCATTTTCTAGAATCCTAAAACAATCCTGAAATATCAGATGGGACACTGGAGAAATAAAGAAGGGTAGTAGGACTGGCACAAGAGACATCATACCTTGGGTAGTGAATGAGACTGGGATGACAAAGTACATGCTATGTCCCAAATAAAGTGTTCATGTAGAACATAATTCACTATGTACAGTGACTTTATATTGCTAAAATAATTTGAATATTAAAAATAAACATGCTATAATATTTATATATAACATAAAACAACTTTAAACATATATTAGACTATAGAATCATCTTTCCTTATCTGTAGAAAGGCATCCCTGGTAAGCCTAAAGGATCAATGATTGCACATTCCAGATACATCAGCTGGTCATTCATAATTTTCAGTAATATGAGGCTAAAAGTGAAATTAATAAAGTTATATCTTTATGAAAACCTGAATACTGCCTGTCAAAATAATATGTTGTAAAAAATAAATGTCGTTGATGCATTTTAAAACATAATACGTGTGGTATAATCTGGAGTGTCTCCCTACCTTGCTACCTCCTGAGTTTGCCTGTTTCCATTCTTTGATGAAATGCCCTACAGTAGGGAGAGGAAACTTGTACAGCCAACCTCCAGCAGAAAGATAGGGCATTGGTTGAGGGATGTGGATGTAATCCTACAGGCAAATCTCTGACCCATAATTGTACCTGACTTGAAGAATAGCAGGGATGGAAATAAAGAGGCCAATGAAAAGAAGGTTCAGGGACAGACCAAAAGTGGGATCTAGTGCAAGTGGAGATCCCAAGGCCTGATGCTATTACTGAGGTTATGGAGTGCTCACAAAAAGGGTTCTATGATGACTGCCCCCTGAAAGACTCAATAAGCAGCTGAAAGAGTCTGGTGCAGATATTTGACCCAATCAATGGCCACAAGCTGCCGACAACTGGTGTTGAAATTAGGGAAAGCTGGAAGAACCTGAGGAGGAGGATGACCCCATAGGAAGACCAGCAGTCTCAATTAAGCTGGACCCCCAAAGAATTCACAGACACTTTATCATCAAACAGGCAGCATACACCAGGTGATATGAGACCCCCAAAACACATATATAGCAGAGGACTGCCGGTCTGGGTTCAGTCAGAGAAGAAGCACCTAACCCACAAGAGAAGGGAAACCCCAGGAAGATTAGAGGTCTGGTGGGGTGGGGTTGGTGTGCAGACATTCTTGAGACAGGATAACAGGGAAGAGGTTTAGGATGTGGAAGAGTTGGAGCTTGGAGTCGAAGAGGAATAAAATATGATGTGTAAAAATACATAATAATAAAACAAAAACCAAAAGATGAAATAATCGTTTTAGCATGCAAATTAAGAAAATCAGTAACATTATAGAAATGGAACATGTTGTATTCATATATTTAGAAATATTTGTAAGAATAATTATGAAAAATGAATTCATAAATTTTAAAAACGCCAAAGACACCCAGTAGGTACCCAAGGAGGACTTCCTCTTCTCAGATGTGAAGGATAGGGGTACTGGGGAGGGTCCTTGTAAGAGGGAATTGGCAGGCTGTGTTTGGGATGTAAAGTGAATGATTAAATACATTTTTGGGTGGTATAATGGGGTTCTCTGGTAGTATCATGCGCAGTTTTCTGGGAAAATGCTAGGCTAATTTTCAGAGTTGTTTTACCACCTGGCAATCATAACAGCAGTGGAGTAGTGTTTCTCTTTCTCCACATCCTTGCCAGCACCTGCCTTCTCTTGAGATTTTAATCTTAGCCGTTCTGTCTTGTGTGAGTTGAAATCTCAGGGTTGTTTTGATTTGCATTTCCCTGATGACTAAGGATGTTGAACATTTCTTTAGGTGCTTCTCAGCCATTCACCATTCCTCTGGCTAAAATTCTTTGTTTAGCTTTGTACCCCATTTTTAATAGGGTTACTTGGCTCAGTAGGGTCTAACTTCTTCAGTTCTTTGCATATATTGGATATTAGCTCTTTGTTGGATGTAGGGTTGGTAAAGATCTTTTCCCAATTTGTTGGTTGCAGTTTTGTCCTATTGACAGTGTCCTTTGCCTACCCAGTGGATTCTCCAGCATGTAATAAAGACACATGCTCCACCATAGTCATAGCAGCCCTATTTACAATAGCCATAAGCTGGAAATAACCCAGATGTCCCTCAATGGAAGAATTGATACAGAAAATGTGATATATTTACATTATGGAATACTACTCAGATATTAAAAACAATGAATTCATGAAATTCTTAAGCAAATGGGTGGAACTGGGAAATATCATCCCATTTTTTCTAACTGGTAGTCCAATCACAAAAGAACAAACATGGTATGCACTCAATGATAAGTGGATATTAGCCCAGAAACTAGAAATACACAATACACAATTTACATATCAATGCCCAAGAAGAAGGAAGGAGAGCTCCCTGGTCCTGGAAAGGCTTAATGAAGCAGTGTAGGGGAATACCCAGACTGGGAAGCTGGAGGGGGTTGATTGGGGAAGAAGGAAGGGGAGGGAGTTTATGAGACTTTCAGATAGGGGGGAGCCAGGAAAGGGGAAATCATTTGAAATATAAATAAAGAATAAATCTTATAAAAAAGAAGTAGAAAAAATAATCTCGTGGGGAAAAATGAATATCAATAATATAGGAAAATGTAATGTTGAAGAGGTTGTATTTATGAATTTAGAAATATTATAACAACTTTAGTGAAAAGTGAGCTTCTGATTTCCCCAAAGCGCAAAGGGCTTTGGGAAAGTTTTAAGGGAGTAAAAGGTAAAGATGGTGTAATTATATTATCTCAAAAATTAAGTAATAAATTAAAAACAAATATCCACATGTATACTCAACATATGTCAGGAATTCCATAAAATATTTTTCAATGAAAACATGAACTATAAAGCAGTTATATACTGGTGGAAAATTTGATACTAACTTTAACATATACAGAAATGAGACTTAATCAGCCTGGGTTTATAATTATTATTAAGATTAGAGATTTTCATCAAAATTGAAATAAAAGCCTATTAATTTCTATTAAGTTTATGCAAACTGTATATACTTAACAGGTGACACAGTATAATATTCTTTCTACTAAAGAATAATTAGTCAAATATATGGCCCTTACTTTATATTTTTATCAGCATTCAAGTATGTAGTAAACCCTTTTACAGATTTCAAATTCCTAAGGGAAAGTGTGTCGTTAAGGGGGAGGTTGTAATTGTAAATAAAAATGAATCAATGCAACTAAAAATACACCAATAAGCTCTGGATAGCTCAACTGAATTTAGTGCTACAATTATGCCATGATACAATTACGTAAAATTATCACTTTAATAAATACTATTTTCACCCATTATTTTGTCTATATTTTCATGTATGATTTAAATGTAAATAAATAAAATAAAAAATGAAGAAAAAAGAAATCTCCAATTGCTTTATGAAGACATTTAGTGCTATGAACTTTCTTCTTAGCACTGGTATCATAGTGTCCCATTAGTTAGGAAATGTTGTGCCCTCATTGTTCCTGAATTCTAGAAAGTCTTTAGTTTCTTTCTTTATTTTTTTCCTGACTCAGTGATCATGGAAGAGAGACTTTAATTTCCATGAGTGTATTGTCCTTCAGATGTTTCTTATAGTGGTGAATTTTTAATTCTAGCCATATGCCAGAGAGCTCTTGATTCAAGAATAACACACACACACACACACACACACACACACACACAAGCTTAATATTTAATATGTCTAACTAGCTCAGTGTCTGCATACTCCTAAACCTCCCTATGGCTAGCGTACACACCCTCCAGTATTAGTTGGTTAACATTTTTGTAAATCTATATTTTTTAATCTTTGGTTTTCAAAACTTAGGCAGGGGAGTGGCCACTACAGCAGCTTCCATGTTCTCTTATTTATATGTCAGTGGGCCTTTAACTTTAATCTCACTATTGCCCTATCATGGCAATTCTGTCTCTTCTTGACTCTTCGTCCCTTGCCCAAGCAATCTAAAAGTCCCACCTTGGCTATACAGGCAATTCTTTATTACCAGTCAAAACAAGCTGGGGTCAGGGACCCTCAAAACATGGAAGTGCAGCTTTTGGGAGCCAAATTAAGACAAAGCATTCACACTAATTCTGAATAGTTTCTATTGTTTTTGAACCCAACTTTAATCCATGGTGATCTGACACGACACAAGGGTTTATTTCTATTTTCTTTTATCTGTTGAGACTTGTTTTGTGACAAATTACATGCACTCAGTTTTGGAGAAGGTTCCATTAGGTGCTAAGAAGAAGACCTATTCTTTTGTGTTTAGGTTAATTTTTTTATAATTATTTGATAGGTATATTGAAATCATACTCTCTGTTGGTTCCATTATTTCTCTGTTTAGTTTCTGTCTGGAAGACCTGTCAATTGGTCAAAGTGGGGTATAAAATCTCCAACTATGAATATTTGGGAAACAACGTGTAATTTAAGTTTTAGTAATATTTCTTTTATAAATGTGATTGTACTTGCTTTTAGGGCACAGATGATAAGAATTGAGATGTCCTCTTGAAAGATTTTTTTTTCTTTAATGTGTATAAATTGTCCTTTTCTGCATCTTTAGATTACTTTTGGTTGAAAATCTCTTTTATTTGGTATTAGAATGGCTACTCAAGCTTTGTTCTTGTGTCCTTTTGCTTAAAAAAAATTTCTAGCAGTTTACTCTGGAGTAGTATTTATCTTTCTTGCTGAGGTATCTTCTTGTATACAGCAAAATGATGGATTCTTTTTAGAAGTCCATTCTGCTAGCCTGTGTCTTTTGTGCTAAAAAATTGAGTTCATCAATATTGAGAGATATTAATGACCAATTGTTGTTACTTCCTGGTATTTTGATGTTGGTGTTGGTTGTGAGTGTGTGTGTGTGTGTGTGTGTGTGTGTTTTGCTTCTATTGGTCTTAATGGTGAGACATTATTTCTTTTGTTTTTTTGAGTGTAGTCAGCCTCATTGGATTGGAGTTTTCTTTATAGTAATCTCTGTAGTGTTAGATTATTGGAAAGATACTGTTTAAATTTGCTTTTCTCATGTAATATATATCTTGGTTTCTCCATCTATGGTGACTGGATGTTTTTCTGGGTATAGTAGTCTTTGCTGACATGTGAGCTCATATGGGCTGTTGGAAATCTTCCTAGGCCCTACTAGCTTTCAGAGACTCTATTGAGAAGTCTAGGGTAATTATGATAGATCTATCACTATATTTCTTGGCTTATTCCCTAACAGCTTCAAATATTCTTTCTTTCTTCTATATATTTAATGTTTTGATTATTATGTTGTGGTAAGAGTTTCTTTTTTTAATTAGGTATATTCTTTATTTACACTTCAAATGTCATTCCCTTTCCTGGTTCCCCCTCACACAAAAATCCCATAAGTCATTTCCCCTTCCCTAATCAACACACACTGACTTCCCTGTCCTGGTATTCCTCTACACTATGGTATCAAGTCTTTCCAGGACCAAGGGTCTCTCCCCCATTTGGTGTCCAATAAGATCATCCTCTGCTGCCAATGTGTCTGGGGTCATGGCTTACTTTAAGCAAACACTTTGGTTGATGGTTTTGTCCCTGAGAGCTCTGGGAGTACTTGGTGACTCATATTGTTGTTCCTCCTATGGCACTGAAAAACCCCTTCAGCTCTTTGGTCATTTCTCTATCTCAGCCATTGGGGACCCTGTGCTCAATTCAATGGCTGTCTGAGAGTTCCCCCCTCTGTATTTGTCATGTACTAGTAGAGCCTCCCAGGTGACAGCTGTATTCAACTCCTGTCAGCAAGCACTTCTGGGCATCCACAATAGTATCTGGGTTTTATACCTGTATATGGGATGGTTTCCTAAGTGGGGTAATATCTGGATGGTCTTTCCTTCAGACTCTGCTCCACACTTTATCTCTATCTCCTGTATATATTTGTTGCTCTTTCTGAGAAGTACTAGTGTTTCCACACTTTGTTCTTCCTCCTTCTTGGGCATCATTTGATATGTGTATTATATCTTGGGTATTCCACTCTTCTTGGTTAATATCCACTTATCAGTGAGTGCATACCATGAGTGTTCTTTTGTAATTGTGATACCTCAGTCCGGATGATATTCTCTAGTTCCATCCATTTGTTTAAGAATTTCATGAATTCATTGTTTTTAATGGCTGAATAGAACTCCATTGTGTATATATACCACATTTTCTGTATCCATTCCTCTATTGAGGGATATCTGGGTTCTTTCCAGCTTCTGGCTATTATAAATAGGGCTGCTATGAACATAGTAGTGCATATGTTTTTATTATATGCGGGAGAATCCACTGGGTATATGCCAAATAGTGGTATAGCAGGGTCTTCCAGTAGTATTATGCACAGTTTACTGAGGAACCTCCATACTGATTTCCAGAGTGGTTGTCCAAGCTTGCAATCCCACCAGCAGTGGAGGAGTGTTCCTCTTTCTCTACAACCTCTCCAGCACATTCTGTCTCCTCAGTTCTTTATCTTAGCCATTCTGTCTGGTGTGAGGTGAAATCTCAGGGTTGTTTTGATTTTTCATTTCCCTGATGGCTAAGGAATTTGAACATTTCTTTAGGTGCTTCTTAGTCATTTAATATTCCTCAGTTGAAAATTCTTTGAAGGGGTCTCTACCACATTTTAATAGGGTTATTTGATTCTCTGGAATCTATCTAGATTCTCTGGAAGGAATCTAACTTCTTGAGTTCTTTATATATATTGGATATTAGCCTTCTTTTGGATGTAGGCTTGGTAAGGATCTTTTCCCAATTTGTTGGTTGCCATTTTCCACCATTAACAGTATTCTTTGCTTTACAGAAACTTTGTAATTTTATGAGAACCCATTTTTCAATTCATGATCTTAAGGCATATGCTATTGGGGTTCTGTTCAGGGAATTTTCCCTTGTGCCTATGTGTTCAAGGCTCTTCCCCATTTTTTTCTATTAGTTGCAGTGTGTCTGGTTTTATGTGGAGATTGTTGATCCATTTGGAGTTGAGCTTAGTACAAGGAGATAAGAATGAATCTATTTTCATTCTTCTGCATGTTAGCTGCCAGTTGAAGGAACACCATTTGTTGAAGATCTTCAAAGATCAAGTGACAATAGTTGTGTGGTTTCCTTTCAGGGTCTTTAAATCCATTCCTCTGATCTACCTGCCTGTCTCTGTACCAATAACATGCAGTTTTTAACACTATTGCTCTGTACTAATGCTTGAGGTCTAGGATACTTTTACTGTTGAGAATAATTTTAGCAATCCTGTGTTTTTTATTTATTGTTCCAGATGAATATGAGAATTGCTCTTTCTAGCTCTATGAAGAATTGAGTTGGGATTCTGATGGGGATTTCCTTGAATTTGTATACTACTTTTGGCAAGATGGACATTTTTACAATATTAATCCTGCCAATTCACAATCCTGGGAGATCTTTCCATTTTCTGAGGTCTTCAATTTCTTTTTCAGAGACTTGAAGTTCTTGTCGTACATTTCATTCACTTGTTTCGTTAACATCACCCCCAGATATTTTATATTTTTTGTGACTATTTTGAAAGTAGTCATTTCCCAATTTTTTTTTCTCAGCCAGTTTATTCTTTGAGTATAGGAAGGCTAATAAAAGGCTCAAGTTAATTTTATATCCAGCTACTTTACTGAGTTTGTTTATCAGCTGTAGCAGTTCTCTCATGCAGTTTTTGGTTCACTTAATTATACTATCATATCAGCTGCAAATTGTGATAACATGATTTCCTCCTTTCCTATTTGTATTACTTTGACCTCCTTTTCTTGTCTAATTGCTCTAGCTAGAACTTTAAGTACTATATTCATTAGATATGGAGAAAACAGGCAGCCTTGTCTGGTCCCTGATTTTAGTGAAAATTCTTAAAGTTTCTCTCCATTTAGTTTGATGTTGCATTCAGTTTGCTGTATATTGCTTTTACTATGTTTAGATATGAACTTTGAATTCCTGATCTTTCCAAAACGTTTAGCATGAAAGGATGGTGAATTTTGTCAAATGATTTTTAATATATATTGAAAGGACAATGTGAGGTTTTTCTTTGAGTTTGTTTATGTAGTGGAGTACACTGATGGATTTCCATATATTGAACCAACCCTGCATCCCTGGGATGAAGCCTACTTAATTATGGTGAATGATAGTCTTAGTGTGTTCTTAAATTTGGTTGGCAATAACTTTATTGAGTATTTTTGCATCAACATTCATAAAGGGAAACTGGTCTGAAGTTCTCTATCTTTGTTGGATATTTGTGTGCCTTTGGTATCAACATAATTGTGGCTTCATAGAACGAGTTGGGTAGTGTTTCTTCTGTTTCTATTTAGTTCAATATTTTGAATAGTATTGGTGTTAGATCTTCTTTGACAGTCTGATAGAATTCTGCACTAAAACAATCTGGCCCTGTGCTGTTTTTCTTTGGAAGACTTTAAATGTCTGCTTCTATTTCTTTAGGGGTTATGGGACTGTTTAGATGGTCTATTTGGTCCTGATTTAATTTAGGTATTTGGTATCTGTCTAGGAAATTGTCCATTTACTCCAGATTTTTCAGTTGTGTTGAGTAGAGGATTTTGTAGTAAGATCTGATGATTTCATTGAATTTCCTCAATTTTTGTTGTTATATCTCCCTTTTCATTTCTGATTTTGATAATTTGGATTTTGCCTCTGTGCCCTCTGTTTATTCTGGCTAATAGTTTATCTAACTTGTTGATTTTCTCAATGAACCAGTTCCTAGTTTTGTTGTTTCTTTGTATGGTTCTTTTTGTTTCTACTTGGTTGATTTTAGCCCTGAGTTTGATAATTTCCTGCTTTCTACTCCACTTGGATACATTAGAGATTCATGTGTTGTGTGAATTTTATCTTGGATATTCCGAGCTTTTGAGCTCATATCCACTTATTGGTGAGTGCAAACAAGGTATGTTCCTTTGTGATTGGGTTACCTCACTTAGCAAGATATTTTCTAGTTCCTTCCATTGTCCTAAGAATTTCACGAATTCATAGTCTTTAGTTGCTGAGTAGTACTCCATCATGTAAATATACCACATATTCTCTATCCATTCCTCTGTTGAAGGATATCACTGTTCTGTCCAGCTTTGGGCTATGAACATAGTGGAGCATGTTTCCTTATTACATGTTGGAGCATCTTCTGTCTATATGCCTAGGAGTGGTATAGCTGGGTCCTCAGGTAATACTATGCCCAGGAACAATCAAACTCATTTCCAGAGTGGTTGTACCACCTTGAAATCCCAACAGCAATAGAGGAGTCTTCCTCTTTCTCTACTTCCTTGCTAGTATCTGATGTCACTGAGTTTTGAATTTTAGTCATTCTTACTGTTTGAGGTAGAATAGTTGTTTTGATTTCCATTTCCCTGATACCTAATTATGTTGCACATTTCTTTACATGGGTCTTGGGCATTTGATACTACTCAGTTGAAAATTCTTTGCTTAGCCCTGCACCATGTTTTTTTTTTTTTTTTTTTACTTTTACGTACATTTTTTATTCGATATAATTTATTTACATTTCAAATGACTTCCCCTTTTCTAGCCCCCCCCCCACTCTCCGAAAGTCCCGTAACCTCCCTTCTCTTCCCCTGTCCTCCCACCCACCCCTTCCCACTTCCCCGGTCTGGTTTTGCCGAATACTGTTTCACTGAGTCTTTCCAGAACCAGGGGCCACTCCTCCTTTCTTCCTTGTACCTCATTTGATGTGTGGATTATGTTTTGGGTATTCCAGTTTTCTAGGTTAATATCCACTTAATAGTGAATGCATACCATGATTCACCTTTTGAGTTTGGGTTACCTCACTTAGTATGATATTCTCTAGCTCCATCCATTTGCCTAAGAATTTCATGAATTCATTGTTTCTAATGGCTGAATAGTACTCCATGTGTAGATATACCACATTTTTTGTATCCACTCTTCTGTTGAGGGATACCTGGGTTCTTTCCAGCATCTGGCAAATATAAATAGGGCTGCTATGAACATAGTAGAACATGTATCCTTGTTACATGGTGGGGAGTCTTCTGGGTATATGCCCAGGAGTGGTGTAGCAGGATCATCTGGAAGTGAGGTGCCCAGTTTTTGGAGGAACCGCCAGACTGATTTCCGGAGTGGTTGTACCAATTTGCAACCCCACCAGCAGTGGAGGAGTGTTCCTCTTTCTCCACACCCTCTACAACACCTGCTGTCTCCTGAATTTTTAATCTTAGCCATTCTGACTGGTGTAAGATGAAATCTTAGGGTTGTTTTGATTTGCATTTCCCTAATGACTAATGAAGTTGAGCATTTTTTAAGATGCTTCTCCGCCATCCGAAGTTCTTCAGGTGAGAATTCTTTGTTTAACTCTGTACCCCATTTTTAATAGGGTTGTTTGGTTTTCTGGAGTCTAACTTCTTGAGTTCTTTATATATATATTGGATATTAGCCCTCTATCTGATGTAGGATTGGTGAAGATCTTTTCCCAATTTGTTGGTTGCCGATTTGTCCTCTTGATGGTGTCCTTTGCCTTACAGAAACTTTGTAATTTTATGAGGTCCCATTTGTCAATTCTTGCTCTTAGAGCATACGCTATTGGTGTTCTGTTCAGAAATTTTCTCCCTGTACTGATGTCCTCAAGGGTCTTCCCCAGTTTCTTTTCTATTAGCTTCAGAGTGTCTGGCTTTATGTGGAGGTCCTTGATCCATTTGGATTTGAGCTTAGTACAAGGAGACAAGGATGGATCAATTCGCATTCTTCTGCATGCTGACCTCCAGTTGAACCAGCACCATTTGTTGAAAAGGCTATCTTTTTTCCATTGGATGTTTTCAGCCTCTTTGTCGAGGATCAAGTGGCCATAGGTGTGTGGGTTCATTTCTGGATCTTCAATCCTGTTCCATTGATCCTCCTGCCTGTCACTGTACCAATACCATGCAGTTTTTAACACTATTGCTCTGTAGTATTGCTTGAGGTCAGGGATACTGATTCCCCAAGATTTTCTTTTGTTGCTGAGAATAGTTTTAGCTATCCTGGGTTTTTTGTTGTTCCAGATGAATTTGATAATTGCTCTTACTAACTGTGAAGAATTGAGTTGGGATTTTGATGGGTATTGCATTGAATCTGTATATTGCTTTAGGCAAAATGGCCATTTTAACTATATTGATTCTACCGATCCATGAGCATGGGAGGTTTTCCCATTTTTTGAGGTCTTCTTCCATTTCCTTCTTCAGAGTCTTGAAGTTCTTGTCATACAGATCTTTCACATGTTTGGTAAGAGTCACCCCAAGATACTTTATACTGTTTGTGGCTATTGTGAAGGGGGTCATTTCCCTAATTTCTTTCTCTGCCTGCTTATACTTTGAGTATAGGAAGGCCACTGATTTGCTGGAGTTGATTTTATAACCTGCCACTTTGCTGAAGTTGTTTATCAGCTGTAGGAGCTCTCTAGTGGAGTTCCTTGGGTCACTTAGGTAGACGATCATGTCGTCTGCAAATAATGATAGTTTGACTTCTTCCTTTCCAATTTGTATCCCTTTGACCTCCTTATGTTGTTGAATTGCTCGAGCTAGTACCTCAAGTACAATGTTGAAAAGATAAGGAGAAAGGGGGCAGCCTTGTCTGGTCCCTGATTTCAGTGGGATTGCTTCAAGTTTCTCTCCATTTAGTTTGATGCTGGCTACCGGTTTGCTGTATATTGCTTTTACTATGTTTAGGTATGGGCTTTGAATTCCTGTTCTCTCCAAGACTTTAAGCATGAAGGGATGCTGAATTTTGTCAAATGCTTTTTCAGCACCCAATGAAATGACCATGTGGTTTTGTTCTTTGAGTTTGTTTATGTAGTGGATTGTATTGATGGATTTCCGTATATTGAACCAACCCTGCATTCCCGGGATAAAGCCTACTTGATCATGGTGGATGATCGTTTTGATGTGTTCTTGGATTCGGTTGGCAAGAATTTTATTGAGTATTTTTGCATCGATGTTCATAAGGGAAATTGGTCTGAAGTTCTCTTTCTTTATTGGATCTTTTTATGGCTTTGGTATCAGCGTAATTTTGGCTTCGTAGAAGGAATTGGGTAGTGTTTCTTCTGTTTCTATTTTGTGAAATAGTTTGAAGAGTATTGGTGTTAACTCTTCTTTGAAGGTCTGGTAGAATTCTGCACTGACGCCATCTGGTCCTGTGCTTTTTTGGTTGGAAGACTTTCTATGACTCCTTCTATTTCTTTAGGCATTATGGGACTGTTTAGATGGTCTAGTTGGTCCTGATTTAATTTTGGTATTTGGTATCTGTCAAGGAAATTGTCCATTTCCTCCAGATTCTCCAGTTGTGTTGAGTACAGGCTCTTGTAGTAGGATCTGATGATTTTTTGGATTTCCTCAGTTTCCGTTGTTATATCTCCCTTTTCATTTCTAAGTTTGTTAATTTGGATACTTTCTCTGTGCCCTTTGGTCAGTCTGGCTAAGGGTTTATCTATCTTGTTGATTTTCTCAAAGAACCAGCTCCTGGTTTTGTTGATTTTTTTGTATGGTTCTCTTTGTTTCTACTTGATTGATTTCGGCCCTGAGTTTGATGATTTCCTGCCTTCTACTCCTCCTGGGCGAAATAGCTTCTTTTTGTTCTAGGGCTTTCAGGTGTGTCATTAAGCTGGTAATGTATGCTCTCTCCATTTTCTTTTTGGAGGCACTCAGGGCTATGTGTTTTCCTCTTAGCAGTGCTTTCATTGTGTCCCATAGATTTGGGTATGTTGTGTTTTCATTTTCATTATGTTCTAAAAAGTCTTTAATTTCTTTCTTTATTTCTTCCTTGACCAAGGTATCATTGAGTAGAGTATTGTTCAGTTTCCACGTGTATGTGGGTTTTCTCTTGTTTCTGTTGCTATTGAAGACCACTTTTACTCCATAGTGATCAGATAGGAGGCATGGGATTAGTTCTATCTTCTTATATTTGTTGAGGTCTGTCTTGTGACCAATTATATGGTCGATTTTGGAGAAGGTACCATGAGGTGCTGAGAAAAAGGTATATTCTTTTGTTTAGGATAGAATGTTCTATATATATCTGTTAAATCTAATTGGTCCAAAGCTTCGATTAGTTTCATTGTGTCCCTGTTTAGTTTCTGTTTTCCTGATCGGTCCATTGAGGAAAGTGCAGTGTTGAAGTCACCCACAATTATTGTGTTAGGTGCAATGTGTGCTTTTAGTTTTAATATAGTTTCTTTTACGAAAGAGGGTGCCCTTGCATTTGGGGCATAGATGTTCAGGATTGACAGTTCTTCTTTTTGTATTTTTCCTTTGACCAGCAAGAAGTGTCCCTCAGGGTCTCTTTTGATGACTTTGGGTTGAAAGTCAATTTTATCTGATATTAAAATGGCTACTCCAGCTTGTTTCCTGAGACCATTTGCTTGTAAAATTGTCTTCCAGCCTTTTACTCTGAGGTAGTGTTTGTCTTTCACCCTGAGGTGTGTTTCCTGTAAGCAGCAAAATGTAGGGTCCTGTTTACGTATCCAGTCAGTTAGTCTGTGTCTTTTTATTGGGGCATTAAGTCCATTGATGTTAAGAGATATTAAGGAATAGTGATTGTTACTTCCTATCATTTTTGACGTTATTTTTTAAATTTGAATGCTTAACTTCTTTTGGGTTTGATGAAAGGTTACTATCTTGCTTTTTCCAGGGTTAAGTTTCCCTCCTTGTATTGGTGTTGTCCTCCTATTATCCTTTTTAGGGCCAGGTTTGTGGATAGATATTGGGTAAACTTGGTTTTGTCATGAAATATCTTAGTTTCTCCATCTATGGTGATTGAGAGTTTTGCTGGATATAGTAGTTTTGGTTGGCATTTGTGTTCTCTTAGAGTCTGCATGAGATCTGCCCAGGACCTTCTAGCCTTCATAATCTCAGGTGAAAAGTCTGCTGTGATTCTGATAGGTCTTCCTTTATATGTTACTTGGCCTTTTTCTCTTACTGCCTTTAGTATTCTTTCTTTGTTTAGAACATTTGGTGTTTTGATTATTATGTGACGGGAAGTAATTCTGTTCTGGTCCAGTCTGTTTGGAGTTCTGTAGGCTTCTTGTATATTCATGGGCATCTCTCTCTTTAGGTTAGGGAAGTTTTCTTCCATAATTTTATTGAAGATATTTGCTGGCCCTTTAAGTTGTAAATCTTCACTCTCATCTATGCCTATAATCCTTAGGTTTGGTCTTCTCATTGTGTCCTGGATTTCCTGGATATTTGGGGTTACAAGCTTTTTGCATTTTGCATTTTCTTTAACTGTTGAGTCCATGGTTTCTATGGAATCTTCAGCATCTGAGATTCTTTCTTCTATCTCTTGTATTCTGTTGTTGATATTTGCATCTCTGTCCCCCAATTTCTTCCCAAGGCTTTCTATCTCCAAAGTTGTCTCCCTTTGAGTTTTCTTAGTTGTTTCTACTTCTGATTTTAGATCCTGGATGGTTTTGCTTAGCTCCTTCACTTGCATGTTTGTGTTTTCCTGTAATTCTTTAAGAGATTTTTGTGTTTCGTCTTTCATGACCTCAGCCTGTTGACCAAAGTTCTCCTGTATTTCTTTAAGAGATTTTTGTGTTTCGTCTTTCATGACCTCAGCCTGTTGACCAAAGTTCTCCTGTATTTCTTTAAGTGTTTTTTGCATTTCCTCCTTGTTGGCTTTTGTATTCTCCTGGATTTCTTTCAATGATTTTTGTGTTTCCCTTGCAAGGGCTTCTAACTTTTGATCCATTTTCTCCTGAATTTCTTTAAGTATGTCCCTCATGTTTTCCTGTACCAGCATCATGACCAGTGATTTTAAATCCAAACCTTGTTTTACTGGTGTGATGGGGTATCCAGGACATGTTGGTAGAGGAGAATTGTGTTCAGATGTTGCCATATTGCCTTGATTTCTGTTAGTGACATTCCTGCGTTTGCCTTTTGCCATCTAGTTCTCACTGGTGTTAGTTTGTCTTGTCAGTGCTGGACTCACCAGTGCAAGCTGCCCCTTCCCAGTTGGCCTCTGGTGCACAGCTTACCTCCTGCACTGCTTGTAGACAGGGTGCTGCTGCCCAGGCTGTTCAGATCCCAAAACAGGCACCCGAAGGCTCCCGCTGGGGCCTGCTGGATTCACTGGAGCACACTGACTTCTCCCAGCTGGCCGCCCGGAAACCCAGCTAGCTACTTGCAGGACTTGGAGATGTGGTGCTGCCGCCCAGGCTGATCTGGGCAGCAGAACTCCCAACCGGGTTGGTGCACACAAGGCTAGCCTAGCTGCTCAGGCCCTGAGTCTAGGCAAAAGCCTGGCAGGCCAATGTTGGTGCAAAGTTCCCCTCAGCAGTGGATGTTAATTGGGTGTGTCAGGTGGCTAGGATGGTGGCGTGCACGAGTTCCCTGAGAGTGCTGGGAGAGTCTGCTGGGCTAACAACCTCCTGGCTGGGTCAGCACACAGATGGCCCAACGAGCAGCCCAGGGCCTGGGGGCAGTCCAGGGCCTGACCGTCTGAGACCCCTGCTATGTCCGCCTCGGGCTATGCCTGTTAACTGGTTTGGTTTTGCCTGCTAGGTCTCTCTGGCTTCCCGTAGGCAAAATGGCGGTGGTGCGCAAACTGGCCCGGATAAACATCCTGGCCGGGTCGGCACACAGATGGCCCACCGAGCAGCCCAGGGCCTTGGGGCAGTCCAGGGCCTGACCGTCTGAGACCCCTGCTTTGTCCGCCTTGGGCTATGCTTGTTAGCTGGTTTGATTTTGTTTGCTAGTCTCTCTGGCTTCCCGTAGGCAAAATGGCGGCTGTGCGCGCTGGCCCGGGCAAACAAGCTCCTGGCTGTGTCGGCACACAGATGGCCCACCGAGCAGCCCAGGACCTGGGGGCAGTCCAGGGCCTGACCGTCTGAGACCCCTGCTATGTCCGCCTCGGGCTATGCCTGTTAGCCGGTTTGGTTTTGCCTGCTAGGTCTCTCTGGCTTCCCGTAGGCAAAATGGTGGTGGTGCGCAAAGGGCCCCGATAAACAACCTCCTGGCTGGGTCGGCACACAGATGGCCCACCGAGCAGTCCTGGGCCTGGGGGCAGTCCAGGGCCTGACCGTCTGAGACCCCTGCTATGTCCGCCTTGGGCTATGCCTGTTAGCTGGTTTGGTTTTGCCTGCTAGGTCTCTCTGGCTTCCCGTAGGCAAAATGGCGGCGGTGCGCGCCGGCCCAGGCAAACAAGCTCCTGGCTGGGTCGGCACACAGATGGCCCGCCGAGCAGTCCAGGACCTGGGGGCAGTCCAGGGCCTGACCGTCTGAGACCCCTGCTATGTCCGCCTCGGGCTATGCCTGTTAGCCGGTTTGGTTTTGCCTGCTAGGTCTCCCTGGCTTCCCTTAGGCAAAATGGTGGTGGTGCGCGCACCGGCCGGGAGGAAAAAAACCTCCTGGCTGGGTTTGCACCCCGGTGGACCCCCGATTTGCCCAGGGCCTGGGTGCAGGCCAATGCCCGTCGGGCTTAGACCCCCGCGATGTTGGTCTCGGGTTATATTTGCGTACCTCAGTCTGATTTCTCTGGCGACCGAGAACCAATATGGAGCCCTCGTAACTGACTGGCGGGAGGCAGAGTTCTGATGTGGCTTCTCTTTCTCGACATTTCTAATGCTGTGATCTTTTAATAGAGTCGCTCATATTTTGGTGATACCAAATCATAAAACTATTTTTGTTGCTACTTTAACTGTAACTTTGCTAAATGTATATATCTGATAAGGATTTATGATTATGACTTCTGAACATGTCATTTGACCCATAAGGGGTGAAGACACACAGCATGAGAACTGGTGATTTAAGGGAAAACATTGTGAACAGGTCTGCAAAAAGTATGAGTGCAACTGGATTGTGATTACAGGCTCAGGGTAACAAAGACAGGACAACCAACCATCTATATAGGGCTTTCCAGTGCTCTACTTCCTCTAATGCTCAAGGTACTTTTTAAAGTAAAACTTTCTAATTTAGTTAAAATATACCTATACTTAATTTGTAAGGATTCATTAATTTAGACTTACCCAATTTTTAGTATACCAGGCCCTGTCTGAAGCAATTCCAAGTGTTTGGAAAAACACTTCAAAATCATTGCCAGACCCCACCTGCAAATTCTGAGAGATAACATTAGTGTAATTAGATTAGAGTTCTCTGTTCATTCTATAAACACCAGAGGTCAGTTTCCAAATTCTAGTCATACTATTTCAAATATGATAGCATTAGACATAAGGTTGAAATAAGATACTTTCTTTGGAACTGAAAAATGTACTTCCTCTTCAATACTATTCTACAAAGTGGCACTTTCATAAATCAAAATTTATATCAAGAGTTCAGAGGTTGGAAAATAGTTTTGCTCAAAATATATGTTTCATCTCTGTTGTATAAACTAGTGAGTGGAAAATGCCAATTTTAGATTAGGATATAAAGTTGATCAGATCATTTTAAAGTATTCACACTGTAGATCTTTACCTCTACAAACTATTGAGATGTTTATTTCCCTTGTCTTGCATGTAAAGGTAAAACTACTAAATCATAGCTATACTATAATCATAATAGACAAAATATTTGTTAAATGCATGGCATTTAGGAAAAGAAATAGGTATAGACTGACATGTGATAAATGTTTGAGAGGAATTGTGTTCCATTTTCTTCATTGTGACCATTTACATGAACCATGTACAAGCATCAGGTATCCTAATGGCCACTATAGTTCGCCCTTTCCTTTAAAAACTATTAGTTATTTTTCACAGTATCATTTGTAGCGCCCATGACTTTAGAAGCTTGGATGTCAAGGCTGTTGAAAGAGGAACTACAGACAGCTTAACTCATAGATTGCAGGCCACCACTTAGTTCTAAATAGATTAGTGTTCTATAGAAAGGCAGAGAAGTACTAAGTTTCCTGAGTACTTGATGCTGTTACGAAGCATCTCTCTGCCTGTAGTTCTTATGATTTTCACATCCTTCATAGTCTATGTGTTGGATGAAAATTCTAAGATGGCTCCAGCTGTCCACTTGGGCATAATCAGTCAAAATATTAGTGCTTGATGATTTTTCAAGCACTGCTTTTGGAACTTATTAATGATTCAGTCACCACCCTTACAAATGTACAGAACTTTCAAATGTAGCTTCTTAGCAATGACTATCACATTTAATAAGAATTTTGAGATTTTTTTTAAGATGATTTTGTCAATGGCTCTGATACAGAAAATGTTACAAAACTAAATTAAGTTCAAGAAGGCACAGTCTTAATTGTTGAGTCTGGGGTTGGTTTTCGTTCAAGGAATAAAAACAATGGCAGCTCGAATAGCACTGGCTTACATGGCTTTTGCTGGGCTTGTGATCAGGTGATAATTTATTTCCGTTTTCATCCTCAGCTTCCTGATGAGATTTAATAAAAACTGCTAATTAGTAGTAGTTTATGTACCCTGAAGATTTAAAATAATAATGGCTGCTTTTTAAATAAAAGTTTTCATTTGTGATTCTTTTCAAAATTTTATATGATTACATTTTAAGATAATTACTAAGATAACTGATTCTTTCTTTGTAAACACAATTATAGTCTGTAAGTTAAGACAATCTGATGAGAAAATTAAATTGCTAAAACTTTTGTTAATTTATAACAAGTTGCTTAGTTACAAATGTATGTAGCTTCTTGGGAGTGCTTTGCTGTTTCTTCAGCTGTAAGACATAAAATGTTTTCTATTCAAAGGTATTGAGGAAAATACCATTTTATAAAAATAATCATTCACTAAAAGAAGAATATAATATTGCTGCATTGCAATTTTTGTGCTCCTTAAAAGATTTTTCTTGGATGTATATACTACAGGAGGAAAAAACCCTAAATTTTTAGAACCTGATGAAGCTTTCTTCATCCATCCATCCAGTGATAAGCTTTCTTCATCCATCCATCCAGTGTGTGTGTGAGTGTGTGATATATATGTATATATATATATATATATATATATATATATATATATATAATAAGAGTGTGATATATATATATGTAAAGAGAGTGTGTGATATATATATATATATATGTAAAGAGAGTGTGATATATAGATAGATAGATAGATAGATAGATAGATAGATAGAGAGAGATTCTCATTCTATTTTTATTTTATTTATTTCCTCCTCCTCTGAAGAAATGTTTTATTCTGGTCTTTAGCCAGCACCTAAACAGATAATTTTGCAGGCCCAAATAAATTGCCCACTTTACATCTCACCTCAGTTTAAATTAAATGTCAAATTTGTACTTTGATACTTGGATGCTGCCTCTTGCATAAAGCTTGCTCAAAAATAAATTTTGAAATATTCAGACATAATTTCAAAACAGAAGAAAATATTTTATTTTACATACAATATTTTATGGTAAAGACAAATATAACATTGTCATATATTAGAGCATTTTGAAAGTTAATTCTTACTCATATATTGAAATAAAAATACATAAATATACTTTTATAGCCAAAACATTCACTCATTGACCAAACTTGGTAGAATGGCTGGGTTGTTGCTGTATCTAGGTATTCCAATAAACTCAGGTGAAAGACTCTTTCCTTTTCAGTTGTCATAAAGAGATTTGCCTTCAAAACCTTCATCCGGGCTTTGCAGCTATACAAATTATGAAAAAGAGAATTCTCACAAATCTGTTGCATAAACATATTCATTAATAAGAAAGTGAAGAGTTAAGCTATATTTTAGCAGAATAAGAGTTGAGATCTCTATATTATAAGTTGCTGTGAATTACATGGATGTTGTGTGGTGCTTCTTTGATATACTATTGATGTGGGGATCAATAAAAATGATAGGGACTAGAGAGTTACAATAAGATGTTCTGAAGATAAATGTTTGTATATGTGTAGCAGAAAGTGTGAATATGTAGGATATACAGAAAATAATTCAACAAATTAGCACATCATTGTCTGTGGAAAAACAATCACTAGCCAATTTTCCTATATCAAAGAAAGCTATTCTCAAAACCATATACTTCTCTTACTAAAGAAATATTCCTTTATCACTGCCTCTTGTTGTTAGAACTGCAGAAGTCTTACATGATACATAATGAAGTCATTATATAACATAAATAATGGAATATATCGACTAGTTATTTTAATTGATTGTATTTGTAATTGTGCTAAACATCAGGGTTTAAAATCACTGTCTTGTTTTATGGGTGAAAAAAAAGGAGCAAAAGAAAACCACTATTATTAAAATTTAGAATTAGTATATATGAAATTGTGTCAAGAGTACTTAATAAGTTGCCAGCACTAAGGTCCCATATTTATTTAGGTCTAGTGGAAGAATCTTTAGAATGTTTGATACCTAATAATTTTCAAGTGTAACAGTTCTTAACAAGCTTGATTTAAAAATTTACTTAAACCTTACACCATTTAATAATTTATTTACAAAAAGTAGAGGTTCATGTAGTATATACTGTAATAAATGTATCCATTAACAGTTATATGAATATAAGTTAGATTTATCTCACAGTAGAAGATAATTAGAAGATATATCTATACCTTAACCAATAAAATACAAGTAAAGAAACAAAATTATTTTGCTCATATTTATAAACTCACTTTCCATTTTAAGAAACATAAACTTGGCAGCAGTGCCTGGTCCAGCCGAAGGGCCATCAGCAGTGGAACCAAGGCAACACAGGGTCCACTTAGGCCCTGCACCCATGACCACTGACCTTCACTGGCCAGCCGGGCTGCAAGCACCTGCAGATTTACGGTGCCTTTCACCGCACAGAAGCCACATCAGAACTCTGCCTCCTGCCAGTCATGAGAGACTTGCCTCCATCGTGGTTTCGGACTCCAGAGAGATCAGACAGACTGAGGTGCACAAACATAACCCGAGGCCAACATTGCGGGGGTCTAAGCCCGACGGGCGTTGGCCTGCACCCAGGCCCTGGGCTGTTTGGGGGGCCATCAGGGTGCCAACCCAGCCAGGAGGTTTTTTTGCTCGTGCCTGCACACGCACTGCCATTTTGCCTACAGGACGTCAGAGAGCTCCAGCAGGCAAAGCCAGTAACAGACATAGCCTGAGGCTAACAAAGCAGGGGTCTAGGCCCCAACAGGCCCTGGACTGACCCCAAGAACTGGGTGGCTTGGTGGGCCATCTGTGTGTCAACCCGCCCAGGAGGTTGTTAGCCCAGCAGACTCTCCAGGCACTTTCAGGGAGCACAAGCGCACATGCCCACCATCCTGGCCACCTGACAGATCCAATTAAGAGTCAGAGCCCAAGGGGAACTTTGCTCGGACCTTGGCCTCCCAGGCTTTTACCTGGACCCAGGGCCTGAGCAGTCAGGCTAGCCTTGTGTGCACCAACCCGGTTGGGAGATCGGCTGCCCAGCAGAGTGATCAGCACGCTGAAAAGGTCCCGGCAGCATACACAATCAGCACACCCTGAAGGTGCAAACGGGCTCCATCTGGTTCACAGACACAATCTGGGGCAAATCACACTAGAGCTGCAAGGGCACCCAAGAGGAAGACAGCACATCAGCAATTGGCTACAGGGGAAACCTAGCCATATAGTGTTGCAGTAATAGCCCCAGAGCCCCTCAGGACACCCAAACACCAGCCAGGGACAAGACCAACTAACTCCAGAGAACAAGATGGCAAAGGGCAAACGCAGGAACACTACTAACAGAAATCTAGGCAATATGGCAGCATCTGAACCAAACTCTCCAACATCAGCAAGTCCTGGTTATGCCAACACACCAGAGAAACAAGATTTGGATTTAAAATCACTGATCATGATGCTGCTAGAAGAACATAAAAAGGACATAAATGAATCTCTTAAAGAAACACAGGGGAACATGAATAAGCTAGAAACCCATATAATGGAAACAGAAAAATCACTTAAAGAAATGCAGGAGAATAAGGCTCAAGAGATAGAAGCTAATAAAGAAGAAACACACACACACACAAAAAAAAAAAACTTAAAGAAATGCAGGAGAACTTGAGTCAAGAGGCAGAAGTCATGAAAGAGGAAACACAAAAATCTCTTAAAGAATTACAGGAAAACACAAACAAACAAATGATGGAACTGAGCAAAACCATCCTGGATCTAAAAACAGAAGTAGAAACAACTAAGAAATCACAAAGGGAGACAACTTTGGAGATAGAAAACATTGAGAAGAAATCAGGGGCCATAGATGCAAATATAAACAACAGAATACAAGAGATGGAAGAAAGAATTTCAGATGCCGAAGATACCATAGAAACCATTGACTCAACTGTCAAAGAAAATGCAAAATGCAAAAAGCTTGTATCCCAGAACATCCAGGAAATCTAGGATACAATGCGAAGACCAAGCCTAAGGATTATAGGTATAGATGAGAGTGAAGATTTACAACTGAAAGGGCCAGCAAATATCTTTAACAAAATTATGAAAGAAAACTTTCCCAACTTAAAGAGAGAGATACCTATGAATATACAAGAAGCCTACAGAACTCCAAACAGACTAGATCTGAGCAGTAATACCTCTCGCCACATAATAATTAAAACCCCAAATGCACTAAACAAAGAAAGAATATTAAAGGCAGTAAGAGAAAAAGGCCAAGTAACATATATAGGAGGACCTATCAGAATCACACCAGACTTCTCACCAGAGACCATGAAAACTAAAAGATCCTGGGCACATCTCATGCAGACTCTAAGAGAACACAAATGTCAGCCAAGACTACTATACCCAGCAAAACTATCAATCACAATAGACGGAGAAACCAAGACATTCCATGACAAAACCAAATTTACACAATATCTTTCCACAAACCCAGCTCTACAAAGGATAATAGGAGGAAAACTGCAATACAAGGAAGGAAACTACACCCTGGAAAAAGTAAGATAGTAACCTTCCTTCATCAAACCCAAAAGAAGATAATCACTCAAATATAAAAATTACATCAAAAATGACAGGAAGTAATAATCTCTATTCCTTAATATCTCTTAACATCAATGGACTCAATTCCCCAATAAAGACACTGACTAACAGACTGGATAAGGAAACAGGACCCTACATTTTGCTACATAAAGGAAACACACCTAAATGTCAAAGACAAATCTACCTTAGAGTAAAAGGCTGGAAGACAATTTTACAAGCCAATGGTCTTGGGAAACGAGCCGGAGTAGCCATTCTAATATCAGATAAAATTGACTTTCAACCTAAAGTCATCAAAAGAGACTCTGAGGGACACTTCTTGCTGGTCAAAGGAAAAATCCACCAAGAAGAACTTTCAATTCTGAACATCTATGCTCCAAATACAAGGGCACCCTCATTCGTAAAAGAAACTTTACTAAAGCTCAAAGCACACATTGCACCTAACACAATAATAGTGAGGGACTTCAACACTCCACTCTCCTCAATGGACCAATCAGGAAAACAGAAACTAAACAGGGACACAGTAAAGCTAATTGAAGCTTTGGATCAATTGGATTTGACTGATATTTATAGAACATTTCACCCTAAAGCAAAACAATATACCTTTTTCTCAGCACCTCATGGTACCTTCTCCAAAATCGACCATATAATTGGTCACAAGACAGACCTCAACAAATACAAGAAGGTCGAACAAATCACATGCCTCCTATTAGATCACTATGGTATAAGAGTGGTTTTCAATAGCAACAAAAACAACAGAAAGCCCATATACACATGAAGGCTGAACAATACTCTACTCAATGCCACCTTGGCCAAAGAAGAAATAAAGAAAGAAATCAGAGACTTTTTAGACTTTAATGAAAGTAAAGACACAACATACCCAAATCTTTGGGACACAATGAAAGCAGTGCTAAGAGGAAAACACATAGCCCTGAGTACCTCCAAAAAGAAAATGGAGAGAGCATATACTATCAGCTTAATGACACACCTGAAAGCCCTGGAACAAAAAGAAGCTATTTCACCCAGGGGGAGTAGAACACAGGAAATCATCAAACTCAAGGCTGATATCAATCAAGTGGAAACAAAGAGAACCCTACAAAGAATCAACAATTCCAGGAGCTGGTTCTTTGAGAACATCAACAAGATAGATAAACCCTTAGCCAGACTGACCAAAGGGTACAGAGAAAGTATCCAAATTAACAAAATTAGAAATGAAAAGGGAGATATTACAACAGAAACTGAGGAAATCCAAAAAATCATCAGATCCTACTACAAAAGCCTATACTCAACACAATTGGAGAATCTAGAGGAAATGGACAATTTCGTAGACAGATACCAAATACCAAAATTAAATCAGCACCAAATAGATCCTCTAAACAGTCCCATAATGCCTAAAGAAATAGGAGTCATAGAAAGTCTTCCAACCAAAAAAAGCACAGGACCAGATGGTTTCAGTGCAGAATTCTATCAGACCTTCAAGGAAGACCTAACACCAATACTCTTCAAACTATTCCACAAAATAGAAAGAGAAGGAACCCTACCCAATTCCTTCTACGAAGCCACAATTACGCTGATACCAAAGCCACACAAAGATCCCACAAAGAAAGAGAACTTCAGACCAATTTCCCTTATGAACATCGATGCAAAAATACTCAATAAAATTCTTGCCAACCGAATCCAAGAACACATCAAAACGATCATCCACCAAGATCAAGTAGGCTTTATCCCGGGAATGCAGGGATGGTTCAATATACGGGAATCCATCAATACAATCCACTACATAAACAAACTCAAAGAACAAAACCACATGGTCATTTCATTGGATGCTGAAAAAGCATTTGACAAAATTCAGCATCCTTTCATGCTTAAAGTCTTGGAGAGAACAGGAATTCAAGGCCCATACCTAAACATAGTAAAAGCAATATACAGCAAACCGGTAGCCAGCATCAAACTAAATGGAGAGAAATTGAAGCAATCCCACTGAAATCAGGGACCAGACAAGGCTGCCCCCTTTCTCCTTATCTTTTCAATATTGTACTTGAGGTACTAGCTCGGGCAATTTGACAACAGAAGGAGGTCAAAGCGATACAAATTGGAAAGGAAGAAGTCAAACTATCATTATTTGCAGACGACATGATAGTCTACCTAAGTGACCCAAAAACTCCACTAGAGAGCTCCTACAGCTGATAAACAACTTCAGCAAAATGGCAGGTTATAAAATCAACTCAAGCAAATCAGTGGCCTTCCTATACTCAAAGGATAAGCAGGCTGAGAAAGAAATTAGGGAAATGACCCCCTTCACAATAGCCACAAACAGTATAAAGTATCTTGGGGTGATTCTTACTAAACATGTGAAAGATCTGTATGACAAGAACTTCAAGACTCTGAAGAAGGAAATGGAAGAAGACCTCAAAAAATGGGCAAACCTCCCATGCTCATGGATCGGCAGGATCAATATAGGTAAAATGGCCATTTTGCCAAAAGCAATATACAGATTCAATGCAATACCTATCAAAATCCCAACTCAATTCTTCACGGAGTTAGAAAGAGCAATTATCAAATTCATCTGGAATAACAAAAAAACCCAGGATAGCTAAAAATATTCTCAGCAACAAAAGAAATTCTGGGGAAATCAGTATCCCTGACCTCAAGCAATACTACAGAGCAATAGTGTTAAAAACTGCATGGTATTGGTACAGTGACAGGCAGGCAGATCAATGGAACAGGATTGAAGATCCAGAAATGAACCCACACACCTGTGGCCACTTGATGCTCGACAAAGAGGCTGAAAACAAGAAAAAAGATAATCCTTTTCAACAAATGGTGCTGGTTCAACTGGAGGTCAGCTTGCAGAAGAATGTGAATTGATCCATCCTTGTCTCCTTGTACTAAGCTCAAATCCAAATGGATCAAGGACCTCCACATAAAGGCAGATACTCTGAAGGTAATAGAAAAGAAACTGGGGAAGACCCTTGAGGACATCAGTACAGGGAGAAAGTTTCTGAACAGAACACCAATAGCATATGCTCTAAGATCAAGAATTAACAAATGGGACCTCATAAAATTACAAAGTTTCTGTAAGGCAAAGGACACCATCAAAAGGACAAATTGGCAACCAATAAATTGGGAAAAGATCTGCACCAATCCTACATCAGATAGAGGGCTAATATCCAATATATATAAAGAATTCAAGAAGTTAGACTCCAGAAAACCAAACAACCCTATTAAAAAATGGGGTACAGAGTTAAACAAAGAATTCTCACCTGAAGAATTTTGGACGGCGGAGAAACATCTTAAAAAATGCTTAACTTCATTGGTCATTAGGGAAATGCAAATCACAACACCCCTGAGATTTCACCTTACACCAGTCAGAATGGCTAAGATTAAAAATTCAGGAGACAGCAGGTGTTGGCGAGGATGTAGAGAAAGAGGAACACTCCTCCACTGCTGGTGGGGTTGCAAATTGGTATAACCACTCTGGAAATCAGTCTGGCGGTTCTTCCGAAAACTGGGCACCTCACTTCCAGAAGATCCTGCTATACCACTCCTGGGCATATACCCAAAAGATTCCCCAGCATATAATAAGGATACATGTTCTACTATGTTCATAGCAGCCCTATTTATTATTGCCAGAAGTTGAAAAGAACCCAGGTATCCCTCAACAGAAGAGTGGATGCAAAAAATGTGGTATATATACACAATGGAGTACTATTCAGACATTAGAAACAATGAATTCATGAAATTCTTAGGCAAATGGATGGAGCTCGAGAACATCATACTAAGTGAGGTAACCCAGATTCAAAAGATGAATCATGGTATGCACTCACTAATAAGTGGTTATTAACCTAGAAACCTGGAATACCCAAAACATAATCCACACATCAAGTGAGGTACAAGAAGAATGGAGGAGTGGCCCCTTGTTCTGGAAAGACTCAGTGAAGCAGTATAGAACAAAATCAGAACAGGGAATTGGGAAGGGTTGGGTGGGAAAACAGGGGCAGGGAAGGGGACTGATGGGACTTTCGGGGAGTGGGGGTCCAGAAAAGGGGAAATCATTTGAAATGTAAATAAATATATCAATAAATTAAAAAAAAGAAACATAAATTTAAAATTATAATAATATACTATTTAAATATCCATCTATCAAATAAACATATTTAGATAATTGCAAAAGCTCTCTGTAAACAAAGAAAAGAAAGAAACAAGGAAAGAAGCAAAGAAAGAAAAAAAGAAAGTATTTTGAATTACATATATTAAGCCTGCCCCAGCAGTGTTTTTATAGCTGTAGAATAAGGTCGCTAATTCAGGTGATGAATAAAATAGTCAAGCTTCCTCATAATTTGCCTTAAATTATTGAACAGTGACATTTTGTCTGTAACACTGGGATTGAGGCATTTAAGTTTTACATGCTAAATAGTAACTTATAAAACTGCATTTAAATGATACATATTTCAAATAACTAGATGTTAATACTAATTAATACATCATATACCTGTAGAAGGAATCATGCTTCCTGATTTAATTCCTTGTTTGGAAAACAAATATTTATTTATAATTCCTATGTGAAGTAATTGTGCTCTTCTTAGAAATGCATTTGAATTGGTAAATATTTCCCACAATCAGGTTTTGTGACTTGTTTGATTTTTGCAGTAATTTTTAGGTCAATCCTAAAATTTTGTCAGTCATTTATAATGATGGCACACTTCTGCAACTCTGGAAATCTGGATGCTGACACAGGAACATCTGGATCTCATATACAGATAGATATGAACTACCTATCAAAACCCTCTCTTATAGAGCCTTTCACATAGAAATGTAGGCAGTGCCTCTAAATTGCTTCAGTATCTGTTGCTACTAAGAGCGCCCATAGAAAGGTAAGGCCCTTGTGATAGAGCCAAAGATTGGTGTAGTAAGCAACAATTAGTAAGGGAATCACCTAGTTTTTTGTCCATAATAGACAGGAATTACTTTGATCTCAACACTCTGCTCGCAGTTAATCATCGAAAGTTACTTGACCTCTCTGAGTCACAGCTTCCTCTTCTGTACAGTGTATCAAATAAATAGTTATATCACATGATAGCTATATCACATAAAGATTAGATGGGCAAAAATTAAGAGAGCATCAAATATATTTCTGGTATACACATCAGATAAATGAGAGTTCACAGAACATAAACACACTACAATTCAATGAGAACAGATCTTTGGAGAAGACAATGAGGGTAATTTGAGTAAAGCTTTTAATTTTTTTCAATTTTACAAACTTTATTATTTACAAAAAAAACTTGCAAACATAAAAATATCGCTTTAGTTTTTATGTTATGTATATGTTTATATTTTACATAAATACACAGATATGTTTTTTATTATATCCTTTGAGAAATGAATATTTAACCAAAGAATGGAATTTAAATTGAGGGTTGTATATCTCAATCACATTGAATCTATGTTTACTTGTCCTTAATCCTACAAATTGTGGTTCAGTTCCAGATATGATATAATTATCTAAGTCCAGTGATGTGTTAAAATACTAGAGGAATCAAATGTTCAAAATTCAATAATAACATCCTTTAGCTATACCTCCTGCTCTAAAATCATATGATTTAAGAATTATCACTATTTATCACACACAAAGTGTGTTGTGTGTGTGTGTGTGTGTGTGTGTGTGTGTGTGTGTGTGTGTATTATGGTGCACCCATGAAGTCAAAATACAACTTTTTGGAGTCAGTTCTCACATTCCACATTTAAACGGGTTCCTAGGATACATCTGAGTTTGTCAGGCTTCTCTCAAATTGCCTTTGATGGCTAATCCATCTCACTAGTCATTACAGATAAATGTCATATATGTCATTCAATAACAAAAAAAAAATCTTCAAGTTTGTGACTTCGGCATTCAACAGGTAATTAAAACCATATTTCAGAGATTCTGATAGGAGAGGCATGTTAAGGAATGCATTCTTCCTGAACTAGCGCTGATATACAGTGGGGGAAATGCCTCTTATTTACTCATGAAATCATTCCTAAATCAAAGGGAAAGACATGAAATCAGCCACAGGTATCCTAACTTCATCGTAATAGGCATCTTTTCTGTGCTAGGATGGAATTCTTTGACTAAATTTTAACCTCAACAATAATCATTTTTCTCTAATGAGGCAAACAATATTCACCTTCTACGGAAATATCAGCATTAATATAAGCCACACCATGTTGTAGGAGTCTTGAATGTTCGTATAACAAGACATTCAATAAAGTATGAGATTAAATTTAACTCCCTCCCAAACAAAGCACATCTGCCTTCGTTTTCTGTAGATATTTGAATGAAATTGCATCATAATTCTCACAAGTTTGTCCTAGAAATTCTCAAAAAAGAGTGTGACAATGAGAAACAAGAGCAAATTGTTCTATATTACATTTGTGAAGATGAGCAGTTCAGAGAGAGAAGATGAAAGGGAATTGGAAATTTCATAATGCACAAACAGTCACAATTTTCGGTAAACATCTGTTCATAGGATTTTTCAATAAAAATAAACTTTTACAAATTCTGTCATAATGAAGCTCAGCAAATGAGCAATTTTTTGTTTAGAAAATTTCCAAAAACCTGACAAGGGGGCCAATTTGTCTTGTAGCATCCTACCACCTACTGGTAATTATTACTGATTTCACATTTTTAGAACTAAGAAATGCAGCAAAGGGCCATTAAACATTTTGGTGTCCAAAACAATGAATTTTCTAAGAACTTTGATTGTTAGAGAAAAATCAGGAAAGTATGTGCAATTTTGAAAGAAAAAAAAAATA
Source organism: Apodemus sylvaticus (assembly GCF_947179515.1). Classification (NCBI taxonomy): domain Eukaryota; kingdom Metazoa; phylum Chordata; class Mammalia; order Rodentia; family Muridae; genus Apodemus; species Apodemus sylvaticus. Next base: position 122,084,574 of record NC_067472.1, read on the forward strand.
TTGATCACTGTTTAGTGGCTCAAAGGGCCACTTGAATTCAAGTCAAGAAGAGAGTTGAATTATAAGGGTTTCCGAGCAGCTTGAGCTAAAGAGATTGTCTGAAATAATAATAATAATAATAATAATAATAATAATAATAATAGTTAGTAGTAGTAGTAGTAGTAGTAGTAGTAATAGTAATAGTAATAATAATAAATCTAAAAGCCAAATTACATTTGAAATATTCATGGATTTTCCTGACATTTGGATGAGCCTTTGTTGTGGAAGAAAACTTAATCTTTATCAATAATAATCTATTCAGAGAAATCTGTAATATCTTTGTTTATCAGGTATTACATGAGAATTAAAAGCATTGTAGGAAGAAGATGAAACAAATATCAAAACTCTATATGTTTATTTCTGTAACATCAAAGTGATATACAATTGATTGGAGTTATTAATCAGGATGTCTGATAAATAATCCTTCTGTATCACTTTTGCTGTATTTAAGAGGGATGAAGCCACTGAGACAAGAAGATAAGTAAAAATCATGCCTTACTTGTAAAGTGATGGCTGACTGTGACTGGTATTTGGAGTTAATGTGGGTGTCATGTAAGAATCATATTAGAAATTGGTATGTTTTGCATTGTAAGGTCTTCTGATTTTCATTGTGTAAATCTGGGCTTGTCCTTCAGGTGTGAGGACCCTTGGGGGACAACAAGAGTATCCTCCTCCTGGTTGAAGACAGCAGGCCCCAGGAATAATATTTGAAACCGAGCCCCCAAAATTTTTTCCAAGTAGGATTTGCCAGGGAGCACAGCCTACAGATATGAGTCGCTCGCTGTCCCCTGTCCTCCACCGTCTAGCTCTTGGCTTGGCTTTCAGTCCTGAAGAGCCTTGCTGGAACCAAGACAATTTTGCATCACTGTGGTAGCATGTGATGCATAAACTCAAGAATTATCATCTTGGAACACTGTCTCACCAATCTATTGACAGAGGGGTGCACCTGAGGTACAGCCAAAAGGTCAGAGGTACAGCCAGCAGGGTCAGGTATCCTGACCACTGCTGACTGGCCCATAGCTCACCTGTGCCACCAAGATCATACAACCATCACCAGGGAAAATAATGTGTCTAAAGGACAGTGTAGAAATACAGTCAAGACTCAGGACAATATGGCACCACAGGAACCAAACTATCCAACAGAAAACTCTGGATATCCTAAGGAAACTGAAGCCCAAGAAAGTGATTTTAAATCATGATGATGGATATGTTTAAAGAGAAAATGGGTAAATATAATCAAGAAATACAGAAAAATATATCAATACAAGTAGAGGCATTAAATGAGGAAGCAAATAAATATAGAAAAATACAGAAAAACTACAATCAAATGGCTAAAGAATATGAATAAAACTATCTAAGTCCTGAAAAGTGGAACTAGATGCAATTAAGAAAAGAAAAACTGGAACTTTGCAGCCAGTTGCACATTACACAGAGGAAGTGACAATTCCCAGTGCTCTAACATGTCCAGGATAATAGGATCAGAGGTGAGGAAGACACCAACACCAAGGGAGTAACTGTGACCATCCAGATCCAGGGACACAGGAACCCCACTCGACCAGTGACATGTGTACCTTCAAGTCTTAGCTGTTTTACTTTGGGCACGAACTCTGCAGCAAGTCCACTAACACCCACAGGATGCCCCTCTCCTAGGTGCTCTTACAGGCCTAGGATTCCAGGATCCCAGGACCTTGGTCTCACCAGGAATTCAGGGCCTGAGAGGCAGCTTGACACCCAGGAGCTCTAAGACACCCATGATCTCAGGATCAGAGACCTTGGAGTCACAGAATCCCAGAGACAGCTGGACTCTGAAGAGTTCTGACACAAACAGGATCAGAGGAAGGACAGGCAGGCTATAATCAGATATAGCAAGGGCAGTAGCACTAGAGATAATCAGATGGCAGGATTCAAGCATACAAATATAAGCAACAGAAACCGAGGAACCTTGGCATCATCAGAACAAAAAATATCCCACCATAGTAAGTCGTGGAAAGACACCATCGCACTGCAAAAGCAAAATTCCACCATGAGAAGTAAAATTACTTTTCATGATGATGATAGAATATTTTAAGAACATAAATGACTCCCTTCAAGAAACACCAGAGAACACAGGTAAACAGGTAGAAGCCCTTAAAAAGGAAACACAAAAATCACTTAAAACTAAAGGAACACACAATCAAACAGGTGAATGAAATGAACAAAATCATCAAAGATCTAAAAATGGAAATAGAAACAATAAAGAAATCAGAAAGGGAGACAACCCTGGAGTTAGAAAACCTAGGAAAGAGATCAGGACTCATAGATGCAAGCATCATCAGCAGAATACAAGAATAGAAGAGAGAATCTCAGGTGCAAAAGATTATATAGAACAAACTGACACAACACTGAAAAATATGCAAAAGGCAAAACCATCCTAAGCCAAAACATCCAGGAAATAGAGGACACCATTAGAATACCAAACCTTAGGATAATAGGTATAGAAGAGAGTGAAGATATCCAAATTAAAGGGCCAGTAAATATATTCAACAATATTATAGAAGAAAACTTCCCTAACCTAAAGTAAGAGATGCTCATGAACATACAAGAAGCCTACAGAATTCTAAATAAACAGGACCAGAAGAGAAATTCCTCCCATAACATTATAATCAAAACACCAAATGCACTAAACAAAGAAAGAATATTCAAAGCAGTAAGGGAAAAATGTCAAGTAACATATAATTGCCAACCTATCAGAATTACACCAGACATCTCAGCAGAAACTGTGAAAGCAAGATACTGGGCAGATACCATACAGGCCCTACAAGAGCTGAGATGTCAGCCGAGGTACTATAACCAGCAAAAATCTCAATCACCACAGACAGAGAAACCAATATATTCCATGACAAAATATAATTTATGAAATATTTTGTGACAAATCCAGCTTTACAGTGGATATTAGAAGGAAAATGCCAACACAAGAAGGGAAACCACACCCTAGAAAAAGTAAAGAGTTAATCTTTCAATAAACCCAAAATAAAATAGCAACACATATTTAACTCTGCCTCTAACAACAAAAATAACAAGATAAAATGTTCATGGATTGGCAGGATTATTATACTAACAATGGCCATCTTGCCAAAAGCAATCTATAAATTCAATGAATTCCCATTTAAATTCCATATCAATTCCTTATAGAGTTAGAACAATTTGCAAATTCATTTGGAAAAACAAAAAGAAAAACCCAGGATAGCAAAAAGTATCTCAACAGTACAATAACCATCACTGACATTAAGCTGTATCCCAGAGCAATAGTAAGAAAAAAGAAAACTATATGGTATTGACACAGAGATAGTCAGAAAGATAAATGGAATAGAATTGAATACCCAGAATTGAACACATACACCTATGGTCACTTTACCTGGGAATAAGGAGCGAAAAATTTCCAATGGAAGAGCAGCAACAATTTTAATAAATGTTGTGGTTCAACTGGAGATTAGCATGCAGAAAAATGCGAATCAACACATTATCTCCTTGTACATATCTCAAGTCCAAGTGAATCAAGGACCTCCACATAAAACCAGATACAATGAAACTTATAAAGGAGAAAGTGGGAAAGAACCTTGAACACATGAGTACAGGAGAGATTTTCCTAAACAGAACACCAATGACCTATGCTCTAAGAAGAAGAACAGACAAATGGGACCTCATAAAATTGCAAATCTTCTGTAAGGCAAAGGACACTGTCAATAGGAGAAAACAACAACCAACAGAATAGGAAAAGATCTTTACCAATCGTACATCAGATAGAGGGCTAATATCCAATATATACAAAGAACTCAAGATATTAGACCTGAAAGAATCAAATACATCTTTTAAAAACAGGGTACAGTATTCCTGTGGCAGCGGTGGCAGCAGCAGTGCAGCAGGAGCTGGTCCAGCTGAAGGGCCATCAGCAGTGGAGCCTGGGCGACACAAGGACCAGTTAGGCCCTGCGCCCACGACCACTGACCTTCGCTGACCAGCCGGGCGGCAAGCAGCTGCAGTTGTGCTGCGCCTTTCCTGCACAGAGGCCACTTCAAACTCGGCCTCCCACCAGTCAGGAGAGGTGCATCCATCTTGGTTCCGGACTCCAGGGATTGGACAGACTGAGGTACACAAACATAATCTGAGGCCAACACCGCGGTGGTCTGAGCCCGATGGGCGTTGGCCTGCACCCAGGCCCTGGGCTAGTCGGGGGCCATCGGGGTGCCAACCCAGCCAGGGGGTTTTTTGCCTAGGCCTGCGCTTGCGCGCGCCGCCGCCATTTTGCCTGCAGGACAACAGAGAGCTCTGGCGGGCAGACCTGTAACAGGCATAGCCTGAGGCTAAAAAAGCGGGGGTCTAGGCCCCAAAAGGCACAGGACTGACCCCAAGGACTGGGCGGCTTGGTGGGCCATCTGTGAGTCAACCCGCCCAGGGGATTGTTAGCACAGCAGACTCTCCCGGCGCTTTCAGGGAGCACGGGCGCGCACACCATCCTAGTCACCTGGCAGACCCAATTAACAGTCATAGCCCTAGGGGACCTTTGCTCGGACCTTGGCCTCCCAGGCTTTTGCCTGGACTCAGGAACTGGGCGGCCAGGCTAACCTTGTGTGCGACAGCCCGGTTGGCTTCCGGGAGGCCAGCTGGGAGAAGTCAGTGTGCTCCAGTGAATCCAGCGGGCCCCAGCGGGAGCCTTCGGGTGCCTGCTTTGGGATCTGAACAGCCTGGGCAGCAGCACCCTGTCTACAAGCAGTGCAGGAGGTAAGTTGTGCTCCAGAGGCCAACTGGGAAGGGGCAGCTTGCACTGGTGAGTTCAGCACTGAAAAGAAAAACTAACAGCAGTGAGAACTAGATGGCAAAAGGCAAACGCAGGAACGTCACTAACAGAAATCAAGGCAATATGGCAACATCTGAACCCAATTCTCCTCTACCAACATGTCCTGGATACCCCATCACACCAGTAAAACAAGATTTGGATTTAAAATCACTGGTCATGATGCTGGTACAGGAACACATGAGGGACATACTTAAAGAAATTCAGGAGAAAATGGATCAAAAGTTAGAAGCCCTTGCAAGGGAAACACAAAAATCATTGAAAGAAATCCAGGAGAATACAAAAGCCAACAAGGAGGAAATGCAAAAAACACTTAAAGAAATACAGGAGAACTTTGGTCAACAGGCTGAGGTCATGAAAGACGAAACACAAAAATCTCTTAAAGAAATACAGGAGAACTTTGGTCAACAGGCTGAGGGCATGAAAAAGGAAACACAAAAATCTCTTAAAGAATTACAGGAAAACACAAACATGCAAGTGAAGGAGCTAAGCAAAACCATCCAGGATCTAAAATCAGAAGTAGAAACAACTAAGAAAACTCAAAGGGAGACAACTTTGGAGAAAGAAAGCCTTGGGGAGAAATCGGGGGACAGAGATGCAAATATCAACAACAGAATACAAGAGATAGAAGAAAGAATCTCAGATGCTGAAGATTCCATAGAAACCATGGACTCAACAGTTAAAGAAAATGAAAAATGCAAAAAGCTTGTAACCCCAAATATCCAGGAAATCCAGGACACAATGAGAAGACCATACCTAAGGATTATAGGCATAGATGAGAGTGAAGATTTACAACTTAAAGGGCCAGCAAATATCTTCAATAAAATTATGGAAGAAAACTTCCCTAACCTAAAGAGAGAGATGCCCATGAATATACAAGAAGCCTACAGAACTCTAAACAGACTGGACCAGAACAGAAATACTTCCCGTCACATAATAATCAAAACACCAAATGTTCTAAACAAAGAAAGAATACTAAAGGCAGTAAGAGAAAAAGGCCAAGTAACATATAAAGGAAGACCTATCAGAATCACAGCAGACTTTTCACCTGAGACAGTGAAGGCTAGAAGGTCCTGGGCAGATCTCATGCAGACTCTAAGAGAACACAAATGCCAACCAAAACTACTATATCCAGCAAAACTCTCAATCACCATAGATGGAGAAACTAAGATATTTCATGACAAAACCAAGTTTACCCAATATCTATCCACAAACCCGGCCCTAAAAAGGATAATAGGAGGACAACACCAATACAAGGAGGGAAACTTCACCCTGGAAAAAGCAAGATAGTAACCTTTCATCAAACCCAAAAGAAGTTAAGCATTCAAATTTAAAAAATAACGTCAAAAATGATAGGAAGTAACAATCACTATTCCTTAATATCTCTTAACATCAATGGACTTAATGCCCCAATAAAAAGACACAGACTAACTGACTAGATACGTAAACAGAACCCTACATTTTGCTGCTTACAGGAAACACACCTCAGGGTGAAAGACAAACACTACCTCAGAGTAAAAGGCTGGAAGACAATTTTACAAGCAAATGGTCTCAGGAAACAAGCTGTAGTAGCCATTTTAATATCAGATAAAATTGACTTTCAACCCAAAGTCATCAAAAGGGACCCTGAGGGACACTTCTTGCTAGTCAAAGGAAAAATACAAAAAGAAGAACTGTCAATCCTGAACATCTATGCCCCAAATGCAAGGGCACCCTCTTTTGTAAAAGAAACTTTATTAAAACTAAAAGCACACATTGCACCTAACACAATAATTGTGGGTGACTTCAACACTGCACTTTCCTCAATGGACCGATCAGGAAAACAGAAACTAAACAGAGACACAATGAAACTAATTGAAGCATTGGACCAATTAAAATTTGGGTACGTTGTGCCTTCATTTTCATTAAATTCTAAAAAGTCTTTGATTTCTTTCCTTATTTCTTCATTAACCAAAGTATCATTGAGTACAGCATTGTTCAGCTTCCATGTGTATGTGGGCTTTTTCTTGTTTTTGTTACTATTGAAGACCACTCGTATTCAATAGTGATCTGATAGGAGGCATTGAATTAATTTGATCATCTTATAGCTATTGAGGTCTGTTTTGTGACCAATTATATGATCAATTTTGGAGAAGTTACCATGAGGTGCTGAGAAGAAGGTATATTCTTTTGATTTAGGATGAAATGTTCTATAGATATCTATTAAATCCATTTGGTCCAAAACTTGTTAGTTTCACTGTGACTCTGTTTAGTTTGTGTTTCCCTGATCTATCCTTTGAAAAGAGTGGGGTGTGTAAGTCTCACACAATTATTGTGGACTTTAAGCTTTATTACAGTTTCCTTTATAAATTCCAGTGTCCTTGTATTTGGGGCATAGATGTCCAAAATTGAGAGTCATTCCTGGTAGAGTTTTCCTTTATGAGGATAAAGTGTGCTTCTGTATCATTTTTGATGACTTTTGGTTGAAAGTCTATTTTATCAGATATTAAAATGTCTACTCCAGCTTGTTTCCTGGGCCCATTTGCTTGGAAAACTGTTTTCCAGCCTTCTACTCTTAAGTAGTGCTTCTCTTTCACACTGAGATGTGTTTCCTGGATATAGCAAAATGCTGGGATTTGTTTACGAATCCAGTCTGTTACTCTATGTCTTCTTATTGGGGAATTGAATCCATTGATGTTAAGAGATATTAAGGAATAGTGATTGTTGCTTCCTGTTGTTTTTGATGTAATTTTAATGTTTGTGTGGCTATCTACTTTTGGGTTTGTTGAAAGAAGATTACTTTTTTGCTTTTTCTTGTGTGTACTTTCCCTCCCTTTGTTGGTGTTTTCCATTTATTTTACTCTGAAGGGCTGTATTTGTGTAAAGATACTGTGTAAATTTGTTTTTCTCATTAAAAAAACCTTGGTTTATCCATTTATGGTAATTGAGAAATTTGCTGGATATAGCAGTTTAGGTTGGGATTTGTGTTCCCTTAGGGTCTTCATGATGTCTGCCCAGTCTTTTCTGGCTTTCCTAGTCCCCGGATGATAAATCCGGGGTAATTCTAATAGGTCTAACTTTATATGTTACTTGACCATTTCCCTTACTGCTTTTAATATTCTTTCTTTGTTTTGTACATTTGGTGTTTTAATTATTATGTGATGGGATGAATTTTTTTCTGGTCAAATCTCTTTGGAGTTCTGTGGGCTTTCTGTAAGTTCATGAGCATCTCTTTCTTTAGGTTAGGGAAGTTTTCTTCTATAATTTTGTTGAAGACATTTACTGGCTCTTTAAGCTGGAAATCTTCATTCAGTCATGCCTATAAACCTTAGGTTTGGTCTACTGATTTTGTCCTGGATTTCCTGGATATTTTCTGTCAGGAGATTTTTGCATTTTTCATTTTTCCTTCACTGTTGTATCAATGCTTTCTATGGTATCTTCTGCATCTGAGACTCTCTCTTCTGCCTCTTGTTTTCTGTTGTTTATGCTTGGATCCATGACTCCTGATGTCTTTCCTAGGTTTTTCTATGTCCTGAGTTGTCTCCGTTTGAGATTTCATTATTGTTTCTACCTCCTTCTTTAGATCTTGGATGGCTTTGTTTAATTCCTTCACCTGTTTTATTGTGTTTTCCCTTAGTTCTTTAAGGGCTTCTCCATGTTTATTTGTGTTCTCCTGTATTTGTGTAAGGGAGTCATTTATGTCCTTCTTGAAGCCCTCCATGATGTTCTCCATCAGCATCATGACCTGTGATTTTAAATCCAAATCTTGCTTTCCTGTGTGTTGGTGTGTCCGGGACTTGCTGTTGTGGGAGAATTGGGTTTGTATGGTGACATATTGCCTTGATTTCTGTTAGAAACGATCCCACATTTGCCTTTTGCCATCTTATTATCTCTGGTGTTAGTTGGGCCTGCTGTTACTGGCTAGAGATTGCCCCTCCTGTGTACCTGCAGGCCTATCTCAGAAACCTTGGGTGAGCTGCGTTCCCCTGGCACAAATTGCTGTGGTGCTGTTGAGTTGCTGGGTTCAGGTGGAGTCCTGGTGAGGTGTGTCCCAAGTGATCCTCTACTCTGGTTAACCCTGCCTAGCAGTCTGTTGCACAATCACAGAAGCAAAGATGTTGGCCAAGACACAAAAGCAAAGAAGTTGTATTTGGGTATGTACATCTGTGGCCCTGATCAGCTGTGGATACAGGCTGTGCTGGCTGTCTCTTCCTCACTGGCTGCTGAGTATAGAGCTGGCTTCCTGTGCTCCTTGGTGATGACTCTCTGTGGCTGAGGGTGTTCCACATCCGGAGACAGAAACTGGAAGATTCTTGCCAGAGGCCTCCAGACTGCATCCTCAGGTCTGCAAGGCCAGGCTGAGCTGTGCAGGTTGCATCCTCCTTGCTGGCTGCTGGGCGTATGTTTACTTCATTTCTTTGTTTGAATAATTGTTGTTTCATGTTGAAAAGAAAAAAATGGAGAAAGAAATCTGCTGGCAGTCCTGCCAGTCACAGTTTACACAGTAGAAGCTGATTTAAGGTGCCTCACATTCTTAACTAGGAGTCAAAGATAGGTGGAGAAAAAGTTGCTTCTTAAAGGCCAGCATCCTCAAATTCTAGGACAAGTGGGCTAATGGTTATTTCTTTTAGAAAAATTTCTACAATGGTGATCGTTGTTTTCAAAGTGCTTTTTTCTTGAAATTACAGCTGGAAAAAAAAAAGAGAAAAATTTGTTTGGGTTAAATTTATGAGATTCGTGTAATCCCTTCATATTTATTTTTAATTGGTCTTAAAGGTATGTTTTACATGTCTTGACTATAGTGTATTGGCTCATAAGTTATTGGACATGTTTTAAAGGTATAAGGTAACAAAATTAAGTTTTAAACTGATAATTCAGGGTTAGCGCTATCTTAAGAAGCACGCGGCATGACACAACCCAAGAAAAACAGGCCTCTAATATATTTCTAAATTGGTATAATGTTTTATGTGGATCTTATCCTAGAAATTAGGCTTATAAGAAATAAGATTTAAAATAATGTGTTTTTATAAGTTACACTATCATACGTTTGAACATAACTAGCAGACAAACTTTGCAGTGTGAAAGTAATGTGTTTGCTATTAATTTTAAGGAGAAAAGATTGTTTAAAATTGGGTTTTGGCAGACTGAGAGCTCACAGCTTGCTCCGGTGGCATGGAGCTTAGGTTCCAGTCCTGAGGCCTCTGGCAGGAGCCTTCAGATCTCCGCTTCGGGATACAGAACAGCCTGGGCTGCAACACCACATCTCCAGGTCCTGCAAGAGGCCAGAGGGGCACCTGGAAGGCCGACTGGGAGGGGTCAGTGTGCTCTGGTGAGTGCAGCAGGCCCCAGCAGGAGCCTTCAGGTGTCAGCTTCAGGATCTGAACAGCCTGGGACACAGTACTCTGTCTCCAGGAAGTGTGAGAGGCCTGGTGTGCACCCGGAGGCAGACTGGGAGGACACAGCTTGCTCCAGCATCACAGAGCTTAAGTACCAGTCCTGAGGCCTCTGGCAGGAGCATTCCGATCTCCGCTTCAGGATACAGAACAGCCTGGGCTGCAACACCTCATCTCCAGGTCCTACAAGAGGACAGAGAGGCACCCAGGAGGCCAGCTAGGAGGAGTCAGTGTGCTCTGGTGCGTCCAGCAGGCACTAGCAGGAGCCTTCAGGTGTCTGCTTCAGGATCTGAACAGCCTGGTCCACAGCACCCTGTCTCCAGGCAGTGCAGTAGGTCAGCTGTGCACCAGAGGCCAACTGGGAAGAGGCAGCTTGCACTGGTGAGTCCAGTATTGACAAGACCAACTAACACCAGTGAGAACTAGATGGCAAAATGCAAACGCAGGAATGTCACTAACAGAAATCAAGGCAATATGGCAGCATCTGAACCTAATTATCCTCTAACAGCATGTCCTGGATACCCCATCACACCAGAAAAACAAGATTTGTATTTAAAATCACTGGTCATGATGCTGGTACAGGACCACATGAAGGACATATTTAAAGAAATTCAGGAGAAAATGGATCAAAAGTTAGAAGCCCTTACAAGGGAAACAAAAAAAATCATTGAAAGAAATTCAGGAGAATACAAAAGCCATTAAGGAGTTAAGGCAAAAATCACTTAAAGAAATACAGGAGAACTTTGGTCAACAGGCTGAGGTCATGAAAGAGGAAACAAAAAAATCTCTTAAAGAATTATAGGAAAGCACAAACAAGCAAGTGAAGGAGCTAAGCAAAAACATCCAGGATCTAAAATCGGAAGTAGAAACAACTGAGAAAACTCAAAGGGAGACAACTTTGGAGATAGAAAACCTTGGGAAGAAATCAGGGGACATAGATGCAAATATCAACAACAGAATACAAGAGATAGAAGAAAGAATCTCAGATGCTGAAGATACCATAGAAACCATGGACTCAACAGTTAAAGAAAATGCAAAATGCAAAAAACATGTAACCCAAAACATCCAGGAAATCCAGGACTCAATGAGAAGACCAAACCTAAGGATTATAGGCATAGATGAGAGTGAAGGTTTACAACTTAAAGGGCCAGCAAAAATCTTCAATAAAATTATGGAAGAAAACTTCCCTAACCTAAAGAGAGAGATGCCCATGATTATACAAGAAGCCTACAGAACTCCAAACAGACAGGACCAGAACAGAAATACTTCCCGTCACATGATAATCAAAACACCAAATGTACTAAACAAAGAAAGAATATTAAAGGCAGTAAGAGGAAAAGGCCAAGTAACGCATAAAGGAAGACCTATCAGAATCACACCAGACTTCTCACCTGAGACTATGAAAGCTAGAAGATCCTGGGCAGATCTCATGCAGACTCTAAAAGAACACAAATGCCAGCCAAAACTACTATACCCAGCAAAACTCTCAATCACCATAGATGGAAAAACTAAGATATTCCATGACAAAACCAAGTTTACCCAATATCTATCCACACACCCAGCCCTACAAAGGATAATAGGAAGTAAACATCAATACAAGGAGGGAAACTTCACCCTGGAAAAAAGCAAGATAGTAACATTCTTTCATCAAACCCAAAAGAAGTTAACCAATCAAATTTAAAAATAATATCAAAAATGACAAGAAGTAATAATCACTATTCCTTACTATCTCTTAACATCAATGGATTCAATGCCACAATAAAAACCCATAGACTAACTGACTGGATACATAAACAGGACCCTACATTTTGCTCCATACAGGAAACACACCTCAGGGTCAAAGACAAACACTACCTTAGAGTAAAAGGCTGGAAGACAATTTTACAAGCAAATGGTCTTAGGAAACAAGGTGGAGTAGCCATTCTAATATCAGATAAAATTGACTTTCAACCCAAAGTCATCAAAAGAGACTCTGAGGGACACTTCTTGGTGGTCAAAGGAAAAATACAACAAGAAGAACTCTCAATCCTAAACATCTATGCTCCAAATGCAAGGGCACCCTCATTCATAAAAGAAACTTTATTAAAGCTCAAATCACACATTGCACCTAAAACAATAATTGTGGGTGACTTCAACACTGCACTTTCCTCAATGGACCGATCAGGAAAACATAAACTGAACAGTGACATGGTTTAACTAATTGAAGCTTTGGACCAATTAGGTTTAACAGATATATATAGAACATTCTATCCTAAAGCGAAAGTATATAACTTTTTCTCAGCACCTCGTGGTATCTTCTCCAAAATCGACCATATAATTGATCACAAGACAGGCCTCAACAAATATAAGAAGATCAAACTAATCCCATGCCTCCTATCAGATCACTATGAAGTAAAATTGGTCTTCAATGGCAACAAAAACAACAGAAACATCACATACACATGGAAACTGAACAATATTCTACTCAATGATACCTTGGTCAAGGAAGAAATAAAGAAAGAAATTAAAGACTTTTTAGAACTTAATGAAAATGAAGACACAATATACCCAAATCTATGGGACACAAGGAAAGCAGTGTTAAGAGGAAAACTCATAGCCCTGAGTGCCTCCAAAAAGAAAATGGAGAGAGCATACTCTAAGAGCTTAATGACACACCTGAAAGCCCTGGAAGAAAAAGAAGCTATTTCACCCTGGAGGAGTAGAAGGCAGGAAATCATCAAACTCAGGGCTGAAAACAATCAAGTAGAAACAAAGAGAACTATACAAAGAATCAACAAAACCAGGAGCTGGTTTTTTTTTTTTTTTGAGAAAATCAAAAAGATAGATAAACCCTTAATCAGACTAACTAAAGGGCAAAAAGACAGTATTCAGATTAACGAACAGAAATGAAAGGGGAGATATAACAACAGAAACTGAGGAAATTCAAAAATTCATCAGATCCTACTACATAAGCCTATACTCAACACAACTGGAGAATCTGGAGGAAATGGACAGTTTTCTAGACAGATATCTGACACCAAAACTAAATCAGGATCAAATAGATCATCTAAAGAGTCCCATAACACCCAAAGAAATAAAAAGGGTCATAGAAAGTCTCCCAACCAAAAAAAGCATGGGACCAGATGACTTCCGTGCAGAATTCTATCAGACCTTCATAGAAGACCTAACACCAATACTCTTCAAACTATTCCACAAAATAGAAACAGAAGGAGCTCTACCCAACTCGTTCTATGAAGCCACAATTACATTGATACCAAAACCACACAAAGACCCAACAAAGAAGAGAATTTCAGGCCAATTCCTCTTATAAATATTGATGCAACAATACTTAATAAAATTCTTGCCAACCGAATCCAAGAACACATCAAAACCATCATCCACCATGACCAAGTAGGTTTTATCCCAGGGATACCGGGATGGTTCAATATAAGGAAATCCATCAATGCTATCCACTACATAAACAAACTCAAAGAAAAAAAACATATGATCATCTCATTAGATGCAGAAAAAAACATTTAACAAAATCATCATCCTTTTTTGCTAAAAGTCTTGGAAACAACAGGAATACAAGGCCCATACCTAAATGTCATTAAAACAATATACAGCAAACCGGTAGCCAACATCAAACTAAATGGAGAGAAACTTGAAGCAATCCCACTAAAATCAGGGAGTAGACAAGGCTGTCCTCTCTCTCCGTATCTTTTCAATGTAGTACTTGAAGTTCTAGCTAGAGCAATTAGACAACATAAGGAGGTCAAGGGGATACAAATTGGAAAGGAAGAAGTCAAATTATCACTATTTGCAGATGACATGATAGTCTACTTAAGTGACTGAAAAACTCCACCAGAGAACTCCTACAGCTGATAAACAACTTCAGCAAAGTGGTTGGTTATAAAGTCAACTCAAGAAAATCAGTTGTCTTCCTATACTCAAAGGATAAGCAGGCTGAGAAAGAAGTTGTGAAATGACACCCTTCACAATAGCCACAATCAATACAAAATATCTTGGTGTGACTCTAACCAAACAAGTGAAAGATCTTTATGACAAGAACTTCAGGTTTTCTGAAGAAGGAAATCAAAGAAGACCTCAGAAAATGGAAAAATTTGCAATGCTCGTGGATCGACAGGATTAATATAGTTAAAGCAGCCATCTTGCCAAAAGCGATCTACAGATTCAACACAATCCCCATCAAAATCCCAATTCAGTTCTTCACAGAGTTAGAAAAAGCAATTCTCAAATTCATCTGGAATAACAAAAAACCCAGGATAGCTAAAACTATTCTCAACAACAAAAGAAATTCTGGGGGAATCAGTATCCCTGACTTCAAGCAATACTACAGAGAAATAGTGTTAAAAACTGCATGGTAGGCGGCGGCGGCAGCGGCGGCGGCGGCAGCGGCAGCAGTGGCTGCTCCAGCTGAAGGGCCATCAGCAGTGGAACCAAGGCATCACAGGGACCAGTTAGGCCCTGCGCCCAAGACCACTGACCTTCGCTGACCAGCCGGGCAGCAAGCAGCTGCAGTTGTGCGGCGCCTTTCCTGCACGGAGGCCACTTCAGAACTCAGCCTCCCACCAGTCAGGAGAGGTGCATCCATCTTGGTTCCGGACTCCGGGGAACGGACAGACTGAGGTACACAAACATAATCCGAGGCCAACACCGCGGTGGTCTGAGCCCGACGGGCGTTGGCCTGCACCCAGGCTCTGGGCGGGTCAGGGGGCCATCAGGGTGCCAACCCAGCCAGGAGGTTTTTTGCCCAGGCCTGCGAGCGCGCCGCCGCCACCATTTTGTCTGCAGGACGACAGAGAGCTCAGGCGGGCAGACCTGTAACAGGCATAGCCTAAGGCTAACAAAGCGGGGGTCCAGGCCCCAAAAGGCACAGGACTGACCCCAAGAACTGGGCGGCTTGGTGGGCCATCTGTGAGTCAACCCGCCCAGGTGATTGCTAGCAAAGCAGACTCTCCCGGCGCTTTCAGGGAGCTCGGGCGCACACGCCTGCCCGCCATCCTAGTCACCTGGCAGACCCAATTAACAGTCATAGCCCTAGGGGAACTTTGCTCGGACCTTGGCCTCCCAGTCTTTTGCCTGGACTCAGGGACTGGGCGGCCAGGCTAACCTTGTGTGCGACAGCCCGGTTGGCCGATCGGCTGCCCAGCGGAGTGAGCGGAACACCAGGGAGGTCACAGTAGCATACACCGTTGGCACTCCCTGGGGGTGCACACAGGCTCCATCTGGTCCACAGACACAATCTGGGGCAAGGCCTCAGGCAGAAGCCCTTAGCTCTACTCTCTCCGCTTCCGGATCCAGATCAGTCTGGGCGGCAGCATTACATCTCCAAGCCCTGCAAGTGGCTAGCTGGGCTTCCAGGCGGCCAGCTGGGAGAAGTCAGTGTGCTCCAGTGAATCCAGCGGGCACCAGCGGGAGCCTTCGGGTGCCTGCTTTGGGATCGGAACAGCCTGGGCAGCAGCACACTGTCTACAAGCAGTGCAGGAGGTAAGCTGTGCACCAGAGGCCAACGGGGAAGGGGCAGCTTGCACTGGTGAGTCCAGCACTGACAAGACAAACTAACACCAGTGAGAACTAGATGGCAAAAGGCAAACGCAGGAACGTCACTAACAGAAATCAAGGCAATATGGCAACATCTGAACCCAATTCTCCTCTACCAACATGTCCTGGATACCCCATCACACCAGTAAAACAAGATTTGGATTTAAAATCACTGGTCATGATGCTGGTACAGGAACACATGAAGGACATACATAAAGAAATTCAGGAGAAAATGGATCAAAAGTTAGAAGCCCTTGCAAGGGAAACACAAAAATCATTGAAAGAAATCCAGGAGAATAAAAAAGCCAACAAGGAGGAAATGCAAAAAACACTTAAAGAAATACAGGAGAACTTTGGTCAACAGGCTAAGGTCATGAAAGACGAAATACAAAAATCTCTTAAAGAAATACAGGAGAACTTTGGTCAACAGACTGAGGTCATGAAAGACGAAACACAAAAATCTCTTAAAGAATTACAGGAAAACACAAACATGCAAGTGAAGGAGCTAAGCAAAACCATCCAGGATCTAAAATCAGAAGTAGAAACAACTAAGAAAACTCAAAGGGAGACAACTTTGGAGATAGAAAGCCTTGGGAAGAAATCGGGGGACAGAGATGCAAATATCAACAACAGAATACAAGAGATAGAAGAAAGAATCTCAGATGCTGAAGATTCCATAGAAACCATGGACTCAACAGTTAAAGAAAATGCAAAATGCAAAAAGCTTGTAACCCAAAATATCCAGGAAATCCAGGACACAATGAGAAGACAAAACCTAAGGATTATAGGCATAGATGAGAGTGAAGATTTACAACTTAAAGGGCCAGCAAACATCTTCAATAAAATTATGGAAGAAAACTTCCCTAACCTAAAGAGAGAGATGCCCATGAATATACAAGAAGCCTACAGAACTCCAAACAGACTGGACCAGAACAGAAATACTTCCCGTCACATAATAATCAAAACACCATATGTTCTAAACAAAGAAAGAATACTAAAGGCAGTAAGAGAAAAAGGCCAAGTAACATATAAAGGAAGACCTATCAGAATCACAGCAGACTTTTCACCTGAGACTATGAAGGCTAGAAGGTCCTGGGCAGATCTCATGCAGACTCTAAGAGAACACAAATGCCAACCAAAACTACTATATCCAGCAAAACTCTCAATCACCATAGATGGAGAAACTAAGATATTTCATGACAAAACCAAGTTTACCCAATATCTATCCACAAACCCGGCCCTAAAAAGGATAATAGGAGGACAACACCAATACAAGGAGGGAAACTTCACCCTGGAAAAAACAAGATAGTAACCCTTCATCAAACCCAAAAGAAGTTAAGCATTCAAATTTAAAAAATAACGTCAAAAATGATAGGAAGTAACAATCACTATTCCTTAATATCTCTTAACATCAATGGACTAAATGCCCCAATAAAAAGTCACAGACTAACTGAATGGATACGTAAACAGGACCCTACATTTTGCTGCTTACAGGAAACACATCTCAGGGTCGAAGACAAACACTACCTTAGACTAAAAGGCTGGAAGACAATTTTACAAGCAAATGGTCTCAGGAAACAAGCTGGAGTAGCCATTTTAATATCAGATAAAATTGACTTTCAACCCAAAGTCATCAAAAGAGACCCTAAGGGACACTTCTCGCTGGTCAAAGGAAAAATACAAAAAGAAGAACTGTCAATCCTGAACATCTATGCCCCAAATGCAAGGGCACCCTCTTTCGTAAAAGAAACTTTATTAAAACTAAAAGCACACATTGCACCTAACACAATAATTGTGGGTGACTTCAACACTTCACTTTCCTCAATGGACCGATCAGGAAAACAGAAACTAAACAGGGACACAATGAAACTAATTGAAGCTTTGGACCAATTAGATTTAACAGATATATATAGAACATTCTATCCTAAAACAAAAGAATATACCTTTTTCTCAGCACCTCATGGTACCTTCTCCAAAATCGACCATATAATTGGTCACAAGACAGACCTCAACAAATATAAGAAGATCGAACTAATCCCAGGCCTCCTATCTGATCACTATGGAGTAAAAGTGGTCTTCAATAGCAACAGAAACAACAGAAAGCCCACATACACGTGGAAACTGAACAATACTCTACTCAATGATACCTTGGTCAAGGAAGAAATAAAGAAAGAAATTAAAGACTTTTTAGAACATAATGAAAATGAAAACACAACATACCCAAATCTATGGGACACAAAGAAAGCAGTGCTAAGAGGAAAACTCATAGCCCTGAGTGCCTCCAAAAAGAAAATGGAGAGAGCATACATTACCAGCTTAATGACACACCTGAAAGCCCTAGAACAAAAAGAAGCTATTTCGCCCAGGAGGAGTAGAAGGCTGGAAATCATCAAACTCAGGGCCGAAATCAATCAAGTAGAAACAAAGAGAACCATACAAAAAATCAACAATACCAGGAGCTGGTTCTTTGAGAAAATCAACAAGATAGATAAACCCTTAGCCAGACTGACCAAAGGGCACAGTGAAAGTATCCAAATTAACAAACTTAGAAATGAAAAGGGAGACATAACAACGGAAACTGAGGAAATCCGAAAAATCATCAGATCCTACTACAAGAGCCTATACTCAACACAACTGGAGAATCTGGAGGAGATGGACAATTTCCTTAACAGATACCAAATACCAAAATTAACTCAGGACCAACTAGACCATCTAAACAGTCCCATAATGCCTAAAGAAATAGAAGGAGTCATAGAAAGTCTTCCAACCAAAAAAAGCACAGGACCAGATGGCTTCAGTGCAGAATTCTACCAGACCTTCAAAGAAGAGTTAACACCAATACTCTTCAAACTATTCCACAAAATAGAAACAGAAGGAACACTACCCAATTCCTTCTACGAAGCCACAATTACGCTGATACCAAAGCCACACAAAGATCCAACAAAGAAAGAGAACTTCAGACCAATTTCCCTTATGAACATCGATGCAAAAATACTCAATAAAATTCTTGCCAACCGAATCCAAGAACACATCAAAACGATCATCCACCATGATCAAGTAGGCTTTATCCCGGGAATGCAGGGTTGGTTCAATATACGGAAATCCATCAATACAATCCACTACATAAACAGACTCAAAGAACAAAACCACATGGTCATTTCATTGGATGCTGAAAAAGCATTTGACAAAATTCAGCATCCCTTCATGCTTAAAGTCTTGGAGAGAACAGGAATTCAAGGCCCATACCTAAACATAGTAAAAGCAATATACAGCAAACCGGTAGCCAGCATCAAACTAAATGGAGAGAAACTTGAAGCAATCCCACTGAAATCAGGGACCAGACAAGGCTGCTCCCTTTCTCCTTATCTTTTCAATATTGTACTTGAGGTACTAGCTCGGGCAATTCGACAACATAAGGAGGTCAAAGGGATACAAATTGGAAAGGAAGAAGTCAAACTATCATTATTTGCAGACGACATGATCGTCTACCTAAGTGACCCAAAGAACTCCACTAGAGAGCTCCTACAGCTGATAAACAACTTCAGCAAAGTGGCAGGTTATAAAATCAACTCAAGCAAATCAGTGGCCTTCCTATACTCAAAGGATAAGCAGGCTGAGAAAGAAATTAGGGAAATGACCCCCTTCACAATAGCCACAAACAGTATAAAGTATCTTGGGGTGACTCTTACCAAACATGTGAAAGATCTGTATGACAAGAACTTCAAGACTCTGAAGAAGGAAATGGAAGAAGACCTCAAAAAATGGGAAAACCTCCCATGCTCATGGATCGGTAGAATCAATATAGTTAAAATGGCCATTTTGCCTAAAGCACTATACAGATTCAATGCAATACCCATCAAAATCCCAACTCAATTCTTCACAGAGTTAGAAAGAGCAATTATCAAATTCATCTGGAACAACAAAAAACCCAGGATAGCTAAAACTATTCTCAGCAACAAAAGGAAAACTGGGGGAATCAGTATCCCTGACCTAAAGCAATACTACAGAGCAAGAGTGTCAAAAACTGCATGGTATTGGTACAGTGACAGGCAGGAGGATCAATGGAACAGGATTGAAGATCCAGAAATGAACCCACACACCTATGGCCACTTGATCCTCGACAAAGAGGCTGAAAACATCCAATGGAAAAAAGATAGCCTTTTCAACAAATGGTGCTGGTTCAACTGGAGGTCAGCATGCAGAAGAATGCGAATTGATCCATCCTTGTCTCCTTGTACTAAGCTCAAATCCAAATGGATCAAGGACCTCCACATAAAGCCAGACACTCTGAAGCTAATAGAAAAGAAACTGGGGAAGACCCTTGAGGACATCGGCACAGGGAGAAAGTTTCTGAACAGAACACCGATAGCATATGCTCTAAGAGCAAGAATTGACAAATGGGACCTCATAAAATTACAGTTTCTGTAAGGCAAAGGACACCATCAAGAGGACAAATCGGCAACCAACAAATTGGGAAAAGATCTTCACCAATCCTACATCAGATAGAGGGCTAATATCCAATATATATAAAGAACTCAAGAAGTTAGACTCCAGAAAACCAAACAACCCTATTAAAAAATGGGGTACAGAGTTAAACAAAGAATTCTCGCCTGAAGAACTTCGGATGGCGGAGAAGCATCTTAAAAAATGCTCAACTTCATTAGTCATTAGGGAAATGCAAATCAAAACAACCCTAAGATTTCATCTTACACCAGTCAGAAGGGCTAAGATTAAAAATTCAGGAGACAGCAGGTGTTGGAGAGGGTGTGGAGAAAGAGGAACACTCCTCCACTGCTGGTGGGGTTGCAAATTGGTACAACCACTCTGGAAATCAGTCTGGCGGTTCCTCCGAAAACTGGGCACCTTACTTCCAGAAGATCCTGCTATACCACTCCTGGGCATATACCCAGAAGACTCCCCACCATGTAATAAGGATACATGTTCTACTATGTTCATAGCAGCCCTATTTGTAATTGCCAGATGCTGGAAAGAACCCAGGTATCCCTCAACAGAAGATTGGATGCAAAAAATGTGGTATATCTACACAATGGAGTACTATTCAGCCATTAGAAACAATGAATTCATGAAATTCTTAGGCAAATGGATGGAGCTAGAGAATATCATACTAAGTGAGGTAACTCAGACTCAAAAGGTGAATCATGTTATGCACTCACTAATAAGTGGATATTAACCTAGAAAACTGGAATACCCAAAACATAATCCACACATCAAATGAGATACAAGAAGAAAGGAGGAGTGGCCCCTGGTTCTGGAAAGACTCAGTGAAACAGTATTCAGCAAAACCAGAACCGGGAAGTGGGAAGGGGTGGGTGGGAGGACAGGGGAAGAGAAGGGGGTTTGCGGGACTTTCAGGGAGTGGGGGGGCTAGAAAAAGGGAAATCATTTGAAATGTAAATAAATTATATCAAATAAAAAAATAAGTAAATAAAAAATAAAACTGCATGGTATTGGCACAGTGACAGACAAGTGAACCAATGGAATAGAATTGAAGATCCAGAAATGAATCCACACACCTATGGTCACTTGATCTTAGACAAAGTAATTGAAAACATCCAGTGGAAAAAAGATAGCCTTTTCAACAAATGGTGCTGGTTGAATTGGAGGTCAGCATGCAGAAGATTGCAAATTGATCCATTCTTATCTACTTCACTCCAAGTGGATCAAGGACCTCCATGTAAAACCAGACACACTGAAACTAATAGAAAAGAAACTGGGGAAGACCCTTGAGTAAATGGGCACAGGGGAAAAGTTCCTGAACAGATCACCAATAGCTTATGCTCTAAGATCAAGAATTAACTAATGGGACCTCATAAAATTACAAAGTTTCTGTAAGGCAAAGGACACTGTTAAAAGGACAAAACAGCAACCATCAAATTGGGAAAGGATATTCACCAACTCTATATCTGATAGAGGCCTAATATCCAATATATACAAAGAACACAAGAAGTTAGACCCCAGGGAACCAAATAACCCTATTAAAAATGGGGTACAGATCTAAACAAAGAATTTTCACCTGAAGAAATTCAGATGGCCCAGAGGCACCTTAAGAAGTGCTCAACATCATTAGTCATTAGGGAAATGCAAATCAAAACAACCCTGATATTTCACCTTACACCAGTCAGAATGGCTAAGGTAAAAAGCTCAGGTGACAGCAGGTGTTGGTGAGAATGTGGAGAAAGAGGAATACTCCTCCACTGCTGGTGGGGCTGTAAGATGGTACAACCACTTTGGAAATCAGTCTGGCATTTCCTCAGAAAACTGGACATGACACTTCCGGAGGACCCTGCTATACCTCTCCTGGGCATATACCCAAAACATTCCCCAGCATGCAATAAAGACACATGCTCCATTATGTTCATAGCAGCCTTATTTATAATAGCCAGAAGCTGGAAAGAACCCAGATGCCACTCAAAGGAGGATTGGATACAGAAAATGTGGTATATTTACACAATGGAATACTACTCTGCAATTAGAAACAATGAATTCACAAAACTTTTATGCAAATGGTTTGATCTGGAAAATATCATCCTAAGTGAGGTAATCCAATCACAAAAGAATACACATGGAATGCAATCTATGATAAGTGGATATTAATTAGCCCAGAAGTCCTGAATACCCAAGGCACAAATCTCATAACAAATGACTCCCATGAAGAAGTATGGAGAGGGTCTTGATCCTGGAAAATATTGATCTAGAATTGGAGAGGGATATAAGGACAGAGGAAAACGACGGAAGTAATTGGAGAATGGATGGAGAGAAGAAGGTTTATGGGACATATGGGGAGGGGGGATCCGGGAAAGGGGAAATCATTTGGAATGTAAACAAAGAATAAAAAAATAAATATGTAAAAAAAAGATCAATAAAATAAAATAAAATTGGGTTTTGTTTTCCAAAATTGTAGTTTTGCTCTAATATTACAAGAGAAAATTAAAAATTATGAGAAAAATTGCCAGTGTTCCATTGATGGAAGTTTGCAGTCTGATTGAAGGTTCATGATTCATATCATATTTTTATTTAAGATGATTTCAAAAGTGATAAAGTTTAAAAACAGCTTTGGCCAGTATGGGCCTGATGCAACTTCTTCACAAATTTATTAGCTATAGTGGTTGAAACAAAATTTAACCACCCAAGATTGAAAAGGAGATCTCAGTGGAAATTTATTTGATATCAAACAGGCTCCTTGACTATTAGAAACAGCTAGTAAAATTTTTCCGGGAATCCTAAAATTACTGGTTCCTTTTGTTATTTGACTCTTATACAATGGAGTCTGGTTACAGGCTGCTCCATGCAGGACCAGTGGGTGTGGATCTGGCCTTAGAAAATATAGACTCGTATCAAAAGATATTTACATTTGTGTTAATATGAAGCTCAGAGCTGCCTCAGTAGACACTTGAGAGATGCTGCTTTTGTCTTTCAGGTCTCATCTAGAGAGTTTCTGGCCAAAAGAATATTTGTAACAGATTCATACAGATGCGGTTCAAAATACAGTTCAAACTTAGATCTGTGAAAGATTAATAAGGCTATATAAAAATTATGAATACATTAAAATTTGGCCTGCCTACTCCATATAAAATTATTATTAGTTAAAGTGGTTTTTTTTTGTTTTTTTTTGTTTTGTTTTGTTTTGTTTTGTTTTTTTTTGTTTTTTTTTTTTTTTTTTTTTTTTTTTTGCTTTGCAGATCCTGGTAACTATAAAAGAGCACAAGCTAACATTAAAAAAACAGTAAATTAATTTCATTAGAAAGTTTTGCTTCAAAGAATAGCTAATAGCCTTACCTTATATGAAAAAATGTTATGTCTCTGCTTTAATACAAGAAGCTGAGATCTTAAATTTTTCAATATATATTTTTCATAGAATTTTATTTCAGGCCTTTGCTCTTAACAATGCGGTTTTAAGACTTTTAAGTGAATGATTTTCAAAAGATGTTAAGGTAAATTATTTAGCTAGGACATTGCTTTAAGATTGCCACAAGAGGATTTAAGCATCTGATGTTCTCAAGGTAGATACAAAATAAATACTGAGAGTTATAACGTGCAGAAAGCTACTGTAACCATTTGCCAACTGTTTATGATATGTGTTCACTGCCATTCCTTGACAACGAAGGCATTAATGTAAAATCTCTCCAAATAAAGTTTTAACATCCCCTATTAAAGATTTGGCATGATAATAAAGTATTGCAAGATAAAATCATAAAAAATATTTTAAAAATATTTTAAGAGCCTGATAAAACGTTTGTTCCTTGTTTCAAACAGCCATCAAATTTATTATTATTAATAGTTAATCTATTACATGGCAAACCTTTTTGACAATATTAATAATTATTATCAAAAGATAAATTGTTAAAAAATTGCTTCCATATATGCTTTTATATTTCTATACATGCATCCTACATAAAAAATACACCACTTTGGGAGTAAAGCTCATTTAATTAGATCACGTGTTTATTCTTTTGGGTTTCCCCTTGCTTCAGCACAGATAATTAAATTTGGTACTGTAGCTGTTATTTCTAAAATGTTAAAATTCAAATTTTTAATTTATATATTGATTATATATATATATATATATATAATATGGCTTACAATTGCTTGAAATTGTTTCTTTTTATTAATTCTTATTCTTAAATTTTACAATTATTTATACAAATACAATTCAAGTTAAAAAAGATGTTCTTTAAATGACTGTCTTTCGAACATTTGAGAGCTGATCTAGGTTCTGGATAGATGGCTCAGCCATTAAAGGCTAGACTCACAACAAAAAATATAAGAGTTCATTCCCAAAAAACACATGGTGGCTCACAAACACCTGTAATGAGACTTGGTACCCTCTTCTGGTATGTCTGAAGACAGCTACAATATACTAATATATAATAAATTAATAAATCTTTTTAAAAACTCATTCTAGATTGCCAGGACAAAAACCCTTAAGACAAGATCGCAAGAGATTTATATTCCAGGCAGACTATAGGCCTTACATGGAAACAGTTTGGCCATGCAATCTTATTGTTTACATCATCAACATAGTAATAGCTTAAGGCAATAATTTGGTATTTCTAAAAAATATACAATCCAAATTATAAAAACTTGTCCTCAGCGTCCTCAATTTTTTCATGTGCCACATGATAGTCTTAATCCATGAGGACTCAGACCAAAGCAAGACAAGTATATATAACTCATATTTCTGACAGCTTTTCAAGCTTTCTAGTTACAACTGTTTTAACAGAAAAACAACTAAATTAAAATTAGTCATTGCATATGTTATTTTTCTATACATGATGTTCCAAATCAGATTAAGACAAATGCTATAACTGACTGTTACAGTCAGCCATTTGAGACATTTTATTAACAATTTATTATTAGTCATATTACTGAGATTCCTTATAATTGTCAAGGAGAAGACATTGTGGAACAGAGCCATAGAACTTTAAAGCAATATTTTTATAATTAAAAGAGGGGAGAATCATATTTCTGTATACGACATCTTTGTATATCACAAAAATTTTAATGCCAGGGAACTCTCTGAGTGTGGAGAAGAGGGCATGTTTGTGTTTTTTTCTGCAGGATGCCAAAGGAACATGCTATCTGCCAGAGTATGCTAATGCTGAGACAAAGAATGATACTGATAATAATCATTGAAAATGGCCACGGTCCTAGACATCTTTGGATGCCTCCTACTAATGCTGAAGCTGAAACCACATCTGCAGACTCAACTTCCCTCTTTGCATGGCGATTTTATTTAGCTGAAAATTAGACAAATTATAAACAGATAAAAGGGGGCATATTCTCTACTGCTGATTGCCCCACTTCAGCATGTCAAAAGGCCATATATTTAAATTTTACAGGTTTCAAGTGTAGACCAGGTAGAACATGGCCTGCCCTTTGTTTTCTTTAAGACATCCACAAGATTTACTTTGGTTGTTTGGGACCCTTGGGATACCCACTAGCCATCTCCTTGTGGGGTTACATCCAAGTAAAACACAATTTTACACCCCTGGCCAGTTTTCTAACAGACAATGGGTCCTGCAAGGCCTCTAATCGCTCTACAAAGGGGTGGTGCACCCCTTTACAATTTAAGCTAACCGCCTATGGAAAATCTCCCAATTTAAACTGGCAAAAAGTTTATGAATGCTGTCTTTGCCTCTATCAGTCCAGCTCAGATATGGGTATTATCTTCACTATTAAGGTCCTTAAAGAGCCTTTATATCATGCCCAGCCAGTCCCAATGGGGCCTAATCCTGTGTTGGTACCTCATCCTGCTCCTCCTAGAGGAACTGACCAGGATACCACCTGTACTTCCTCTCTTAAAGACACCTCCCTGCCTTCTGTATTTACCCTCCGGCCACCAGCCAGGCCACTATTCTGCCTGAACTACCTCCACAACCAGCTTCTACTAAACATCTTGTCCTTTCCTCAGTTAATCAGATCTTTCTTACACTTAAATGAAAATTCTGAACTTGTTGAAGCTTGCTGGTTATGCTACCATTCCCAACCAACCTTTTATAAAGGAATTGCAGTTCTCAGTGATCCCTTCAGTGTTGATCCACGATACTGCCATTGGCAGAGAGGCAATTGGCCAGGTCTTTCATTAACTAAAATATCTGGCCTGGGACTTTGTGTGACCTCTGGTGGAACAAATGTCCACTCAGCCTACACTCACTTATGTACGGAAACCTTTTCCCCATCTCCTGACATTTTTTTTTTTAATTCTCCCCCTCGAATAGAACCTGATGGGTGTGCCTTGATGGCCTCACACCTTGCCTCTCCACCTCAGTTTTTCAAAATTGAAAGGATGGAGAGATCCCTGAGTTTTGCGTCCTTATGAAGATGGCTCCTTGTTTGGTTTATTGCCACTTTGAAGATTTTTTCCACCTATGTGATCAATCCATATCCACTGATGGCTCCACCTCTTTTAGTGGCTCCCACAGAGAACCTATCTCTGCCATTACTATCTCTGTCCTACTTGGCCTTGGAGCTGTGGAAGTGGGGACAGGTATCTCTTCCCTGGTTCTTTCAAACTCTAGGTATAAAGAACTCAGTGCCACCATTGACCAAGATGTCTAACACCTTCAGCAGGGGATAGATGGTCTCTCCAACTCCATTGACTCCCTAGCTGAGGTCATCCTCTAAGATAGGTGAGGACTTGATCTCCTGTTCCTTCAACAAGGTGGACTTTGTGCAGCTTTAAAAGAAGAATGCTGCGTCTATACTAGTAATACAGGAGTTGTAAAAGATAGCATGAGAAAAGTCAGAGAAGGACTATCAAAATGAAAGAGAGAAAGAGAACAGGCAGAAAGTTGGCATGAAATTGATTTTCCACCTCTACATGGCTCAATACAATTTTTTTAAATTTTTTTTATTCGATATAATTTATTTACATTTCAAATGATTTCCCCTTTTCTAGCCCTCCCACTCCCCGAAAGTACCGTAAGCCCCCTTCTCTTCCCCTGTCCTCCCACCCACCCCTTCCCACTTCCCTGTTCTGGTTTTGCCGAATACTGTTTCACCGAGTTTTTCCAGAACCAGGGGCCACTCCTCCTTTCTTCTTGTACCTCATTTGATGTGTGGATTATGTTTCGGGTATTCCAGTTTTCTAGGTTAATAACCACTTATTAGTGAGTGCATACCATGATTCACCTTTTGAGTCTGGGTTACCTCACTTAGTATGATGTTCTCTAGCTCCATCCATTTGCCTAAGAATTTCATGAATTCATTGTTTCTAATGGCTGAATAGTACTCCATTGTGTAGATATACCACATTTTTTGCATCCACTCTTCTGTTGAGGGATACCTGGGTTCTTTCCAGCATCTGGCAATTATAAATAGGGCTGCTATGAAAATAGTAGAGCATGTATCCTTATTACATGGTGGGGAGTCCTCTGGGTATATACCCAGGAGTGGTATAGCAGGATCTTCTGGAAGTGAGGTGCCCAGTTTTCGGAGGAACCGCCAGACTGATTTCTAGAGTGGTTGTACCAATTTGCAAACCCACCAGCAGTGGAGGAGTGTTCCTCTTTCTCCACACCCTCTCCAACACCTGCTGTCTCCTGAATATTTAATCTTAGCCATTCTGACTGGTGTAAGATGAAATCTTAGGGTTGTTTTGATTTGCATTTCCCTAATGACTAATGAAGTTGAGCATTTTTTAAGATGCTTCTCCGCCATTTGAAATTCTTCAGGTGAGAATTCTTTGTTTAACTCTGTACCCCATTTTTTAATAGGGTTATCTGGTTTTCCGGAGACTAACTTCTTGAGTTCTTTATATATATTGGATATTAGCCCTCTATCTGATGTAGGATTGGTGAAGATCTTTTCCCAATTTGTTAGTTGCCGATTTGTCCTCTTGATGGTGTCCTTTGCCTTACAGAAACTTTGTAATTCTATGAGGTCCCATTTGTCAATTCTTGCGCTTAGAGCATATGCTATTGGTGTTCTGTTCAGAAACTTTCTCCCTGTACCAATGTCCTCAAGGGTCTTCCCCAGTTTCTTTTCTATTAGCTTCAGAGTGTCTGGCTTTATGTGGAGGTCCTTGATCCATTTGGATTTGAGCTTAGTACAAGGAGACAAGGAAGGATCAATTCGCATTCTTCTGCATGCTGACCTCCAGTTGAACCAGCACCATTTGTTGAAAAGGCTATCTTTTTTCCATTGGATGTTTTTAGCCTCTTTGTCGAGGATCAAGTGGCCATAGGTGTGGGGTTCATTTCTGGATCTTCAATCCTGTTCCATTGATCTGCCTGCCTGTCACTGTACCAATACCACGCAGTTTTTAACACTATTGCTCTGTAGTATTGCTTGAGGTCAGGGATACTGATTCCCCCAGATTTTCTTTTGTTGCTGAGAATAGTTTTAGCTATCCTGGGTTTTTTGTTATTCCAGATGAATTTGATAATTGCTCTTTCTAACTCTGTGAAGAATTGAGTTGGGATTTTGATGGGTATTGCATTGAATCTGTATATTGCTTTTGACAAAATGGCCATTTTAACTATATTGATTCTACCGATCCATGAGCATGGGAGGTTTTCCCATTTTTTGAGGTCTTCTTCCATTTCCTTCTTCAGAGTCTTGAAGTTCTTGTCATACAGATCTTTCACATGTTTAGTAAGAATCACCCCAAGATACTTTATACTGTTTGTGGCTATTGTGAAGGGGGTCATTTCCCTAATTTCTTTCTCAGCCTGCTTATCCTTTGAGTATAGGATGGCCACTGATTTGCTTGAGTTGATTTTATAACCTGCCATTTTGCTGAAGTTGTTTATCAGCTGTAGTAGCTCTCTAGTGGAGTTTTTTGGGTCACTTAGGTAGACTATCATGTCGTCTGCAAATAATGATAGTTTGACTTCTTCCTTTCCAATTTGTATCGCTTTGACCTCCTTATGTTGTCAAATTGCCCGAGCTAGTACCTCAAGTACAATATTGAAAAGATAAGGAGAAAGGGGGCAGCCTTGTCTGGTCCCTGATTTCAGTGGGATTGCTTCAAGTTTCTCTCCATTTAGTTTGATGCTGGCTACCGGTTTGCTGTATATTGCTTTTACTATGTTTAGGTATGGGCCTTGAATTCCTGTTCTCTCCAAGACTTTAAGCATGAAAGGATGCTGAATTTTGTCAAATGCTTTTTCAGCATCCAATGAAATGACCATGTGGTTTTGTTCTTTGAGTTTGTTTATGTAGTGGATTGTATTGATGGATTCCCGTATATTGAACCATCCCTGCATTCCCGGGATAAAGCCTACTTGATCTTGGTGGATGATCGTTTTGATGTGTTCTTGGATTTGGTTGGCAAGAATTTTATTGAGTATTTTTGCATCGATGTTCATAAGGGAAATTGGTCTGAAGTTCTCTTTCTTTGTGGGATCTTTGTGTGGCTTTGGTATCAGCGTAATTGTGGCTTCGTAGAAGGAATTGGGTAGTGTTCCTTCTCTTTCTATTTTGTGGAATAGTTTGAAGAGTATTGGTGTTAACTCTTCTTTGAAGGTCTGGTAGATTCTGCACTGAAACCATCTGGTCCTGTGCTTTTTTTGGTTGGAAGACTTTCTATGACTCCTATTTCTTTAGGCATTATGGGAATGTTTAGATGGTCTAGTTGGTCCTGATTTAATTTTGGTATTTGTTATCTGTCAAGGAAATTGTCCATTTCCTCCAGATTCTCAAGTTGTGTTGAGTACAGGCTCTTGTAGTAGGATCTGATGATTTTTTGGATTTCCTCAGTTTCCGTTGTTATATCTCCCTTTTCATTTCTAAGCTTGTTAATTTGGATACTTTCTCTGTGCCCTTTTGTTAGTCTGGCTAAGGGTTTATCTATCATGTTTATTTACTCAAAGAACCAGCTCCTGGTTTTGATGATTCTTTGTATGGTACTCCTTGTTTCTACTTGATTGATTTTGTCCCTGAGTTTGATGATTTCCTGCCTTCTACTCCTCCTGGGTGAAATAGCTTCTTTTTGTTCTAGGGCTTTCAGGTGTGTCATTAAGCTTGTAATGTGTGCTCTCTCCATTTTCTTTTTGGAGGCACTCAGGGCTATGAGTTTTCCTCTTAGCACTGCTTCATTGTGTCCCATAGATTTGGGTATGTTGTATTTTCATTTTCATTGTGTTGTAAAAAGTCTTTAATTTCTTTCTTTATTTCTCCCTTGACCAAGGTATCATTGAGTAGAGTATTGTTCAGTTTCCACGCGTATGTGGGCTTTCTGTTGTTTCTGTTGCTATTGAAGACCACTTTTACTCCATAGTGATCAGATAGGAGGCATGGGATTAGTTCGATCTTCTTATATTTGTTGAAGTCTGTCTTGTGACCAATTATATGGTCGATTTTGGAGAAGGTACCATGAGGTGCTGAGAAAAAGGTATATTCTTTTGTTTTAGGATAGAATGTTCTATATATATCTGTTAAATCTAATTGGTCCAAAGCTTCAATTAGTTTCATTGTGTCCCTGTTTAGTTTCTGTTATCCTGATCGGTCCATTGAGGAAAGCGCAGTGTTGAAGTCACCCACAATTATTGTGTTAGGTGCAATGTGTGCTTTTAGTTTTAATAAAGTTTCTTTTACTAAAGAGGGTGCCCTTGCATTTGGAGCATAGATGTTCAGGATTGAGAGTTCTTCTTGTTGTATTTTTCCTTTGACCACCAAGAAGTGTCCCTCAGAGTCTCTTTTGATGACTTTGGGTTGAAAGTCAATTTTATCTGATATTAAAATGGCTACTCCAGCTTGTTTCCTGAGACCATTTGCTTGTAAAATTGTCTTCCAGGCTTTTACTCTAAGGTAGTGTTTGTCTTTGACCCTGAGGTGTGTTTCCTGTAAGCAGCAAAATGTAGGGTCCTGTTTACATATCCAGTCAGTTAGTCTGTGTCTTTTTATTGGGGCATTAAGTCCATTGATGTTAAGACATATTAAGGAATAGTGATTGTTACTTCCTATCATTTTTGACGTTATTTTTTAAATTTGATTGCTTAACTTCTTTTGGGTTTGATGAAAGGTTACTATCTTGCTTTTTCCAGGGTGAAGTTTCCCTCCTTGTATTGGTGTTGTCCTCCTATTATCCTTTTTATGGCTGGGTTTGTGGATAGATATTGGGTAAACTTGGTTTTGTCATGAAATATCTTAGTTTCTCCATCTATGGTGATTGAGAGTTTTGATGAATATAGTAGTTTTGGTTGGCATTTGTGTTCTCTTAGAGTCTGCATGAGATCTATCCAGGACCTTCTAGCCTTCATAGTCTCAGGAGAAAAGTCTGCTGAGATTCTGATATGTATTCCTTTATATGTTACTTGGCCTTTTTCTCTTACTGCCTTTAATATTCTTTCTTTGTTTAGAACATTTGGTGTTTTGATTATTAAGTGACGGGAAGTATTTCTGTTCTGGTCCAGTCTGTTTGGAGTTCTGTAGTCTTCTTGTATATTCATGGGCATCTCTCTCTTTAGGTTAGTGAAGTTTACTTCAATAATTTTATTGAAGATATTTGCTGGTCCTTTCAGTTGTAAATCTTCACTCTCATCTATGCCTATAATCCTTAGGTTTTGTCTTCTCATTGTGTCCTGGATTTCCTGGATATTTTGGGTTACAAGCTTTTTGCATTTTGCATTTTCTTTAACTGTTGAGTCCATGGTTTCTATGGAATCTTCAGCATCTGAGATTCTTTCTTCTATCTCTTGTATTCTGTGGTTGATATTTGCATCTCTGTCCCCTGATTTCTTCCCAAGGCTTTCTATCTCCAAAGTTGTCTCCCTTTGAGTTTTCTTAGTTGTTTCTACTTCTGAATTTAAATCCTGGATGGTTTTGCTTAGCTCCTTCACTTGCTTGTTTGTGCTTTCCTGTAATTCTTTAAGAGATTTTTGTGTTTCCTCTTTCATGACTTCAGCCTGTTGACCAAAGTGCTCCTGTATTTCTTTAAGTGTTTTTTGTATTTCCTCCTTGTTGGCTTTTGTATTCTCCTGGATTTCTTTCAATGATTTTTGTGTTTCCCTTGCAAGGACTTCTAACTTTTGATCCATTTTCTCCTGAATTTCTTTAAGTATGTCCTTCATGTGTTCCTGTACCAGCATCATGACCAGTGATTTTAAATCCAAATCTTGTATTACTGGTGTGATGGGGTATCCAGGACATGCTGGTAGAGGAGAATTGGGTTCAGATGTTGCCATATTGCCTTGATTTCTGTTAGTGAAATTCCTGCGTTTGCCTTTTGCCATGTAGTTCTTACTGGTGTTAGTTTGTCTTGTCAGTGCTGGACTCACCAGTGCAAGCTGCCCCTTCCCAGGTGGCCTCTGGTGCACAGCTTACCCCCTGCACTGCCTGTAGACAGGGTGCTGCTTCCCAGGCTGATCAGATCCTGAAATTGGTACCTGAAGGCTCCCGCCAGGGCCTGCTGGATTCACTGGAGCACACCGACTTCTCCCTGCTGGCCGCCCGGAAGCCCCGCTAGCCTCTTTCAGGACCTGGACATGTGGTGTGGCTGCCCAGGCTGATCTGGATCCGGAAGCAGAGAGAGTTGAGCTGAGGGCTTCTGCCTGAGGCCTTGCCCCAGATTGTGTCTGTGGACCAGATGGAGCCCGTGTGTGCCCCCAGGAAGCGCCAACGGTGTATGCTGCTGTGACCTCCCCTGTGTTCGGTTCACTCCGCTGGGCAGCCGATCCCCCAACCGGGCTGGCACACACAAGGTTAGCCTGTCCGCCCAAGCCCTGAATCCAGGCAAAAGCCTGGGAGGCCAAGGTCCAAGCAAAGTTCCCCTAGAGCTATGACTGTTAATTGGGTCCGCCAGGTGACCTGGATGGTGGGCGTGCGCGCCTGTGCTCCCTGAAAGTGCAAGGAGAGTCTGCTGTGCTAACAACCTCCTGGGCAGGTTGACTCACAGATGACCCACCAAGCCGCCCAGTTCTTGGGGTCAGTCCTGTGCCTTTTGGGGCCTAGAGCCCTGCTTTGTTAGCCTCAGGCTATGCCTGTTACGGCTCTGCCTGCCAGAGCTCTCTGTTGTCCTGCAGGCAAAATGGCGGCGCACGCGCAGGCCCGGGCTAAAAACCTCCTGGCTGGGTTGGCACCCCAATGGCCCCCCGAACAGCCCAGGGCCTGGGTGCAGGCCAACGCCCGTCGGGCTCAGACCCCCGCGGTGTTGGCCTCGGATTATGTTTGTGTACCTCAGTCTGTCCGATCTCTGGAGTCCAAAACCAAGATGGAGATGAGCCTCTCGGCTGGTGCGAGACTGGGTTCACTACAATTTTACCCAGTATACTAGGACCCTTTGTAGGTCTATTATTGTTATGTTCTTTTGGACCATGGGCTTTTAATACATTAAAATGTATTTAACATTGCTGAGTAGTTAACCGATGATGGGCACCTTCCCAGGACTGTGCTCCCCTAAGACAGGAATCTCTGGAGTCTGGCAGAGATATTAAGTGATGGGTAAGGGATAATGGATCACCGGGTTATAGAACTCCTAAGACAGGTGCTACTTCATCTTTTTGGTGCCTCGTCTGCTTTATTCATCAATGGCTGTCTGACCTCTGCTCTCTTTAACACAGAGAAGGGATAGATGTCAGGAGCCATTTTCACATAGATCTCAAAACCTCCTCCTTTCATCTTACATGCTCAAGCTTGCTTTTAGAAGGAAAAATACTAGCTTTCAAGTTATGCAAGTAGCAAGATGGTCAGCAAATACAGAGCTCACTTGAGTGGGCTAGAATGAACAGAGCTTGCCTACAGTTAGGTTACTACAGAAATCTCTTTCCATTTCATCTCCTCATGATCATTTTTGCTTGCTAGCTTCCTTGAAATCCAGCCAGCTTTGACATGAGATTCTGAGAAACAATTTTGAGAGAATACTCCCTAGAGACAATGTTTAGAGACAATACTTGCCTTCTGAGAGACTGCTCCCCAGACACAATGTTTGCTTCTTCATAACCCCTCCCTACATCCTGCTTGCTTTTCTTTATATTGTGGTGTGTAAAAAAAAAAAATTAACAGCTTGATCAGAATACTGTCTTCCTGTCTGTTTTTTTGTCTCTTGTCCCCCATTCTCCCCTAGGTGGTCCAGAGAACCCCATTGACTGTCCTGTGGGTCAGGACAGAAAACTTGTATTGATAGGGGATTGTTGTTGTGATATCTAACTGTGGCTCAAGGTCTTTGGAACACGTTTGTGGGTAGAATGTGGGACAGTTTGGTGATAAAACCCTAAAATATGGTAAACAGACCTTATTCAGTCCCATTCTTTAGAGTTAGGATGACTAAAGAATAACAGAATAAATATTCATCTCACCAGTTTTAGAGGAGTACAAAAACACTCCTAGAAACTGGGCCAGGGTTTTTTGTGTTTTATTCTAACAAATATATATATATATAACTTCCTTATTAATGCTAGACTACCAGTTTTCAAGCTATAGGTAAGTGATCCCTATAGGGCTCAAAAAGCTATTTCACAGGTTTAACATATCCTACATATCATATATTTACATTATGATTCAGATCATGAAAGTTGCAGTTACGAAGTTGCCACAAAATAATTTTATAGTTGTTGTTCACCACAGCATGAAGAAATTTATTAAATGTTCTCAGAATCAGTAAGGTTGAGACTATATGCCAAGCTTTACAAATTTGAATTAGGATGAAGTAAGAAGATAATGGTTTATGTTGTTTGGTATAATTCTTGTTATGAATCTCATGCTATTCCTGAGTTAGTACAAGAAGATGCTTGGCAACTTCAGAAATAACCATATACCTAGGACATGTAGAAGGCTTAAATTTTATTTATGATCTGTGATGATTTAAGTTAACTATAAGGGTATTATGAATACATCTTTCCCAAAGAATATAAAAGTTTATAGTACTACTGTAGAGAGCATTATTGGTGTTCCATGCCACCTGGAAGGAACTTGCTATCAAACAATGTGAAGCTCCTTTCCCAGCCTTTGAGAGGATCTCCTGTGTTAGCTATAATCCCCTCCACGTGGGGTGGATTGGTCAGACCAAGGTGAAGCCCACTGTTCTTTAAGGACCTGCAGTTTCCTGGGAAACACTAGCCACCTGTGGAGCAACTGAACATGTTCTGTGGAGAAGCTTCCAGGAGATGTTTTCCCCTACATATATATTTGGAGTTCTCTATTAAATTTTGAGACCTTGAATAGCAGGTGTTGTCTTGGTCTCCATCTCTTTTTGCTACCTTCCCATACATCCCCAGCTTCATTTCCAAGTAATGTGTTTGGTGTTACTGTGGGCAGTAACTAAAATTTTATTTATAATAATTTAATGATTTAAGTTAACCATAAAGAAATTATGAATACAACTTTTCCAAAGAATAAAAAAAGTTTAGAGTATGACACAGTAGGCTGGCTATACACACAATGTCATGATCATACTATGTCTTAACTGGGACTATAATATAAATATCATCACTTATTGCAAATGTGATCAAATATAATTAGATTTTCACTTTTCCTCTCAGATCAATTTTCTCCTTATACAATATTGATATCATCACCATAGAGTTTATTTTTAATATCTATGCAAAATCCAAATCACCTTTCAACATCTAAGAACAGTACAGGCTATCCGCCCTTACCATTATTTTTATAAGTCTGAACTACTTTGATTTATTCATTAAAGCAAATTATGTGTAATTATGTGCCAGTAGATGATTGCATTTTAAGTTAAGGTAATAAGTCAGAAAATTAGGAGTATGATGTTCATGTATAATTCCTATCTTTTCTCTTGTATGTTGCTTGTGCAATTAATACATAGGGATATATTTTACAAATAGGAATGTCATCTATGCCCCAAGGCAGCCACAACAAGTAAGCAGGAGAATTATTCACAGGGATTTATGATGGTCTTTTTACTTTAATAGTAACATCAACATTTCTAAGACCTGGAGCAAAGTGAAGAAACAGATTTCTATTGCAGCCTTCACAGTGCAAGCTGCAGCAGAGATTCTGAGAGAAGTAGCATAAACACACATTAAAGATAAAGAATCAATATGGACGTTTTCCTTTCCAATTTGTATCCCTTTGACCTCCATATGCTTTCTAATTTCCTGAGCTAGTACCTCAAGTACAATATTGAAAAGATAAGGAGAAACTGGGCAGTCCTGTCTAGTCCCTGATTTTAGTGGGATTGTTTCAAGTTTCTCTCCATTTAGTTTGATGCTGGCTACCGGTTTGCTGTATGGTGCTTTTACTATGTTTAGGTATGGGACATGAATTTCTGTTCTTTCCAAGACTTTAAGCATGAAAGAATGCTGAATTTTGTCAAATGCTTTTTTAGCATCCAATGAAATGACCATGTGGTTTTTTTTCTTTGAGTTTGTTTATGTAGTGGATTGCATTGATGGATTTCCATATAATGAACCAACCCTGACTCCCTGGAATAAAGCCTACTTGATCATGGTGGATGATCATTTTTATGTGTTCTTGGATTCAGTTGGCAAAAATTTTATTGAGTAGTTTTGCATCTATGTTCATAAGGGAAATTTGTCTGAAGTTCTCTTTCTTTGTTGGATCTTTGTGTGGTTTTGGTATCAGCATAATTGTGGCTTCATAGAAGGAATTGGGTTATGTTCCTTCTGTTTCTATTTTGTGGAATAATTTGAAAAGTATTGGTGTTAGGTCTTCTTTGTAGGTCTGATAGAATTCTGCACTGAAGCCATCTGGTCCTGTGCTTTTTTTGGTTGTAATGCTTTCTATGACTCCTTCTATTTTTTAGGGGTTATGGGACTGTTTAGATGATCTATTTGGTCCTGATTTAATTTTGGTATTTGGTATCTGTCTAGGAAATTGTCCATTTCCTCCAGGTTCTCCAGTTGGGTTGAGTATAGGCTTTTGTAGTAAGATGGTATGATTTTTTTTTAATTTCCTCAGTTTCTGTTGTTATATCCCCCTTTTCATTTCTACTTTTATTAATTTGGATACTTTCTCTCTGCCCATTGGTCAGTCTGGCTAATTGCAGATGATATGATAGTCTACCGAAGTGACCCAAAAAATTCCACTAGAGAAATCCTATAAACAGTTGTTGATAAACAACTTCTGCAAAGTCACAGGTTATAAAATCAACTCAAGCAAATCAGTAGCATTCCTATACTCAAAGGATAAGCAGGCTGAGAAAGAAATTAGGGAAATGACACCCTTCACAATAGCCACAACAATATAAAGTACCTTGGGGTGATTCTTACCAAACATGTGAAAGATCTGTATGAAAAGAAGTTCAAGACTCTGAAGAAGGAGATAGAGGAAGACCTCAAAAAATGGAAAAACCTCCCATGCTCATGGATCAGCAGGATCAATATAGTTAAAATGGCCATTTTGCCAAAAGCAATATACAGATTCAATGCAATACCCATCAAAACCCCAACTCAATTCTTCATAGAGTTAGAAAGAACAATTCTCAAATTCATCTGGAATAACAAAAAACCCAGGATAGCTAAAACTATACTCAACAACAAAAGAAATTCTGAGGGAATCAGTATCCCTGACCTCAAGCAATATTACCGAGCAATAGTGTTAAAAACTGCATAGTATTGGTACAGTGACAGGCAGGCAGATCAATGGAACAGGACTGAAGATCCAGAAATGAACCCACACACCTATGCCCACTTGATCCTGTACAAAGGGGCTGAAAACATCCAATGGAAAAATGATAGCCTTTTCAATAAATGGTGCTGGTTCAACTGGAGGTCACAATGCAGAAGAATGTGAATTGATACATTCTTGTCTCCTTGTACTAAGCTAAACTCCAAATGGATCAAGGACCTCCACATAAAGCCAGACACTCTGGAGCTAATAGAAAAGAAACCGGGGTAGACCCTTGAGGACACTGGTACAGGGGGAAAGTTCCTGAACAGAACACCAATAGCTTATGCTCTAAGATCAAGAATTGACAAATGGGACCTCATAAAATAACAAAGATTCTGTAAAGCAAAGGACACCATCAAAAGGACAAATCAGCAACCAACAAATTGGGAAAAGATCTTCACCAACCCTATATCAGATTGAGGGCTACTATTCAATATATATAAAGAACTCAAGATGTTAGACCCCAGAAAACCAAATAACCCTATTAAAAATGGGGTACAGAGTTAAACAAAGAATTCTCACCTAAAGAACTTCGGATGGCAAAGAAACATCTTAAAAAATGCTCAACTTCACAAGTCATCAGGGAAATGCAAATCAAAACAACCCTGAAATTTCACCTTATACCAGTCAGAATGGCTAAGATTAAAAACTCAGCAGACAGCAGGTGTTGGCGAGGATGTGGAGAAAGAGGAACACTCCCCCATAGCTGGTGTGTTTGCAAATTAGTACAACCACTCTGGAAATAAGTCTGGCGCTTCCTCAGGAAACTGGGCATGTCACTTCTGAAAGATCCTGCTATACCACTACTGGGCATAAACCCAGAGGATTCCCCAGCATGTTATAAGGATATATGCTCCACTGTGTTCATAGCAGCCCTATTTATAATAGCCAGAAGCTGAAAAGAACCCAGGTATCCCTCAACAGAAGAATGGATACAAAAATGTGGTATATATACACAATGGAGTACTATTCAGCCATTAGAAACATTGAATTCATGAAATTCCTAGGCAAATGGATGGAAATGGAGAACATCATACTAAGTGAGGTAACCCAGTCTCAAAGATCAATCATGTTATGCACTCACTAATAAGTGGATATTAGCATGGAAAACTGGAATATCCAAAACATAATCCACACATCAAATGAGGTACAAGAAGAATGGAGGAGTGGCCCCTGGTTCTGGAAAGACTCAGTGTAGCAGAATAAGGCAAAACCAGAACAGGGAAGTGGGAAGGGGTGGGTGGAAGAACAGGGGGAGGGAAGGGGGCTTATGTGACTTTCGGGGAGTGGGGGACCAGAAAAGGGGAAATCATTTGAAATGTAAATAAAAATATATCGAATTAAAAAAGTAAAAAAAGAAAAGAATCATTATATATATATGTAAAATCAAAAGTGGATAGTTTCTTTTTTATAATTTCAGCATGTACTTCTGTAATTTATAATTCAAGTATTAAAAGTAACATGAACACTGTAATCAAATAACACATTTGACAGTATCAGATAATTGTCAGAAATCTAATATTGTCTTCTAATATCTACCCTATAATTTCACTGTGGATAAGAATCAGTTCATTATGAGATACACCTGGAATAGTTCACAACTCTCCTCAACCTGGGGGCCTAGATGTTCTATGGATACCGAAGCCTGGGAAGATCTCTGTAGCCACACTAGCTGATGAGTTATAATCTACTCTCACTTCTTGTAAACCTCATCACTCAACATTATAAAGTTTGTTTTTTAGACCTAAAATAAATGTCTGTTTATGAAAACTATATAAAATACAAATGCACAACTAATAACTAACATTTGTAGACTCCATAACAATTGACTTTTAAATTATTGTGTCATGTACATCAAATATAATCATTGTCTTGAATTTTATGGTAATCATTTAATTTTCATATAGAATTCACCAAAAATGGCTGTATTCATTATATATCCTTAATATATACATAATTTTCTATTATTTAGTGTCATCTATTTTCTTTGCCTTTGAGTTACTCTTATAGTTTACCAGATTTTGTGTGACACCTCACTGACAAGAGTAAACATCACATTTGCTCATAGTTGAACAGAGGAAAGGGATCCCATAGTGTGAAGAAAAAGCAGAGACATCAGAAAAAATGACAAGTTATATCAGTACTAGTAATTTGAATTGTGGTAATCAGGAAATGAAAGAAAATTTGTAATATACAAAAGGTATAAGGAGAGGTCATTGTACTGGTAATCTATATACTCCAAGAGCCCTCACCTTCCTATGTATCCAACTTTGTGCATGCTTTCTATGAAAACCAAAACCAAAATCAAAATAAAGAAAAAGACCAATAAGACAAAAATTTCAAATCATGTCAAAGTGCAAAAGGCCTACACAGGTTCAAGGCAAATGAATCTTACAACTAAAAAAAGGAAGAAGATGAAATATTTCACCTCTAAATAAGGAGGTATTTGCAATTGATATCTGCTGGGAACAGGAAAACCAGAGTACTCTAATGGACTATAACAGGGTATATCAACAAGATTCCAAGCATGCTCTTAGACCAGGAGAAGTTGGCCACCAAAAAGAGACTCCATATTTATATGGATTTTGTTTATTTCATTTCCATTACATTTTCCATTTAAGACAATTAAGTCTATATACATATATATCATACTGATGTATGTATTGATATATATGTGAATATATATATATATAATATTGATACATGTATTGATATATAATATATGTATCTAAGTTATACATGTCTATATAATATACTAAATACACACAAACACATACTTATACACACACACACATATATACATATATAAAACAGATGTCATACTAGTAACTTAGCAGCACACTTTAAAGCTCTACAACAAAATATAAATGAAGTAGTCCAAGAGGATTGAAATAGAAACAGAATAAAACAATACAAATAATCGATTAAAGAGTTCATTTATTGAGACAATCAATATGATTGACAAACCATCCTTAAAACACACATTAAAATTCAGAGAAAGAACATCCTTAAAACACACATTAAAATTCAGAGAAAGAACATCAAAATTTGCATAATTAGAATGAACAGCAGGGCATAGTGTTGGACATTAAGAAGTTCCTGTGAATCATAAGGACTTACTTTAAAAAAACTGTATTTCACCAAATTGAAAAATCTCAAATAAATGGGTAAACTTCATGATAGTTAGCAAATACTGAAGCTGAATAAAGATCAGTTTAGCAAGTTAAATATATCAGTCCTAAATTTTTTTATAAGGACTGAGGCAATCTGATTCCTAAACTACCTAAAAACTCAACAAAGTAAGAATTACAAACCGATGTCCCTTATAAACATATATGCAAAAAATTCTCAATAAAATACTTTCAAATTAATCTAGGAATACAACAAAAATATCATTTATCATAATCAAATAAGTTTTATCCTAATGTTTCTGGGTTGCTTCAAAATATATAAATCAATAAATGAAATCTGTCATATACACAGACTGTAAGACAATCCCACATGATGATGATATTAAATTTAGAAAAGACTTTTGACAAAATTCAGTGTTCATCTCATGGTGAAAGTCATGGACATACCACAACATATTAAAGACAGTGTTCAAGTCTATAACCAACATCAAATTAAATGAACATATACTGAAAAACAATTTTCAAATCAGGAACAAGAAAAGGTTGTCCACTCTCTCCATACCTATATAATTTAGTACTTGTAGTCTTACCCAGATCCATAGGACTACTGAAAGTCATTAAGTGTATAGAAATTGGGAAGGAAGAATTAAACATCTTTATTTGCAGATGATATGATAGTATATATAAAATGACCCCAAAATTTCCACTGGAAAACAGCTATAGCTCATAAGCATTTCAGCATAGTAGCTGGATACAAAATTAACTCACAAACATTAGCATTCTTTCTCTATGATGAGAGCAAACAGACTGAGAAACAAATCAAGGACACATCCTCGCAGTATCCTCAAATAATATAAAATATCTTGGAGTGACTCTAACCAACCACGTGAAAGATTTGTGCTGTGGTTTGAATAATAATGGCCTTCATAGGCTAATATATTTTAATAGTTAGTCGTATCGATGTGACATTACTTGAAAAGAATTTGAAGATTTGTCCTTGGCTGACGAAGTGTGTCATTGTCAGAGGTAGTGTGTCAGTATAGATACAATGAGGTTTCAACAGCCCATGACAGGCCCAATGTCTCTTCCTGATGCCTATAGAACTGAATGGAAAACTCTCATCTTCTCCAGTTTCATGTTTGCTTGGCTGCTGCTGTGTTCTCCACTATGATGATAATATACTAAATCTTTGAAAAAGTAAGTAATCTCAAATTAAATGGTATATTTTATTAGTTTCATTAGTCATGAAGTCTCTTCACAGCAAGACAGTACTCAAGACAACTTGTATGACAAAAGCACTAAGATGATGAACAGAAGTGGAGAAATTATCATAGGATGAAAAGTTCTCTCAATCTTATAGATTGGGAGCATTAATTCACTAGAAATGTCTATCCTAACAAAAGCTCTCTATAGTGCAATTCCTGTACACATTCCAACACACCTCTTCACATTTATTAAAAAACAATTTTCAGCATAATATGGAAACACAAACATCCTCCCCATGCTAACTATAAACCAAAGCAGAGTCAAGATAGCTAAAATAACGTTGAATAATAAAACAGGTGTAAGAGGTATTAGAGATGATGACTTCAAAATGACTTACAGAAAATAGCACTCAAATTAAAGAAGTCTGTTGTTAATTGGAATCCAGTTATAAATCCACACACCTATGGAACACCTACAGACAACTGATTTTTGATAAGGAAATAAATACCTGAATGCAAAGCTTCTTCAAAAATGCTGCTGGAAAAATTAAATGGCTGCACATTGGAGGAATGTGTACAGAAAATGTTAGATATATTTATACAATAGAATACTACTCAGCAGTTAAAAACAATGAATTCATGAAATTCTTAGCCACATGGTTGGAACTGGAAAATATCATCCTAAGTGAAGTAACCCAATCACAAAAGAACACACATGAAATGCTGTCACTGATATGTGAATATTAGCCCAGAAGTTCTGAATACCCAAGACCAAATACACATATCATATGATTCCCAAGAAGAAGGAAGGAGAGGGTCCTGGTTCTGGAAAGGCTTGATGCAGCAATGTAGGGGATAACCAGAACAGAGACGTGGGAGGGGGTTGATTGGTGAATGGACAGAAGGAAGAGGGCTTATGGAACTTAAGGTGAGAGGGGAATCAGGAAAGGTGAAAACATTTGCAATGTAAAAAAATGTAGAAAATATGTACAAACAAACTAACAGGAAGAATCTAAATTGATCCCCATTAATTTCCATGGGCTCTGCTGAACTGGACATGTCTCTTACTGGCTGGAGAATTCTAGAGAGCTGCCCCATCTCTGGTAGGCAGTAGTCCTGGGGAGAACATGTCCTGTGCCTTCCCCAGGTATAACAGTGTAACTGACCCTGGTGGCTAGTCTGTAGAGAGCCACTCATTAGGGTTATAGCTTGGAGAGTTGACCCTCCTAATCTTCTGTGGTGAGGTGGCCTGAATGTGAAGATGATGTTTTCCCCATTCCACATTTGCCACCCATGGGAGTTGGGAGAGCAGCCTCAGAGGGAATGGCCTTCTGATAACTAGCCCTGACACCTTGCTGGCTGTAGCACTTGAGCATTACAGTGGAGCTGGCTTTGATGACAAAAGAAGAGATGAACCAGCTTGGAGGTTATCAAAACAGGTGAGATTGCCCATCTCTTAGAGGCTACAGCACTTGGGAGAATAGGCCCCGTGTCTTGATTGGGCAGCACAAAGGAGCTTACCCTGAAGGTGTATGTGTGTGTGTGTGCGTGTGTGTGTCTGTGTGTGTATGTGTGTGTCTGTGTGTCTCTGTGTGTCTGTGTGTGTGTGTGTTCACAGATAAAACGGCCCTGATGGCATAACAGCAGGAGAGCTGATTGTCTCACTCTGATGGCCGCAGAGAGTGAACTAGCTGAAACAATGCTGGAGAGCTTGCCCTTGTGGTGCAGAAAGAAAGAGGCAGCTCACTTACCAGCTCAGGTACCAGACAAGGCCAGATCCAAGACTGAGTTCAAACACCACTAAATCTATACCATGTGGGAATGATTAGGATCAGTGCCAATCATGCTGACCCA
This sequence comes from Apodemus sylvaticus, assembly GCF_947179515.1. Taxonomy (NCBI): domain Eukaryota; kingdom Metazoa; phylum Chordata; class Mammalia; order Rodentia; family Muridae; genus Apodemus; species Apodemus sylvaticus. Next base: position 122,128,612 of record NC_067472.1, read on the forward strand.
AAACTGCAGGATCTCCACTACACAGTTTAACAACAGGTAATCAGGGAGAAGTCTTAGTGAGGATACAATATTGATGGTGTCACAGAAGTCAGAGACCTTGAATCATATGCATATATCTACTGTGTCTGTGTATACTTGTGTACTTGTGTGCATGCGTGTGCGTGTGTGTGTGTGTATGTGTGTGTGTGTGTGTGTGTGTGTGTGTTATTTTGGGAGATACATTGCATGAGTCAAGGCCAGCTGTGAGCTGAAGAGGAGCTAATTGGAACTGGAGGGAATACTGTGAAATTCAAAAAGAGTAAAAGGTGTTTTTAACAAGGAATTACTACTATTTTTGAGGATATGATATAATTAAAATATTTTTCCTTTTCCATTCATCACTTTAACCCTCAGCCCATATTCCTGTCCTCTCTCTTTCAAATAGAGTACCTCCTTTCTGTTGTTGTTTTGGTGTACTAAGATATTACTAGCATGTATGTGAATAAGTGTACATGTATACACATGGAGGAGAATCTCTTATAAGCATCACCTTTCAATAAACAAGCTTATGGATAATGAGCTGAGACAAAAAAATTAGGACGTGGGTCACTGGCAGGAAGACAGCAGATTCTGAGACTTGGTGAGATAATAAAAGGAGATGCAAGAAGATTTGAGAAAAATTAAAAGGATATGCTGGAGGAGACCTTGAAGGAGAATTCAAGGAAGAAGGCTGGAACTGAGGGAGACACAGAGTAGTTTAAAAGAGTTAAATAAATTATGAGTTAGCCAGGGAATGAGACGAAGCTCATGACCAAGGCATTTAATAATAAATAGTCACGAAGTAGTCATGCTAGAAGCAGGATCTAGAGAGAAAAACAGATTTAATATTTACACACACACACACACACACACAAGCAAAATCTTTTGACTGGGGAAGTCCACATTTCCCATTTCCAAGGAGGAACCAACTCTCATCTCTTAGCAAACTCATTGTATATCTTCAATATTTTAGGATTTTATAAATTTAAGATGATATATATATTAAACAAAAAAATCTATACTTATTTTACCTTGTTTACATTCATGATTAGAGACATATTTACTTGTTTATATTTAATAATTTAATATAATTATATCTGAGCGTTTGCAATTACAATACATGCCTATTTTACATATAAACTTAATGTGATGGACAGTATTATTTTCTAAAGCAAAGGAATTTAAATTCTTTTGTTATGGAAATCTTATGGCTCAGATTTTAGAGAGTTCCAGCAAATTAGAAATGATTAACCATCACAGAAATAAATAGAAATCAACTGTAAAAGTCAGGGATGGAATTTGATAAATATAAACACATAACTATATATTTGAAAGTAGGAAGAAGTTGTAGATTATTAGAAAAAAAGTATAAGAGGTATTGATCTCATTTATTCCTAGTCAAACTGTGTCATTGTTAACTGTTATCTCTGTTCTGAGCATAATGAATCTTATCAGTAAGATTAAAATTGCTAAGGGTGAATAGAGAAAAATCTAGACAAAACTGTTTCTTCTAGGAAGTGGAATGAACTTCTGCACTACAAGGTATTTAATATTTTAGATATCAATCTGGAAGGAGAAAAAGGTACCTAGGAAATGATCACTCTGCTTAGTGGCACAGGTTTATCATTGAGAAATATATGTGAAAAAAGGTTTTGTCCAAGAAAGATTGAGCCAACAAAGAAGGAATCCAAGTTTTATTGAAACGGTCCAGAAAACATGACAAAATGTGGCAGGTAGCAATATTTTGAAAACATTACAGGTACAAGAAAGACATTTATTAACATTAGGCAAATTCTTGTTAAATGGTAAGTGTGGTCATATAAAGCATATGTGTTCAGAGCACTCTGAACCAAGTTTAAGACAAAGAAAATAAAATAGTGCAGGAAAAGACTTGAAGGTTTTGCTCTACTGTTTCTTGCACAACGAATGACTGCAATTTCAAGGAAAGAATGATATATAATACATAATTTTTCTAAAAATGTACAGTAAAACATGGTACAATAGTAATAAATGGTAAATTAGTACAACTTATATATCTGGTAAAATTGGCACCTAATAGAAAGATAAAAGGGGAATGAATGTAACAATGTTTTAGTATCTATGTAGTGTCCTGGGCCCATTTTCACTGCACATTTCTATACATCTGCCTGTTAATTTTTGCTTACTTCTCATACCTGACAGGTTGTGGAAGACTTTAGCATGGTCAATGTCACTAGAATAACAGGGTTCATCCTTATGGGATTCTCGGATGCTCCTGAGCTACAGACTGTATGTGGGCTGTTCTTCTTGGTAACGTACCTAGGAGTCATAATGAGTAACTTCCTCCTCATCACTGTCATCACTCTGGATCTGAAACTCCAAACACCCATGTACTTTTTCCTGAAGAATTTGTCCCTGTTGGATCTCTTCTTTATTTCTGTTCCAATCCCAAATTTCTTTATCAATAGCATAACTCACAGTAATTCAATTTCTATTCTCAGTTGTGCCCTTCAAGTATTTTTAATGGCTTCTTTTGCATCTGGAGAATTATTTGTCCTAACAGCAATGTCATATGACCGCTATATTTCCATCTGCTTGCCCTTCACTATGAGGTCATCATGAGCAGTAGTAACTGTGTGCTGATGGTGGGTGTTTCCTGGACTACTGGGGTACTCTTAGGAGCTTTATACACAGCTGGCACATTTTACATGCCTTTCTGTGGCTCCATTGAGATTCCACAGTTTTTCTGTGATATTCCCTCATTGCTAAGTATTTCCTGCTCTGACACACTTGTGGTCATTTATACAAGTTTTGGAATTGGTCTTTGTCTGGGCATGGTTTGTGTCATCTGTATTGTGCTCTCTTACTTTCACATTTTCTCCACTGTGCTGAGGATTCCTACCACTAAAGGTCAGTCCAAAGCATTTGCCACCTGCCTCCCTCATCTCACTGTTTTCAGTATTTTCCTTGCTACAGCTTGCTTTGTCTATCTGAAGCCACCCTCAAGTACAGCATCAATTATAGATAAACTAATTTCTGTACTGTATACTGTGTTGCCTCCAGCACTTAATCCTGTGATTTACAGCCTGAGAAATACTGATGTCAAGTGTGCTTTGAAAAATTTGCAACAAAATTTCTGCCCAAGGGGTTCACTTTACTTTACAGTTCAAAGCATATGTCCATGGTATCATGCTTCGAATTTTAAAACTAAGTTTTGTAATTATTGACTCTTAAAAAATGTAGATACTCATTTTTCCTTGCAAAATTACAAACCCTCAGCTGAATGCTGATATGCTCAATGATCAGAAAATCATATTAGACTATCCTATAAATTTACATTACCAGTTTCTGATCTGTATGATAAAGCCTTTTTCATTTGGGGAGTATACATTTCTAAAAGGATTGTTAATTTTTTCTTCATGGTAAGATTGAATGACTAGGCTGTGATTTTATCACTCCTTATCTACTTGCTTTACCAACAAAACAAACTAACAGTTATTAGCATTTTGTCTAGGTCCTGCCCCACAGTTACCTGGCAATATCCAGGTTTGCCTGATTCTCTAAAAATGGAACTGCTAGGCTCTCTCTCTCTCTCTCTCTCTCTCTCTCTCTCTCTCTCTGTCTCTCTCTCTGTCTCTCTCTCTGTCTCTCTCTCTCTCTGTCTCTCTCTCTCTCTTTCTCTCTCTCTCTCCCTCTCTCTCTCACTCACTCTCTCCCTCTTTTTCGTGCCTTCTTGCTCTTGCTCTGTTCTCTTGTCCTGCCTCCCATCTTTCCCATTTTCTCCTCCCTACCTCTCTCTACTTGTGCTCTACTCCTAAGCTTGTGCTCTCTCTCTCTCTCTCTCTCTCTCTCTCTCTCTCTCTCTCTCTCTCTCTCCTCTCTGTCTCTCCATCTGTCTCTCTCTGTCTGTCTCTGTCTTTCTCTCTCTGTGTTTCTCTGTCCCTATCTCTCTGTCTCTGTCTCTCTCTGTCTCTCTCTGTCTCTCTCTGTCTCTCTCTGTCTCTCTCTGTCTCTCTCTCTCTCTCTCTCTGTCTCTCTCTCTCTCTCTCTCTTACTCTCCCCCCCTACCCTCTAATTTCCCCTCTATGGACTGAATAAACTCTATTCTATACTAAACTGTCAGTTCTGAGGCTGGTCCCTTGGGGGGAAGAGATGCCTTAGCATGGGCCTCAGAGACAGCGCGTTCCCCATACCAGACTGCACATCCACCAAACTTATTCCTTCTCTCTATTTGTATAAAACCCAGTAAAAATAAAAACAAAATTTTTGAGATGGTGGAAGCATGTGAACAATCAAGGTAGGTTCACATGTAATTTCTGTGCTATGTTTTCTAATAATTAAAAAGAATAGACAAGAAGCAACCCACTAGGCATTGATTGTAGTAGGCTCAGTTCTTGAAGAAGTATCAAATTCTTGAGGCAAAGAAAATCTATAAGGAGACCATATAAGCCAAATTCTCAAAGACAAATAGCGGTTGCCCAGGTTGACACTATCATCTTAGAGAAATTGTAGAGTTTGAAATTTGTGTGTCCTTTTTTCTGCACTTTCTCTTGACTTACAATATTGCTAATACATAAGAGATAACAACCTTACAAGTCTAAGGAGTCTAAATAATCTTACAAATCCTAAAGAGTTTTAAAAACACAAACACCTTTTGCATATTACCTCATTAATAAAACAAGTACTGGCAAGAGGAGAATCTGTGACTATCCAAGGAGCCTTGAAGGGGCTCTATGGCCTGTGAGGCTTTCTGACTTTCATACATTGAGCAGTGGGTTTGCAGTTATTGTGTCACCTGAGCTAAAGTTGCAGAGCCGGATGAGTGGGATCCTGGCCTAATGCTGTTGGAATACACATGATACCATTATAAATATCAAATGCTAGACAAAAAGCTAAATCTTTTTGAACATTTCCTGCTGGATTCAGCTTAGTCTTTCTTTGTTGTTCATTCATTATTCTGCTTTTAGAATTGAAAGGTCTGATGGGTGCCATTGAATAAATGAAGTACATTTTATTGTTTTGTTTTTGTTTTTGTTTTGAGGTCAAACACACTCTTGCTTTTCATTTCAGGAGAAAATTGAATCATGAACTTAAAAACTATATCTTTTATTTTAAATTATGTCATTGTATGTATTTGAGAAGGTGAGTACATCTAACATCAAAAACCAAAACAGTTAATTATGGTAAAAATGATGGGCAATTCTGGATAACCTAATGGAAGTTCTAGAAAAGAAAACCTTTATCCTCAGCAAGATCGATATCTGCTATTACCAACTGACTCATCTCTTTAAGGCACCAGGGATATTTGAGTGATGTTGATGTTAGAAGTGTTAAGACTAGATATTTTTATAGTAGTAAACACATTTGTGTAATGTTATTCTTAAAAGTAATGCATTTAGAGATCAAGTTGAAAAGAGAATAATATGCGATGGCTATTGTTTTCTCTAAATTTCATGAATTATAGCATCAACTAAGAAAAAAGAATGTTTTAGTATGGGCATGTCTGTGAGGGCATTTCTAGAAAAGATTGTCCTTGATAGGAAGATTTACCCTGGCTGAGGGTAAAGATATTTTCTGGATTGTCAACTTGCTTAGAAATAAAGAAACTGAGCAGAATACCATAGAGGGTTATAGTTTCATTTTCTACTTTCTGAATATAGGCACACTGTGACCAGCTCTTTCATGAGCCTGCAACAATCTGACTTTGTGGTTTGTAGTGCACCTACCAAAATGACATATAATCAATTCATGGCTTCTAGTGTAAATTTTCTTCTATATATTTGATACAGTAAGGAAAAAGGTGAATTATATTGGAAGCATTTCAGGAATCTTTGTTCAGAATTCCTAATGTTGTATTTTGGAACATTTTTAAAAACTATAATATCTCCAATTGTATGTAATGTATAACTGAGTAAATACATAATTACTCTGTTTCTGGGAAAATACGAACACGTTCTTCATGACCTATTAGTCTATTTACAGTTGGCTGTGTCATATAATATGTAGAAAGCACCAATAATTATAACAGTCTTGAAAACCATGGACTCTTCAAAAGACTATCCAGAAACATCCCTGAGTGGGGACACCAAGGGAATTGCCATGTGACTGAAAAAAATCTGTTAGAGATATTGTGACTATGTAAACTTTCAAATGAATCCACATGAAAGATTATAAAATGTAAAATATGTTCCTCACTGCTTATATTTACATTATCCTGATAAGAAGAGATTACAATTTAGCCCTGAATTTCAAGTTTTCTTACAGCACTATAGCTTCAACCATATGTTATAATTTCTGTTTCCAAGTCAAGCTACACTTTGTATAGCCATTTCATGTAATTTACTGGTAAATCAAATTCTAATTAAATGTGAAAACATTCCCTTTCTCAAGACTAACTGCTAGAAAATTTTCTACTTATATATGAAGAGCATCTCTTTGTTAGGAATATGAAGAATCTGAATTGTTCTATGGTTCAAATTTCAAATTTCTATTGATAAATGTTAAAATACACTGTGTAAAAAATTTTTAAAATATTACAGATATGGAAAAATTAAGGCAGTGCAATTTAGTAGTGATTTATTTACTGTTATATTTTTGATAGTTTCCTTTTTGCATATGGTTGGAATATCTTAGCAAAGTTCCTGGATCTTAGCCCTCTACCAGACATTTATCTTGTGTACAAATTTTCTCTGAAAATGTCCAAATGGTATCCATTCTCCTGTTTCATTTGAGCTATATTTATAAAATACCATCTGCAGAGATCTTTGTCCCATATATTCTTCCTTTGAATTTTGGTGGAAGACTAATAACCTGAAACAATTGACTAATAAACTTCTATAACAAGGACTTTTGTTGCCCCAAGCCATCTCACATGAAGACCATTTTGTTTTTAGTAGAATATGTGTGTGTGTATAAGTATCTTTGACTCTTCCAGTGGAGAATAAGATACTCAATAATCTCTGCATTATTTTCTATTATGTAGTCAGTACACACACACACAGGCTTGTGTGAAGGTGTGTACACACACAGGGGAAGAGATTTGTTTTTAAGTAAAATTGTGTAAAATATATTTGACCTAGTAACCAACAATATAGTTTTAACACTGAACACATGCAAGAAGTGAATTTTCTTTTTCTTAATTTTTTTATTTGATATATTCTTTATTTACATTTTAAATGATTTCTCCTTTTATGGATCCCCACTCCTTGAAAGTCCCATAAGCTCTCTTCCCTCCCTGTGTTCCCCAATCAACCCCATTCAAGTTCTCTAGCCTGGTATTCACCTATAATGCTGCACTGAGACTTTCCAGGACCAGGGTTTCCTTCCTTCTTCTTGGGCATCATTTAATATGTGAATAATTTCTTGGGTATTCTGAGTTTCTGTGCTAATATCTGCTTACGAATCAGTAAATACCATGTGTCTTCTTTTGTAATTGGGTTACTTCACTCAGGATGACATTTCCAGTTCCACTCACTTGCCTAAGAATTTCATGAATTCATTGGTTATAATAGCTTTGTAGTATTTCATAGTGTAAATATACCACATTTTCTATATCCATTCCTTCATTGAGGGGCATCTGGGTTCTTTCCAGCTTCTGGCTATTATAAATAGCACTGATGTGAACATAGTGGAGCATGTGTCCTTATTACATGCCAGGGAATCCTTAGGGTACATGCTCAGGAGTAGTATAGCAGGGTGCTCTGATAGTATCATGCCCAGTTTTCTGAGGAACAGCCAGACAGATTTCCAGAGTGGTTGCATCAGCTTGCAACCCCACCAGTAGTGGAGGAGTATTCCTTTTTTTCCATATCCTTTCCAGCACCAGTTTTCTCCTGAGTTTTTGAACTTAGCCATTATTACTGGTATCAGCTGAAATCTCAGGTTTGTTTTGATTCACATTTCCCAGATGACTAAGGATGTTGAACATTTCTTTAGGTGCTCCTCAGCCATTTGATATTCCTCAGGTGAAAAGTTTTTGTTTAGCTCTGTACCACATTTTTAATAGGGTTATTTGGCTCTCTGGAGTCTAACTTTTTGAGTTTTTTGCATATATTAGAGATTAGCCCTCTTTGGATGCATGGTTGGTAAAGATCTTTTCCCATTTTGTTGGTTGAAGTTTTGTCCTTTTGACCATTTCCTTGGCCTTACAGAAACTTTGCAATTTTATGAGTTCCCATTTGTCAATTCTTGATCTTAGAACATAAGCTATTGCTGTTCTATTCAGAAACTTTTCCCCTGTGCCCATGAACTCAATGCTCTTCCCCAGTTCTTTTCTATAAGTTTCAGTGTGTCTGGTTTTATGTGAAGGTTCCTGCTCTGCTTAGATTTGTGCTTAGTACAAGGAGATGAGAATGGACCAATTTGCATTCTTGTACGTGCTGACCTTCAATTGAAGCAGCACCGTTTGTTGAAAAGGCAGTATTTTTCCGATGGATGGTTGTAGCACCTTGGACAAAGATCAAGTGACCATAAGTGTTTGGGTTCATTTCTGGGTGTTCAATTCTATTGCATTGATCTACCTGCCTGTCATTGTATCAATACCATGCAGTTTTTAATACTATTGCTCTGTAACTGCTTGAGATCAGGGACACTGATTGCCCAGAACTTCTTTTACTTTTGAAACTAATTTTATCTCTCCTGGGTTTTTTTATTATTCCAGATGAATTTGAACATTGCTCTTTTTAACTCTATGAAGAACAGTGTTGAGAATTCAAAGGGGATTGAATTAAATATGTATATTGTTTTTGGCAAGATGTTCACTTTTACTATATTAATCCTGACAATCAAAGAGCATGGAAGACTTTTCCATCTTCTGAGGTCTTCTTCGATTTCTTTCTTTAAAGACTTGAAGTTCCTGTCATACAGGCCATTTACTTGTTTGGTTAGAGTCACACCAAGATACTTTATATTGTTTGTGGCTATTGCGAAGGGTGTCATTTCCCTAACTTCTTTCTCAGCCTGCTTATCCTTTGAGTATAGGAAGGCTACTGATTTGCTTGAGTTAATTGCATATCCAGCCACCTTGCTGAAGTTGTTTATCAGCTGTAGGAACTGTCTGATGGAGTTTTTTGGGTTGCTTAAGTATACTATCATATCATCTGCAAAAAGGGATAATTTGACCTCTTCCTTTTCAATTTATATCCCTTTGACCTCATTTTGTTGTCTAATTGCTCTAGCGAGAACTTCAAGTACTATATTGAATAAATATGGAAAGAGAGGCAGCCTTGTCTTGTCCCTGATTTTAGTGGGATTGCTTCAAGTTTCTCTCCGTTTAGTTTGATATTGGGTACTGGTTAGCTGTATATTGCTTTTATTATGTCTAGGTATGAGCCTTGGAGTACTATTCTTTCCAAGGCTTTTAGCATAAAAGAATGCTGAATTTTGTCAAATGTCTTTTCGCGATCCAATGAAATGACCATGTGGTTTTTTCTTTGAGTTTGTTTATATAGTGGATCACATTGATGAATTTCCATATATTGAGCAATCTCTGCATCCCTTGAATGAAGCATAATTGATCATGGTGAATGATCATTTTGATGTGTTCTTGGATTCGGTTGGCAAGAACTTTATTGAGCATTTTTGCATCGATATTCATAAGGGAAATGGGTCTGATATTCCCTTTTTTATTGGATATTTGTGTGGTCTTGGTATCAGTGAAATTGTGGCTTCTTAAATGAGTTGGGTAGTGTTTCTTCTGTTTCTATTTTGTGTAATATTTTGAAGAGTATTAGTATTTAGTCTTCTTTGAAGGTCTGATATAATTCTGCACTCAAACCATCTTGTCCTGTGCTTTTTTTTTGGTTAGGTTACTGTCAATGACCACTTCTATTACTTTCAGGGTGATGGGACCATTTAGATGGTCTATCTGATCGTGATTAAAGTTCGGTAGTTTGTATCTGTCTAGAAAATTTTCCATTTCATCCAGATTTTCCAGTTTTGTTGAGTATGGGCTTTTGTATTAAGATCTGATTTTTTTTTAATTTCCTCAGTGTCTGTTGTTATTTCTCCCTTTTCATTTCTGATCTTTGTCAGTTTGGATACTGTCCCTGTGCCCTTTGGTTAGTCGGGATAAAGGTTTATCTATCTTGTTGATTTTCTCAAAGAACAAGCTCCTGTTTTTATTGATTCTTTGTATAGTTCTTTTTGTTTCAACTTGGTTCATTTCAGACCTGAGTTTGTTGATTTCCTAACTTCTAACCATCTTGTGTGTATTAGCTTATTTTTTCTAAAGCTTTCAGGTAAGCTCTTTTTTTTCATTTATTTTTTTTAATTTATTGATATATTTATTTACATTTCAAATGATTTCCCCTTTTTTGGACCCCCACTCCCCGAAAGTCCCATCAGTACCCTTCCCTCCCCCTGTTTTCCCACCCAACCGTTCCCACATCCCTGTTCTGATTTTGCTCTATACTGCTTCACTGAGTCTTTTCAAAACAAGGGGCCACTCCTCCGTTCTTCTTGTACCTCATTTGATGTGTGGATTATGTTTTGGGTATTCCAGTTTTCTAGGTTAATATCCACTTATTAGTGAGTACATACCATGATTCACCTTTTGAGTCTGGGTCACCTCACTTAATATGATGTTCTCTAGCTCCATCCATTTGCCTAAGAATTTCATGAATTCATTGTTTCTAATGGCTGAATAGTACTCCATTGTATAGATATACCACATTTTTTGCATCCACTCTTCTGTTGAGGGATACCTGGGTTCTTTCCAGCATCTGGCAATTATAAATAGGGCTGCTATGAACAGAGTAGAGCATGTATGTTTATTACATGGTGGGGAATCCTCTGGGTATATGCCCAGGAGTGGTATAGCAGGATCTTCTGGAAGTGAGGTGCCCAGTTTTCGGAGGAACTGCCAGACTGCTTTCCAGAGTGGTTGTACCAATTTGCAACCCACCAGCAGTGGAGCTAAAACTATTCTCAGCAAGAAAAGAAATTCTGGGGGAATCAGTATCCCTGACCTCAAGCAATACTACAGTGCAATAGTGTTAAAAACTGCATGGTATTGGTACAGTGACAGGCAGGCAGATCAATGGAACAGGATTGAAGATCCAGAAATGAACCCACACACCTATGGCCACTTGATCCTCGACAAAGGGGCTGAAAACATCCAATGGAAAAAAGATAGCCTTTTCAACAAATGGTGCTGGTTCAACTGGAGGTCAGCATGCAGAAGAATGCGAATTGATCCATCCTTGTCTCCTTGTACTAAGCTCAAATCCAAATGGATCAAGGACCTCCACATAAAGCCAGACACTCTGAAGTTAATAGAAAAGAAACCGACCCTTGAGGACATCGGTATAGGGAGAAAGTTTCTGAACAGAATACCAATAGCATATGCTCTAAGATCAAGAATTGACAAATGGGACCTCATAAAATTACAAAGTTTCTGTATGGCAAAGGACACCATCAAAAGAACAAATCGGCAACCAACAAATTGGGAAAAGATCTTCACCAATCAGATAGAGGGCTAATATCCAATATATATAAAGAACTCAGGAAGTTAGACTCCAGAAAACCAAACAACCCTATTAAAAAATGTGGTACAGAGTTAAACAAAGAATTCTCACCTGAAGAACTTCGGATGGCTGAGAAACACCTTAAAAAATGCTCAACTTCATTAGTCATTAGGGAAATGCAAATCAAAACAACCCTGAGATTTCACCTTACACCAACCAGTCAGAATGGCTAAGATTAAAAATTCAGGAGACAGCAGGTGTTGGCGAGGATGTGGAGAATCAGGTATGCTCTTAAGCTGCTCCTGTATGCTCTCTCCAGCTTCCTTTTGGAGGCACTCCGAGCTATGTTTTTTCCTCTTAGCACTGCTTTCATTGTGTCTCATAAATTTGGGCATTTTGTGCCTTCATTTTTATTAAATTCTAAAATGGTGTTGATTTCTTTCTTTATTTCCTCCTTGAACAATGTATCATTTAAAGCATTGTTCAGCTTCCATGTGTATGTGGTGTTTCTGTTGTTTTTGTTGCTATTGAAGACCACCCTTACTCCATAGTGTTCTGATAGTAGGTATGGAATTAGTTCGATCTTCTTATATGTGCTGAAATCTATTTTGTGACCAATTATATGGTCCGTTTTGGAGAAAGTACGATGAGGTGCTGAGAAGAAGGTATATTCTTTTGAGTTAGGTTGAAATGTTTATATAGATATTTATTAATTCCATTTGGTCCAAAATTTCTCTTAGTATAACAGTGTCTCTGTTTAGTTTGTGTCTCCCTGATCTGTTCATTAAGGAGAGGTGGATGTTGAAGTCATCCTCATTTATTGTGTAGGGGGTGCACTATGTTTTTTAAGCTTTAGTAAAGTTTCCTTTGTGAATGAGGATGCCCTTGTATTTGGAACATAGATGTTCAGAATTGAGAGTTCTTAGTGTAGTTTTTTTCCTTTGATGAGTATAAAGTGTCCTTCTGTGTTTTTTTTTGATGACTTTTGGTTGAAAATCTATTTTATTGGATGTAGAATGGCTACTCCAGCTTGTTTCCTGGGACCAATTGCTTGGAAAACTGTTTCCCAGACTTTTGCTCTAAGGAAGTGTTTGTCTTTGAAACTGAGATGCATTTCCTGTATGCAGCAAAATGTTGGGTCTTTTTTATGTATCCAGTCTGTTAGTCTGTCTTTTTATTTGGTAATTGAGTCCACTGCTGTTAAGAGATATTAAGGAATAGTGATCGTTGCTTCCTGCTATTTTTAATGTAATTTTTATATTTGTTTATCTTCTTTTGGGTTTGTTGAAAGTAGATTAATTTCTTGATGTTTCTAGTGTGTAGTTTCCTTCCTTTGAAGACCCTCATATGAAGACCATTTTGTTGTTTGTAGATTATGTGTGTATGTGGATCTTTGACTCTTCCAGTGGACAATAAGATACTCAAATTAATCTCTACTTTATTTTCTATTATGTAGTCAGTATAACACATACAGGCTTGTTTGCAGGTGTGTACACACACAAGGGGAGAGATTTTATTTTATGTAAAATTTAGTAAATTATATTTGACTTAGTAGCTAACAATATAGTTTTAACACTGAACATAGGCAAGAAATACATTTTCAACATTTACAAAAATATTCATGAAAAAAGATGGTATATGTGGTTGGAGTTACTTTAAAGAAATCTTATAGCAAATATATCATGGCTCTAGAAATTAACAGAACATTAAAAATAGTTAATCTCCATAAAAATCAAACCAGAAAAACAATAGCTAATATCTATATAAATCAAACATGAAACAATGTCAGATGGTTGGAGAGAAATTTAATAAATTGAATTATATTGGAGAGAAATATCTTCAGTAGTATTAACAAGAATGCCAAAATTAAAGAGAGGAAGAGCACAATAATCACCATCATTGAACATTCTGGCTTAGACTGTGGTCTGGTGGATTTTTCACTCAGTTCTGATTATTAGCAATGTCAAGGGAGCAGTTTAGTCTACTTAAAGAGGCAATCCTTGGTTATTATAAAGAGAAATGTTGACAAGATAAGTTACCTTTACTTACTTTTAAGATGTATGATTTGAAAAAGGGGGTTCCATAGTTAGTGATCACATCTTCTCATGTGGTCAGCTTCATCAGTGAATCATCTGCTGACAAACCTCCAGTATTTAAGCAATGCTTATCCAAAAAATTTAGGATCTTAATTATCTTAGTGATCACCCATAGCCTATAATAGATGATGCAAAATACAGCAGTAATAAAATTGGAACTATCTTAGGAAATTTATCTTTTCTTCAGCCTTGGAAGGAGATCTTTACTGACTGGGTTGAGTTAGAAACTATGATTGCCTTCAGAGTTGAATAAGAAATTATCAAAAAGTTTAAGTCAAACACAAACAAAATAATGGCATATATGACCAGATTTTATCTTACATTTAGCTTTGCATTGGGTGTTTGTAATGGTTTTAAGATTCTAAATACTTGCTATACTTTCCTAAAATTTCTTGATGAAACCTGTTAAGAAAAGAGCTCACAAAATGTTCAGTCAATGGTTACAATTTCTACAACCCAATCTTATAGCCAATAGTTCTTTTTTTATTTTTATTTATTTATTTATTTATTTATTTATTTATTTATTTTTTTGGTTTTTCAGATTTGCTTTTTTTTTTTGTTGTTGTTGTTGTTTTGTTTTGTTTTTTTTTGAGACAGGATTTCTCTGTATAGCCCTGGCTGTCCTGGAACTCAGAAATCTGCCTGCCTCTGCCTCCCAGATTGCTGGGATTACAGGCGTGCAGCACTCACACCCAGCTTTTTTTTTTTTTTTTTTTTGGTAAGCCAGTGGTTCTTAACTTGTGGGTTCTAACCACTTTGGCAAGCTTCTATATTTAAAGCTATTTACATTATTATTCATAAGAGTAGCATATTTATAATTATAAAGGAGCAATGAAAATTTGATGGATGGGGTTTTCCACAACATGAGAAATGTATTTAAAATATTGCAAATGAAGAAGTTTGGAAGCCACTGTTCATACCCAAATCACACAAACACAATGTTTAGTGTACAGTATGAACTAAAACACATTTTTCAAAATCTTTTTTTGCATTCTATATTTCTTTTGCATTCATTTGTTTATGATTATTGAAGTATATTAATTGTACATGATATAGTGTGAAGTGCTCCTTATATACATTAGGCATATTACATAAAGATCATATCAAAGTTATTTTTATACCTATGTTTTTAATTGTTTACAATTTTTCTATTACCCAAAATTTCAAAATAGTTTCTAAAGTTAACTCTATTATCACAAATATCAATAAAAGCATATTTTATTAGTATATAAATGGAAAGAAGACATAATAAAAACATTGAAATTTTTCTAAATTTTTATGAAAATATTCTAGAAATGAAACAAGACAAATTTATGTCACAAACTGTCATGCTAATCAGATTTTACTTTAAAATAGTGCCAAGTTAAGGTTTCATAACTCAGTTTTAGAAAACTTATGTAACATGTATAGTACCTTAAGAAAAATTTGAGTCTGAGAAAGAGACGGTATTGGCAGGGAGAGGAATGTTAGCAGACAGTGAGCAAGAGCAGAGAGGGGAGAGAGACAGATAGAGAATGGATAGAAGGAAGAGGGGAAGCAAATGAGAGGAAGAGAGAAAGAAAGGGCATTTTTATACAAATGTAGTAGTGCTTTAGCTTGTTTCTGGACCTTTTATATCGAGCATTTCTCTATATCAGTGTAGGTATTTGGAACATTATGAATTTTTGCTCATTACTCTTTAACTGCTGAAAGACTGTGAAGAGAATCTAGTATGCCCACTATCACTGCTGCAATGAGATTCAGTCTTCTGATTTCTGATATCCCTGAATTACAGACAATACGCAGGATCTTTATCTTACTGATTTACCTTGAAGCCCTAAAAATTAATATTCTCATCATCACTTTAATCCCACTTGCAGCTTCATGGATCAATCAATGTACCTTTTCCTGAAGAATTTTTCCCTGTTGGATGACTTTTTTGTTCTGGTCCAATTTTAATGGTCTTTGTCACAAAAATTTCATTTCTATTCTGGGTGGTACACACACACACACACATACACACATATGTATATGTATATATATATGCACCATTTGGGACTTGCTTGTAGTTTCAGAGGTTTAGTCAAATATCATATGGGGAACATGGAAACATGCAAGCAAACATGGTAGTTGAGAAGCATCTGAGAGTTCTACATCTTGATCTTTAGAAAGCAGAGAGACTTTAAGTGATTTGAAATCTCAAAGTATGCTCTCAGCAAGAGACTTCCTCCCACAAGGCTGTAGGACACTAAATAAACCTAAACCTTTTTGAGTAGTGCCAGTCTCTGTGATCCAGATTCTTAGGATTTTATTGCTGTGAAGTTATACCATGACCTTTGTGACTCTCATAAGAAAAATCATTTCATTGGTGCTGGTTTACAGCTTCAGAGGTTTAGTCACCTATTGTTATAGCAGCAGTAATGGATGAAATGCATTTTGCATTATGATATGCCTACAAGCCTATGGGGGTCATGAGTTTGAAAACCCTGTCCTCATAGACACATAGGGAGTGGCATTATTATGAAGTATGGCCTTAATAGAGTAGGTGTGCCAGCCACTGTTGGAAGAAGATTGGCTCTCTGATTATTTCCTGCTGCCTGCCCCCAGACTAGATTAAAAACTCTCAGTTTCTTCTCCAGCACATACTGCCTTCCAGGTGTTTTAATTACTTCACCTGCATCTGGGGTAGTATTTATCCTGCTGGCCATGCCATATGTCTACTGAGTTGCAATGTTTCACCTTGCACTATGAGGCCATTATGAGGAGAAACCATGTGGTGATGGTGGTAGTTTTGTATTCCACTGGGGTATACATAGAGTACCTATGAAGCCATATATAGAGTTGGCATATTTATCATGCCTTTCTGTGGCTCCAGTGTGATTCCACAGTTTCTCTGTCATATTCCTCCGTTTCTAATGAGTTCCTGTTGTAAAACAGTTGAAGTCAATTAAGCACTCTTGGGATTGGTGTTTGTCAGTCATGTCTTGCTTCATCTTTTAGATTATTTTCCACTGTGTTGAAGATTGCTACTATTACAGGTTAGTCTAAAGCATTTGCTAGTTGTATCCCCACACATCATGATCTTTACATTTTTGTTGCTACAACTTATTTTTTTTCTCTCTGAAGCCATCATCAAATGCACCATCCATCACATACAGGCTGCTTTCTGTGCTACATATAGCACTTACCCTGTAATTTACAGCCTGAGGAACAATGATGTCACATGTGCTCTGAGGAGGTTGCAGCAAAATATCTACTCAAGAAATTTAATTTAATTAACACTTCACATTAACTTTCAGTGTTATACTGCTTCACAATGTGCAAGAAAGGTTTGTTATTCTGACACTATAAAGACAAGTGTAGATACTTATATTTTGTCCCAAGTAGATAAGCACTTGGGGTGATGCTGGCATTGTCTAAATTGAGATGATTATTCTATATGAGAATAATATGAAAAGTCATGGTACCACTTTCTGTTCTTTTATGATGAAATTGTCCTCATTTGGCTTTTAGACCTCTGTCAGATGTAGAGTGGGAAAATACCTTTTTTCAATATGTATGCACTGGCTTTGCTTATTGATAGTGTTCTTTGTTTTGTATAAGCTTTTCAGCTTCATGAAATCACATTTATAAATTATTGATCTTAGTGCCCTGAGTCAGTGGTGTTTGTCTCAGAAATCTGTCTTCTATACTGAGGAGTTCAAGGCTATTCTCTACTTTTTGTTCCATGATATTTAATGTATCTGGTTTTAACATTGCAGTCTTTGATCCACTTAGACATGAGCTTTGATCAGGATCA
Source organism: Apodemus sylvaticus (assembly GCF_947179515.1). Classification (NCBI taxonomy): domain Eukaryota; kingdom Metazoa; phylum Chordata; class Mammalia; order Rodentia; family Muridae; genus Apodemus; species Apodemus sylvaticus. The sequence goes on from NC_067472.1 coordinate 122,145,948, forward strand.
TAAATTTGAATCAATTTGCATTCTTCTACATGCAGACATTTGAGCAGCACTAATTTTTAAAGATGTTCTTGCCTTTCAATTATATGATTTTAGATTCTTTCACAAAAATCAAATATCCATAAGCGCTTGGGTTTATTTCTAAGTCTTTGATTCAATGTCAATGATCATCCTTTCTGTTTCTATACTAATACTATACAATTTTTATTACTATTTCTGTGTAGTTCAGGTTAAAGACAAGGATGGTGATACCTCCAGAATTTCCCTTATTGTACAGGATCGTTTTAATTATACTGGGCTTCTTGTTTTTCCATGTGAAGATAAGAATCCAACATATATAAAGAACTCAATAAAGTAGATGCCAACAACCCACATAACCCAGCTGAAAAACAAATATGTTACTGACTTAAACAGAGTTCTTAACAAAGGAATCATTAATGGCAAAGAAACATTTAAAGAACTGTTCAATATCTTTAGTCATCAAGGCAGTACAAATAATAATGACTATGAGATTACACATTATTCCTATCAGAATACCTAGCATCAAAAACTCAAGGGGCAGCACATGCTGATCAGGATGTAGAGCAAGAGGAATACTCTTTTATTGCTGGTAGTAGTACAAACTTGTACAAGCACTGTGGAAATCAGTTTGGCAGTTTCCCAGAAAATTGGAAATAGTTCTACTTCAATGGTCCACCACTCCACAAAGAGACTTGCTCAATTATGTATGTTCATAGGACCTTTATGGATAATATACAGAAATTGGAAACAGCAAATTTTTCTGTCAACTAAAGAAAGAATGAAAAAATGTTGTTTATTTAATCAATGGATTACTACTCAGCCATTAAATCAAGGATGTCATGAGTTTTGAAGGTTAGTTGAAGGAAATAGAAAATAAAATACTGAGTGAAGTAACCCAGACCCCAAAATGCATGAATGGTATGTTCTCACTTATAAGTGGATATTAGCCATGAAGTAGAGTAACCACACTATTATTTGCAGACCCTACAAAACCAAATAACAAGGAAGGCCCAATGGAGGATGCTTGAATCTTCCTCAGAATTGGAAATTAAAATGGTTATCACATGTAGAAAGAATGAGAGAACTGGGTGGGAGAGGGAATGGGGAGTGGAAAAAAACAAGGGCATCTTTTGTAGGGAGAACAGAGGAGAGAGAATGGAAATTTTTGGTGGGTGGGTGTAGGGAGTCATATTTAGGATGTGCTATAAACCTTGGATGTGAGGAGTCCTCAGAGAGTCTATGGGGGAGACTCTAGATGAGACTCCTAATAATAGGAGACTAGGAGCCTGAAGAGGCCACCTGCTATAGTCAGGCTTTACTTGCAGTGTAGGAATAAAGACAGCAACCGACTCATAAAACCTTTGACACCAAATTTGTCCTGTCTACAAGATATGCAGGGACAAAGATCAAGCAGAATCAGAAGAAATGGTCAACCAATGACTGATCCAAATTGAGACCAATCCTGAACACTAGTAATAATATTCGTGTATGCTTGCAGAGAGGATGCTAGCATAACTTTCCTCTGAGAGTTCCCACCCTGCAGCATGTGGAAAGGGATACAGAATCCTACAGCCAAGATGGAGCTCCAGAGGCTTGAAGAAGTGTGGGGCAAGGATTGAGGAAGCACGGGTGATAGGGTTTCCAGAGAAAGACCAACAGAGTCAATCCTGGAACCTTGAGTACTTCCAGAGATTGAACCTCCAAAGAGCTAACATGGGCTAGACTTAGCCCCCACATACATATGTTGCATATGTGCAGCTAGGACTTCACACAGGTCCCCCAACAACTGAAGAAAGGGCTATCCTTGAATTTGTTGCCTGTCTGTGAATGAATCCTGTTCTTCTAACTGAGCTGTATCCTCTGGAGTCAATGGGAAAGTGCCAAGGCTTGATCTGAATTTATGTGCTATAGTGCAATGATACCCAAGAGGAGGATCCCCTTCCCAGAAAAGAAGGGAGAAGGGACTGAGAGGAGGAGATGTGTTTGGAGGGGCCACTGGTGGGAGATGGATGTTGATATTGGTATGTAAAGTGAGTGAATAAATTAATTAATTAACAAAATTGTGTCCTAATTTTGAGAATATACCTTTCTAAAACTATTAATCATATTTCATGGTAAGATTTCATATCAGGTCATTTGATAACTTATTTGGTTCACTTACAAAATGAATAAATATAAAATTAACTTTTTATCTGGTATTTTACAAAACAGCCCATGATTTAGATGGGGAAAGCATGTGAAATGTCATGATAAATTCCCACACATTTTTTGTTGTAAGAGGTGTTACAGCATCTATTATTTTAACTTAAGTAAACACTCAAAACAAAACAGGACAGCAATATCCTTCCCTCTGTTGTTATATAGCTAGATGGTTTATTATTTTCTCCTTGCTATTTTGAGTCACTTTTACAGGAATCACCAGCATTAGTAACATTTAAAAAAAGAGATTAGGGAAACTCCAATTCTGCATCTTCCCAGAAGAAAAGTTCCACTCATTTGCAAACCTCCTTCTTGACATAGAATAGTCACCCTGTATCTCAGATCAAAACAAATGAACTATGTCATATAAGTTTTAAAAATAGTGTTATTTATATGTATTCATTCAACATAACTATCATTTGTGAAATTCTAAGAACATTTCAAACTGAGTTGATGTTTTATCATATTTTTATTGTCTGATATTTTAATATTTCAGTTTAATTTTCTTAGACGTTTTGTCCTGGAGGGACTGATCTAAGTAAATCAATTCATCAGTAATATTTTAAACTAAAATTTTATTCTCCATGTCCATGTTTCTTTGATCATTGTCAGACTGTTCTGTTCTGTCTATTTGCCACTAAGTTCTGTATAATTACTTATTCCTGTGCTCTTGTGGATAGAGAACCTTCTTAAGTTGTTTATGTGTGTATATATACTTTAATATATATATATATATATATATATATATATATATATATATATAGCCTGTGTTTATATGTTTTTAAAGAAATTTCTCTTTAACCTTTCTATTCAAATGCTCTATAAATGAACATATATTTCTCAAATATATAATTCACAACACAATATGTGCATAATTTCATTTATGTCATGCAACTTTTGGCATCCAGAATACTCTGTTTTGAGTGAGGATTATGCTTGCTAGGCCATGTTAAAATACCTCTTCATATTATCTACATCCTCAATTTGAATATTTAATTTTGTTCTTCTGTGTGTATGTGTATAATATATGCATATGTATATATTCTTTATGCATTTGTGTATGCATGTTTAATTCTTTTTCTGTTCATGAACTTATATAGGACAGAGGTCACCTTTTAGGTGTGTACTGTATGATTCTTCCCATTTGTGTTTTAAGTCAAGCTGACTCACTGATCCTGAAATGCATATATTTGATATTTGGAGAGCCTGGATGGACATCATTCCCCAGGAATCAGTTGTCTCTTTCTGCTACTTTAATTGTGTAATAGACATGCCATCTCACCCAGTTTCCATAGTAGGTTTACAGGTTTATATGAACATTCTTATGCATTGGAAAAAATCAGAGTTCTGTCTGGGTTTGTTAAACACAAACTATATGCTAGCTGGGTGGGACCCTGCCCTGAAATTACCATTTTGACTACACCTGGTTTGTACCTCCTCACTCTGTCATATGCTGACCTTGAATTCAGGAATCTGCCTGCCTTTCTATCTTTCCTACAAACTGGCTCATAGTATAGCTGTCTTTGTTCCTTTAGATTCAGGAAGCCCCTCATAGTTCATATTGCATCTTTATGTTTTTTCATAGCTGAGATATTATATATATAACTCATGTATTTAGAGCTCTTTTCCTTTGCCTGAATGGATGTCCTGAAGGTCCCAGGGTTTACCATATTACTGAGACATTAACCAGACCTTCACCTCCTGGACACACACTGTCTCAGATTATCATGAAGTCATTAACATTAACAGAGGACATTCCTAAGAGGAATTTGGAAATAACTATATTATGACACAAAGAAGACTTTTACACACAGAAACAATTAACACTAGTGGAAGCTCACACTGAGGTTCCTGTCCAAGGAGCAGAAACCATGTTTCTCTGTCCTCACCAGGGCCACAATGGATGTGGCAATAAGTTAAATAGCCTAAACAGTGCAAATTGAGACAAAACAATTTCCAAAATACTGCTGAGTTCTTTTTCTATGGCATTCTACTCCGGGACACGTATGGTTTTTATACAATGTAAGAATCAGAAAATTATGTATATTTTATGATAACATTTAATTCTTTAGGATTTAGATTTTGACTCCATGGGGTATGCTTTATTATTATTATTATTATTACTACTACTACTATTATCATCATCATTATGATGATGATGATTATTATTATTAAAATAAATAGTACAATTAAATCACATATATTTCTTACAAACATGGTTTGCTTGATTATCTGAGACAAGATTTAATGCGGAGTAGGCTAGGCTTAGCCTCGATTTTACATTATTTGCTCCCAAATGCTGAAATTTCGGTTATGTGCTGTACTATGCCAAGAATAAACATAATCTCTTAAGTATTATAAAATTAAGGTATATAAGAACTAAATTATATACACACATAGAAATACAAACAAATGAATTATTGAATCTCACTGGATGATTATTTTGTTTAGGGTCTTTGTTAAACATTGGAATTAGGTAGGTGCTGAAAAACTTATAAACTAATTTCAAGGAGATCATAATTTTATAGAAGAGTTTCACATTTAAAAGTGATAAAAATGTAAGCAAATATGAAAAGACTATCCACAAATCCTTCATTTCAAACAATATCCTCTTTCTACAGAACACAGATAATTTCATTGTAGAAACTAGACTTGGTTCTGCTTCCCAACCCAATGCTACCAGAAATAATATTGAAACTCACAATATATTTTCAAATACCCATATAGCTAGACTCTTCTCTGACTACAATCATAACATAAGATAACCCATGTATTTTAATCTACATTCTGCCACATGGCTGTGTTCAGGTACCATATGTCAGTCTCCTCACATCTTGAGCAAATCCCTGCCTGATTCTATCCCAGAGTTCCTTCTCATGCTAGACATTCTACCTCCTATTTCCTGCCAATTTGATAGGTCATAAGCTATAGGTTTTTTAATTGGCAGATTGTGCATCCATATAATCCACAATATATTTTGTCTGTAGTTCATAGAAAATGAACATAAAAGGGTTATTGAATAGGACTAGAAAGTGAAGAGATTTAACATATCTGAAAATGATCTTCTAAAGTTTTTTCATTTATATATTTATTTGTTCATTTATTTGCAACCCCAAAGCTCCTCCCTTCTATTCCCCCTTCAGGGAATCCCTCCCCTCATCCTCCCTCCCCTTTATCTCTGAAAAGATACGGCCACTCTTATATCCTCCCACCCTGGTGCATAAAGTCTGAAGAATTAGGCACATCCTCTTCTACTGAGGCCAGGCAAGGCAGCCCTGCAACATATGTGGGATCAGAATTGCAGCTTTTGTATCTCCTGTGCCTAGCTTGGGGAGTCTTGGATATTCATGACAATGCCAATGTCTGAACTTTTTTAGGGCACTGAAATCATTATCTGAATACAAAATGCACAAGACCCTCCTCCAACACTCAGAAGTTGTTTTCCAAGTCTCAGAACGGGTCATTTTATCTATATCTGTTGCTATCTTGGTAGGAGTGCCTTGGTACATGTATTTTCAAATATACAGACTTTTTTTTAACAACAACTTGGATGCACCTTGATCCATAGCCACAGTGTTTTTTGTTGTGTTTTGGTTTGGTCTGGTTTATCTTTTTTGTTTTTTAAGGAACTTTGTACATGCTACATTGTTCCAGGCCTCAACTTCTCTCCATGACATATTTAAACACTTGTATCTTTACCAGTATTCCTTCCTGGCCTTTCATAATGCCAATGCTCAGAAGCTGTCTTCTGAGGATTTCTCATAAGGCTAACCCCAGTGTTATCCTAGACCCTATTCATGCCTTCAAAACTAATATCACTTGTGACACATCATCTTTTGCCTCTTCTGGACCACAGTTTTTGCATGATGACCCAGAAGAAGTATTTCACAAAAAAAATTATTCAGTGACTTCTTCTTATACAGCCCAGTTGAACATTTGTAATTGACAAAGCGAAATGTTTTAAATTTAAATTATTGATATCACTAATAGAGTGATTAAGGAACTCTTCCTCTCCCTTAGCAACTTAAGGAGCCAGGCCTCTAGGACCTATATTGCTGTCTGCATCATCATATATGTTCCCATAATCACTCACTCATCTCAGAACACTCAAAGAGCTTATCTAGCCCAAAGTTCTAAAGTACTTTTCACCAACATTTCCAAAAGAACAAAACAATGATCCATGAACATTATACTAATTATTGTCTTATGTAGAGTTTCTCATATTGTGATAAAACATATGAAAATAAACAATTTCAGAAGGAAAGTGTACATTTTAGTGTAACACTCAAATCCCACTTCATTACTAATGGGAGAAAGAACATAAATTCATATCAGGAATCTAGAGTTAGGATTTGAAGCAATGATCACTTCATGTGCTGCCTATTGATTTGCATTTTATGGCTGGCTTAACATGCTTTCTTACATGAACCAAAACCACTCTTGTATTGTTTTAGATATGTCTAGGCTCATATTAAGTAGACAAAAAGTAATTGGTGCAATATATTTTAAAATATTCACAACGTTTTTATTTTAGAAAAAAATTTTAAGAAAAAAATTGAGATCAGAGAACAGGTAAGTAACCTCCCTGGCAGTCAAACTGTTACACACTCTTCAAGATGTAGTTCTTGAAGATCCAATTTACTTTATCTCCACTCCCACCTCACTACCTGCCCCAGGACTAGGATCCTGCCCCAATTGTGGCAGACTCCTGTTGCTAAGATGGAGGCCACAACAGTCAAAGAGACAGAGACACCATCCAGAATTCAAGATCCAAAAATCCAGATGTCTCTGATCCAAAACTGAATCAGAGAATTCCCACAACCTCAGAACTCAAGCAAGTTTTTAGGAATCCAGTCACAAAACCCAAAAATCCAAACAGAAAAGAGGAACTAAGGAACAAAACACCCATCTCATAAAGACAAACTGAGAAAATAGCACTAGATATATAAACATCACAAACTGGTATGCATAAATGCCAACATAAGAACACAATGAATCATGTCCAGGGCAATATGGCACTTCCAGAGCCCAACTATCTAGTGACAAAAAGACATGAATATCTCAATGAAACTGAAGTAGAAGAAAATTACTTTGTAAACAAAGAATATAGCAAATAAATTAAAAAATGGAAAAAACCAAACTGTATGAAGTCATAAAATGTGGTATAATTACACAATGGAGTACTATTGAGCCATTAGAAACAATGAATTCATGAAATTCTTAGACAAATGGATGGAGCTGGAGAACATCATACTAAGTGAGGTAACCCAGTTTCAAAAGATCAAGCATGGTATGCACTCACTGATAAGTGGATATTAGCCTAGAAACTTTGAATACCCAGGACATAATCCACAAATTAAATGATGTCCAAAAAGAATGGAGGAGTGGCCCCTGGTTCTGGAAAGACTCAATGCAACAATATAGGGGAATACCAGAACAGGGAAGTGGGGAGGGATAGATGGAGGAACAGGGGGAGGGGAAAAGGCTTATGGGACTTGCGGGGAGTGGGGACCCAGAAAAGGGGAAATCATTTGAAATGTAAATAAAAAATATATCAATAAAGAAAAAAATGTTTTGGTAGAAAAAACAACAACAAATCTCTTAAGAAATTCAAGGAAAAGACAAAAAAAAAAAAAAAAAAAAACCCTGAAGGAAATTAACAAATTCATTAAAGACTTCCAAAAAAGCTGGGGGCAGGATGGAGAAACAGGTTGAAGGAAACTTCAAGACATAAAAATTTATATAGAAGTAATAAAGAAAACACAAACTGGGAATTCTAAAAATGGAAATCTAGGTAAGCAAACAAGAACTGCAAATATAAGCATTTTCAACAGAATAAAAGAGGTAGAAGAAAGACTCAGGAGTTGAAGAAATGGTAAAAGTTTTGTCTGTGAAAGAAAATGGTAAGTCTAAAAAGCTCCTGACACAAATTATCCAGAATAACTGGCACAGTATGTAAAGACCAAAACTAAGAATAGAATAATAGAAGAAGAAGATTTCTAGCTTACAGGCCAGAAAAATATTATTAACAAAATCATATAAGTAAAATTCCCAAAACTAAAGAAAGAACTGCATAAAAACATCCAAGCAGCTCCTAGAACATCAAATAGATTAGGGAAAAAAAGATAGTTCCCTGCCATATAATAATCAAAACAATCAAAGCTCTAAATGTATGGAAGAAAGAAAGTAGATTAAAAGATTCAAGGGGGAAAAGGCAAGCTACATATAATCGCACACATTTTAGAAATATACCAAATTTTTAACAGAAACTATAAAGGACAGAATGGCCTAGGAAAATATTTTAAGGACCCTAAAAGACCACAGATGCTAGCACAGACTACTATACCCAGCAAAATTTCAATTACCATAAATGGAGGAAACAGATATCCCATGACAAATTTGAATAATGTCTATCCACAAATCCAACCCTGCAGAAGATACTAGAAGCAAAACTTGAATAGAAGATTGACCACACCCAAGAGAACAGCAGAAATAAATTCCATACCAGAAAAACCAACCAGGATCTTGTTCAGAACTAATACTTTTGACAGTTATTAAGTGAAAAATTAAACATTGTGCAAATCTTTCCTATGAAACTAAATAAGTATGGAATGTTATTGATGCAGCATGAATTTAAATATTCCTGTTACATCTTGATATTTTTAATCGTAAAGTTCAATAATCTGTCATGTTTCACTTCTTAAATTTTCACCTACAAATTTTAAAAATCCCAGTGTTTAGCACAATCACAAGAAATCAATCTTATCTTTAATTTCAGATTCTGAAAGTTTGTCTAGTCTCATATAGCCTATTTTATACATTGTAAGGAAAACTGCCCCACTTAAATTCTGAAGCAATGTATTACTGTTTATTGTTGTAAATGAAGAACTAAATACTTTTAGGTAAAATTCATATCTAATATTTATCTTTTAATGTGAAACTACAATATAACATACATTTCAAAATTAAATATAAAAAATCAATAACATTGCTGTTAGTTATTTTATTTAATGACTTTACTGCATATCATGTAAATTTTTTGCATAGAATCTTACATATAAGAGGCAAGATGAACAGGAGTACTACCTTAGTAAGATTGCTGCCTTTAGTTTTTAATAATAGTGGGAAAAGTATATTATTTTGAGCTTAGTCTAATCACATCTAAGAAAACAGAATTACAATTGATGTTCCACATCCAATGACTTTCTAAGAATTTGATCTATTCTTTTATATGCATTCACATTGATACATTTGTTTCTACACATATACAGACATTTTTCTTTTATAAATGTCTTGCTATTTTCATATTCCTCTGTTGTGGATCAAATAGAAGGCATTTATTCTTACAGGGTAACACCATACAGCTCCACAGAGGAGAACCATCATTTTCAGCATCTTCTAAGGTAGACATCACATATGTTGTTTTGCTCAAATTTAGTTTAACTCTTCACATTCTCATTAATGGACAGTAAACTTTAGCACCATTTTCGTGAGTATTTTCTTCTTTTTAACTTGTGTAGCTGCAAAGCCCACATAGAAAGTTTATGGGAGGTGGAGAAAAGCAGAGTCCTTCCCCAGAGATCATTGAAATATCAAGGTACATATACATCTAAACCATTCTACCCAGTTTGGTTGTTGTTTGGAAGTTTTGGCTTTCTTTTTTCAAGTGGTAGTAAAAAGTAACTTTCAAAATGTTCTCACGGTTGATAAATAAATCCTGTGCTTAGGTTTACATTAAAATATTTCTCTATGTTTTAAAATTAAATGTGGTTGGCAAAACTGATTTTTGAGCAAGCTCTATGCAAAAGGTAGCAGCCAATCTTCTAATAATAAGGCCCTTTAAAACACACTATGAGAAATAACTTTTTTTTAAAGGCAGTGGAGAACAATGATGCCATTAGGATACATGATGCTTATTCACGATACACATAAAAAGTCCCAATAGAGAAAATGGAATACCAGTTCTATCAAATATCTGTTACATATCTGTCTATAGCTACTCATTATCCTGAGCATCATGTAATGAACAAATATTTAGGTTACTCTGGCAAACTAGTAATAGTCATATCTATGACTCTGTGGTTATATCTTTACATTCAAGAGAGGGGAATACATATCTCAGTAACTTCTAAATGCAGATATCTATAGTATATATAATTTCAAATAACCTGACAGCATTTATAGTATCTAAAAAGGGATAATTCCTTCTACTAGCATATAAGGTAGACACAAATAAAATAAATAATTTGTGATATTCCAATCTTTGAATCTTTAAATAAATCTGTAACTCATCAAAGTGCCTCACCATTGAATTATTAAAGAGGAAGTATATTCTTCAGTACCAGAAACAATATCTTATTTTATATATGTCTAAGGCTATCATGTATGTAAAAGTTTAACTATAATTTTATCTCTTAAAGTATTTGTAAGCCATGCTATGGCAATGGTTTTGATGTGTTTTTCTAAGGATTTCAAATTTCTTAAAGGACAATATGATATAATAAAAATTGGATAAGTATAAATTAGTCATTTTTTAATAATTAAGTATATTTTAACTAAATTCAGTAGTTTTTCTTCAAAAATTATATGCGGTATTAGAATAACTGAACAATTGGAAAATTAAACCAAGAGCAATCTGCCATCCCAGGAGGACCTGATTTTCCTGTTACCTCTTTCCCCAACTTTCATCACACTTGCTGAACATGCATCACACAGGTAAGCTTTCCTTTCCCCAACCATCTTCCTCTCTTGCTGAGTTCTCTGGGGCAAGTCATGTTGCTATGAGCAGCCTACTATCCCAGGGCACCCTCCATTTTACTTCCCCCTCTCCTTGACCTTCATCTGATTCCTGAACCATATAGGTAAGCTTCCCTTCCCACACTCATCTTGCATGCTTTCAGAACCCTCTGGACCAAACCAAGCTATCCTGAGCACACAGCAAGCCAAGGAAGACTTCCCACCTTTCTGCCCATCTTCATCAAACCTGAGGTTACTGAAACATATAATCGGAAGTCAGTCAGGTAAAGGCTTCTAGGTAAAGGCTTGCCACACCAGGACCACTGAGGTTCATATACCTTCCAAATTGTAGTTGTTCTCCCTACAACAAGTACACCATGGGGTCCAATCAATCCAGATGATTGAAGGCCCTCATCAGAGCAAAATCAGCAAAACACAGGACAGTATAAATCCTCCAAAACAAAGCTACTGTACTACAGTAGGTCCTGGATATAATAACATAATCAAAAACACAAGAAAATGACCTTAAATATAGTCTTATAAGGTGATAGAGGTTTTTTTAAATTTATTGATATATTTATTTACATTTCAAATGATTTCCCCTTTTCTGGACCCCCACTCCCCAAAAGTCCCATCAGTCCCCTTCCCTCCCCCTGTTTTCCCACCCAACACTTCCCACTTCCCTCTTCTGGTTTTGCCCTATACTGCTTCACTGAGTCTTTCCAGAACAAGGGGCCACTCCTCCTTTCTTCTTGTACCTCATTTGATGTGTGGATTATGTTTTGGGTATTCCAGTTTTCTAGGTTAATATCCACTTATTAGTGAGTGCATACCATGATTCATCTTTTGAGTCTGGGTAACCTCACTTAGTATGATGTTCTCCAGCTCCATCCATTTGCCTAAGAATTTCATGAATTCATTGTTTCTAATGGCTGAATAGTACTCCATGGTGTAGATATACCACATTTTTTGCATCCACTCTTCTGTTGAGGGATACCTGGGTTCTTTCCAACTTCTGGCAATTATAAATAGGGCTGCTATGAACATAGTACATGCTGGGGAATCTTTTGGGAATATGCCCAGGAGTGGTATAGCAGGATCTTCTGGCAGTGAGGTGCCCAGTTTTCGGAGGAACCGCCAGACTGATTTCCAGAGTGGTTGTACCAATTTGCAACCCCACCAGCAGTGGAGGAGTGTTCCTCTTTCTCCACATCCTCGCCAACATCTGCTGTCTTCTGAATTTTTAATCTTAGCCATTCTGACTGGTGTAAGGTGAAATCTCAGGGTTGTTTTGATTTGCATTTCCCTAATGACTAATGAAGTTGAGCATTTTTTAAGATGTTTCTCCACCATCCGATATTCTTCAGGTGAGAATTCTTTGTTTAACTCTGTACCCCATTTTTTAATAGGGTTGTTTGGTTTTCTGGAGTCTAACTTCTTGAGTTCTTTATATATATTGGATATTAGCCCTCTATCTGATGTAGGATTGGTGAAGATCTTTTCCCAATTTGTTGGTTGCCAATCTGTCCTTTTGATGGTGTCCTTTGCCTTACAGAAACTTTGTAATTTTATGAAGTCCCATTTGTCAATTCTTGATCTTAGAGCATATAAAGAGCAAACAAATACATCTCTTAAATCTTTAAAGGAAAATGGAATTAAATTGCTGAATAAACAAAACTGTGCATGACCTGAAAGGGAAATAGAAGCAATAATGAAAACATAAACTGGGGAAATCCTGGAAATGGAAAACCTAGGAAAGAGAACAAGAACAACAGATGCTATCATCAAAAGAATATAGGAGATGAATGAGAGCATCTCTGGCATAGAAAATACAATAGAAGAATTTGATATATTGGTCAAAGAATATGTTAAACTTAAAAAATTCCTAACACAAAATATCCAGCTTTTCTGGGATATTATGAAAAGACTTAATCTAAGAATAATAGGATTAAAGATGGTGAAGAGTCCAGGCTACAATGCATAGATAATATTCTCAACAAAATTATAGAAAAAAAGTTTCCAATGTAATGAAAGAGAAGCCTATAATCATGCAAGAAGATTGTAGAACACCAATAACGCTGGAGCAGAACACATATATATCAAAACACATAATCTACCAAACAAAAAAGAATATTAAAAACTGCAAGAGAATAAGGCCAGGTAAGAAAAAAAGGAGGACTGCTAGAATTACAACAGAGTTCTCAACCGAAATCTTAAATTCTAGAAGGAACGAAGGAAATGGACAGTTGTCTTGAAACTCCCAAAATAGATAGATAGATAGATAGATAGATAGATAGATAGATAGATAGATAGATAGATAGATAGATAGATTGATTGATAGATAGATGAAATCCACAGGTGCCAACCTGCCACACTGACACCAATAGAATCTGTGTGACAAGTTCCACAGACTGAGACATTTAAACCAGTTGTTAAACTCTCAACTAGAGCAAACATTAAGCCGTAGTTCTCATGGCAATTTTTCTATTTTGTTCTCTTTCATTAGGTACAGGTTCCTGGTAGCCTAGACAATGATCTTAAGCAACAACAATGAGTACAAAACCATCCCTTGAGATGGATCATTAACATGACCTTATCTCCAGGGAAACCAAAGTTTTTCTTTTCAAATCATTTACAAAATAATTATGATAGATAAAAACTTTCCCAAAAATAAAATTTCATATGGCTACAGGCATGTCATCAGAACTGGGTTCTGGTATATGGTAAAGAAAGCCTTAATTAGAAAATTAAAGCAGTTTAAATTTATGCATTGAATATTTAAAAAATTCAGGCATTACATATTAAGTAATACTTAACCATTTGGGTCTGGAAAGCTAGCTCAGTGGTTTAGAGCACTGACTATAAAGATTTATTAACCTTTTCTTGGGAATATGCCACTAGACTTGGATGACCACCCTATTGAATACATTCTTTTAGAGTTTATATTTAGAAGATGTATATTATTAATAATGATGTTACCTGCTCTGTTTATGACTCACTGAACATGTAATTTCAAAGTTGTAATTCTTGGATAATTTTTGTATTTTACCATACCAAATGATTTTTGTTTGTATTAGTGGTTGATTCGCTGGATACAGTTTCTAAGAGTTGTTATGTTTGGATTTACATGTATAAAATCCCCTGCTTGAGAGCTGCAAATTACAGTCAGGTTCAAACTTACTCTGTATTTGTTTCTGTTTGTCACTGCTGAATCCTTACCCATCTGGACTTCAAGGATCCTTATCCCAGGGACCCCATACACAGCTGGGGTGATCCTTGTCACCAACCTAGACTACAATACTGAGAAAAAAATCTCAATCTCCATAGATGCTGAAAACAAGACATTTCAAGACAAATCAGACTTCAAATATATCTATCCACATATCCAGACCTATAGAAAATTCTAGAAGGAAAAAAATCCAGCACAAGGAAGATAAGTACATCTAAGACAACATAGGAAGTAATTAATTCCATATTAGAAAATACAAGGAATCTCTCTCTCTCTCTCTCTCTCTCTCTCTCTCTCTCTCTCTCTCTCTCTCTCTCTCTCATACACACACACACACACACACACACACACACACACACACACATTACCACCACATGCCTCCAACAACAACAACAACATAAAAACAACTAGGAAAAGCAACAACTGATCCTTAATATCATTCAACATCAATCTCTTCAATATTCTAATAAATAGGTACATGCTGATAGAATGGATAGAAAAACAGGATCCATCTCTATGCTGCTTATAAAAAACACACCTTGGCAATAACGATAAACATTTTCTCAGTGTAAAAGCCTGGAGAAAAATATGTATTAAGCAAACAGACCAAAGAAGCAGACTGGAGTAACCATTCTTATATCTAGTAAAATAGATTTCCAACCAAAATTAATCAAAGAGACAGGGAAGGACACTCTATACTAATCAAAAGACCAATTTATCAAGACAATACATTAAGTCTGGACATTAATTCCCCAGACACCATGGCGCCCACATTTGTAGAACAAATATTGCTAAATCATAAATTGCACATTGAACCTCACACATTAGTAGGGGGAGACAACATCCTGCTCTAATCAATTGACAGGACATACAGACAAAAACTAATCAGAGAAATAATGAAACTAAAAACCTTATGAATTAAATGGCACTAACAGACATAGAATATTTCATGGAAACACAAAAGAATATGCCTTCTTCTTAGCACCTAATGGCTCTTTCTCCAAAATTGATGAGATACTCAACAAACACAACAGATAAAAGATACAAGAAAATTGAAATAATACCTTGTATATTATTATACCATAGATTAAAGTTGGACATCTGGGATTTGGATCAGAGGTGGGCGGTGGGGGTAGATGCAACAACAGCAGCGGCTCATCCAGAGGAAGGGCCATCAGCAGTGGAACCAAGGCTACAGGGTCCAGGCAGGCCCTGTGCCCACTTCCACTGACCATTGCTGGACAGCCTAGCTGCAAGCCGTGGCAGATTTACAGCGGCCTTTCACTACGCAGAAGCCAACATCGCGGGGGTCTAAGCCCAACAGGCATTGGCCTGCACCCAGGCCCTGTTTTGTTTGGGGAGCCATCAGTGTGCCAACCTGGCCAGGAGGTTGTTTGCCCTGCCCTGCAGGCATGCCACCATTTTGACTACTGGACATAAGAGAGTTCTAGCAGGCAAAGCCTACTAACTGTCATACCCTGAGGCTAACATAGCAGGGGTCTAACCCCACCAGGCATTGAATTGCACCCAGGCCCTGGTTTGTCCGGTGGGCCATCTGTGTGCCAACCCGGCCAGGAGGTTGTTAACAGGGCAGACTCTCCCAGCGATTTCAGGGAGCACAAGCACATTGCCATCCTGGCCACCTGACAGTACCAGTTAAAACTCATAGTCCAAGGGGAACTTTGCTTGGGCCTTGGCCTGCCAGGCTTTTGACTCAGGGCAGCATCTGAACCAAACGCTCCAACATCAGCAAGTCCTGGTTATGCCAACACACCAGAAAAGCAAGATGTGGAATTATAATCACGAGCCATGATGCTGCTAGAAGAACACAAAAAGAATATAAATGAATCTCATAAAGAAATACAGGGGACATGAATAAGCTAGAAACCTGTATAATGGAAAGACAAAAATCACTTAAAGAATTTCAGGAGAATAAGGGTCAAGAGATAGAAGTCAATAAAGAAAAAACAAAAAAAAAAACTTAAAGAAATGCAGGAGAACTTGAGTCAACAGGCAGAAGTCAGGAAAGAGGAAACACAAAAATCTCTTAAAAAATTAAAGGAAAACACAAACAAAAAAATGAAGGAACTGAGCAAAACCATCCTGGATCTAAAAGCAGAAGTAGAAACAACTAAGAAATCACAAATGGAGATAACTTTGGAGATAGAAAACCTTGAGAAGAAATCAG
This sequence comes from Apodemus sylvaticus, assembly GCF_947179515.1. NCBI lineage: Eukaryota > Metazoa > Chordata > Mammalia > Rodentia > Muridae > Apodemus > Apodemus sylvaticus. Next base: position 122,162,318 of record NC_067472.1, read on the forward strand.
GGGCCATAGATGCAAATATCAACAAATGAATACAAGAGATGGAAGAAAGAAACTCAGCTGCCGAAGATACCATAGAAACCATTGACTCGACAGTCAAAGAAAATGCAAAATACAAAAAGCTTGTATCCCAGAACATCCAGGAAATCCAGGACACAATGAGAAGACCAAACCTAAGAATTATAGGTATAGATGACAGTGAAGATTTACAACTGGAAGGGCCAGCAAATATCTTCAACAAAATTATGGAAGAAGACTTTCCCAACTTAAAGAGAGAGATGCCCATGAATGTACAAGAAGCCTACAGAACTCCAAACAGACTGGACATGAACAGAAATACCTCCCGACACATAATAATCAAAACCCCAAATCACTAAACAAAGAAAGAATATTAAAGGCAGTAAGAGAAAAAGGCCAAGCAACATATAAAGGAAAACATATCAGAATGACACCAGACTTCTCACCAGAGACCATGAAAGCTAGAAGATCCTGGGCAGATCTCATGCAGACTCTAAAAGAAAACAAATGTCAACCAAGACTACTATACTCAACAAAACTCTCAATCACCATAGATGGACAAACTAAGATATTCCATGACAAAACCAAAATTTCACAATATCTTTCCACAAACCCAGCTCTGCAAGGAATAATAGGAGGAAAACTCCAATACAAGGAGGGAAACTACACCCTGGAAAAAGCAAGATAGTTACCTTCTTTCATCAAACCCAAAAGAAGATAAACACTCAAATTTAAAAATAACATCAAAAATGGCAGGAAGTAATAATCACTATTTCGTAATATCTCTTAACATCAATGGATTCAATTCCCCAATAAAAAGACATAGACTAACAGACTGCATAACAGGGCCCTACATTTTGCTGCATACAGGAGAACACACCTCAGTGTCAAAGACAAAAACTACCTTAGACTAAAAGGCTGGAATACAATTTTACAAGCCAATGGTCTCAGGAAACGAGCCAGAGTAGTCATTCTAATATCACATAAAATTGACTTTCAACCTAAAGTCATCAAAAGAGACACAGAAGCACACTTCTTGCTGGTCAAAGGAAAAACTCCACCAAGAAGAACTTTCAATTTTGAACATCTATGTGCAAAATGCAAGGGCACCCTAATTCGTAAAAGAAACTTTAATAAAGCTCAAAGCACACATTGCACCTAACACAATAATTGTGGGTGACTTCAACACTCCACTCTCCTCAATGGACCAATCTGGAAAACAGAAACTAAACAGGGACACAATAAAACTAATTGAAGCTTTGGACCAATTGGATTTGACTGATATTTATACAACATTTCACCCTAAAGCAAAAGAATATACCTTATTCTCAGCACCTCATGGTTCCTTCTCCAAAGTCAACCATATAATTGGCCACAAGACAGACCTCAACGAATATAAGAAGATTGAACTAATCCCATGCCTCCTATCAGATCACTATGGAGTAAGAGTGGTTTTTAATAGCAACAAAAACAACAGAAAGCCCACATACATATGGAGGCTGAACAATACCCTACTCAATGACACCTTGACCAAAGAAGAAATAAGGAATTTTAGAATTCAATGAAAATGAAGGCACAACATACCCAAATCTTTGGGACACAATGAAAGCAGTGGTAAGAGGAAAACTCATATCCCTGAGTGCCTCCAAAAAGAAAATGGAGAGAGTATACACTAGCAGCTTAACAACACACCTGAAAGCCCTGGAACAAAAAGAAGCCAATTTCCCTAGGAAGAGTAGAAGACAGGAAATCATCAAACTCGGGGCTGAAATCAATCAAGGGGAAACAAAGAGAACCATACAAAGAATCAACGAATCCAGGAGCTGGTTCTTTGAGAAAATCAACAAGTTAGATAAACCCTTAGCCAGACTGACCAAAGGGCACAGATAAAGTATCCAAATTAACAAAATTAGAAATGAAAAAGGGGGATATAACAACAGAAACTGAGGAAATTAAAAAAATCATCAGATCCTACTACAAAAGCCTATACTCAACACAACTGGAGAATCTGGAGGAAATGAACAATTTGCTAGACAGATACAAAATGCCAAAATTAAATCAGGACCAAATGGATCATCTAAACAGTCTCATAACCTCTAAAGAAATAGAAGGGGTCATAGAAAGATTCCCAACCCAAAAAAGCACAGGACCAGATGGTTTCAGTGCAGAATTCTATCAGACCTTCAAAGAAGACCTAACACCAATACTCTTCAAACTATTCCACAAAATAGAAACACAAGGAACACTACCCAATTCCTTCTACGAAGCCACAATTCCACTGATAGCAAAACCACACAAAGATCCAACAAAGAAAGAGAACTTCAGACCAATTTCCCTTATGAACATCGATGAAAAAATACCCAATAAAATTCTTCCCAACTGAATCCAAGAACAAATAAAAAACAATCATCCACCATGATCAAGTAGGCTTTATCCCAGGGATGCAGGGTTGGTGCAATATACAGAAATCCATCAATGCAATTCACTACATAAACAAACTCAAAGAAAAAAAAAAACACATGGTCATTTCTTTCAATCCCAAGAAAGCATTTGACAAAAATCAGCATCCTTTCATGCTCTAAAGTATTGGAAATAACAGAAATTCAAGGCCCACATCTAAACATAGTAAAAGCAATATACAACAAACCAGCAGCCAGCATCAAACTAAATGGGGAGAAACTTGAAGCAATCCCACTAAAATCAGGGACTAGACTAGGCTGCCCCCTTTCTCTTTATTTTTTCAATACTGTACTTGAGGTACTAGCTCGTGCAATTAGACAACATAAGGAGGTCAAAGGGATACAAATTGGAAAGCAAGAAGTCAAACTATCATTATTTGCAGATGATATGATAGTCTACCTAAGTGACCCATAAACTCCACTAGAGAACTCCTACAGCTGACAAGCAACTTCAGCAAGGTGGCTGGTTATAAAATCAACTCAAGCAAATCAGTAGCCTTCCTATACTCAAAGGATAAGCAGGCTAAGAAAGAAATTAGGGAAATGACACCCTTCACAATAGCCATAAACAGTATAAAGTACCTTGGGGTGACTCTTACCAAACATGTAAAAGAACTGTATGACAAGAATTTCAAGACTCTGAAAAAGGAAATGGAATAACACCTCAAAAAATGGAAAAACCTCCCATGCTCATGGATCAGCAGGATTAATATAGTTAAAATGGCCATTTTGCCAAAAGAAATACACAGATTCAACATAATACCCATCAAAATCCCAACTCAATTCTTCATAAAGTTAGAAAGAGCAATTCTCAAATTCATCTGGAATAACAAAAAATCCAGGATAGCTAAAACTATTCTCAACAACAAAAGAAATTATGGGGGATCAGTATCCTTGACCTCAAGCAATAGTACAGAGCAATAGTGTTAAAAACTGCATGGTATTGGTAAAGTGACATGCAGGCAGATTAATGGAACTATATTGAAGAACCAGAAATGAACCCACACACCTATGGCCACTTGATCCTCAACAAAGGGGCTGAAAACATCCAATGGAAAAAAGATAGCCTTTTCAACAAATGGTGCTGGTTCAACTGGAGGTTAGCATGCAGAAGAATGTGAATTGATCCATCCTTGTCTCCTTGTACTAAGCTCAACTCCAAATAGATCAAGGACCTCCACATGAAGCTAGACACTCTGAAGCTAATAGAAAAGAGACTGGGGAAGACCCATGAGGACATTGGTACAGTGGGAAAGTTTCTGAACAGATCACCAATCGCGTATGCTCTAAGATCAAGAATTGACAAATGGGACCTCAGAAAATTACAAAGTTTCTGTAAGGCAAAGTACACCATCAAAAGGACAAATGTGCAATGAACAAATTGGAAAAAGATCTTCACCAACCCTACATCAGATAGAGGGCTAATATCCAATATATTGGATATTATATCTTAAGAACTCAAGAAGTTAGGCCCCAGAAAACCAAATAACCCTAATAAAAAGTGGGGTACAGTGCTAAACAAAGAATTTTCACCTGAAGAACTTCAGATGGCAGAGAAGCATCTTTAAAAATGCTCAACTTCATTAGTCATTAAGGAAATGCAAATCAAAACAACCCTGAGATTTTACCTTACACCAGTCAGAATGGCTAAGATTAAAAATTCTGGGGACTTAAGGGACTTTCCGGGAGTGGGGGGCTAGAAAAGGGGAAATCATTTGAAATGTAAATAAATTATATCGAATAATAAAAAAAAAATTCTGGAGACAGCAGGTGTTGGCGAGGATGTGGAGAAAGAGAAACACTCCTCCACTGCTGGTGGGGTTACAAATTGGTACAACCACTCTGAAAGTCAGTTTGGTGATTCCTCAGAAAACTGGGCACGTCACTTCTGGAAGATCCTGCTATACCACTCCTGGGCATATACCCAGAGGATTCCCCGGCATGTAATAAGGATACATGCTCCACTATGTTCATAGCAGCCCTATTTATAACAGTCAAAAGCTGGAAAGAACCCAGGTATCCCTCAACAGAAGAATGGATGCAAAAAATGTGGTATATATACACAATGGAGTACTATTCAGCCAGTAGAAACTATGAATTCATGAAATTCTAAGGCAAATGGATGGAGCTGGAGAACATCAGACTAAGTGAGGTAACCCAGTCTCCAAAGATCAATCATGGTATGCACTCACTAATAAGTGTATATTAACCTAGAAAACTGGAATACCCAAAACATAGTCCACACATCAAATGAGGTACAAAAAGAACGGAGGTGTGGCCTATTGTTCTGGAAAGACTCAGTGTAGTAGTATAGGGCAAAACCAGAACAGGGAAGTGGGAAGGGGTGGGTGGGAGAACAGGGTGAGTGAAGGGGGTGTATGGGACTTTCGGGGAGTGGGGGGCCAGAAAAGGGGAAATCATTTGAAATGTAAATAAAAAATATATCAAATTAAAAAAAAGAAAACAGAAAAGAAAAAAAATAAAATAAAGCTGGACATCAAGAAAAACAGAAACACTGAAAAGTCTGCAACTTCATGGAAATGGAACTGCTTTCTACTCAATAATCTCTGGGTCAGGAAAGAAAAATAATAATTTCAAGATTTCCTAGAATTCAACAAAAATGAAGGCATATCATGCCGAAATTTATAGGACCCCATGAAAGCAGTGCTAAGAGGAAAATTCATAGCACCAAGTACATCCATAAAGAAATGAGAAAGTTCTTCTATCAGCAAGTTAAGGGCAAACCTGAAAGCTCTACATAAAGTGTCAAGCAGAAAAGAGAGTAGAGTGCAGTAATAATCAAAATCAGTACTGAAATTAATCAGTTTGAAACAACGAAAAAAAATACAAACAAAGAAATCAATGAAACAAGACATGGTTCTTTGAGAAAATCAACAAAGTAGATAAACCATTAGCCAAACTAACCAATAGACAAAGAGACAGAATCCAAACAAAAAAGGGAGACATAACAAATAATACTGAGAAAATTCAAAGCATTATATACTATACTATATATAGTATATGTAAAACTATACTCCACAAAATTGAAAAATCTTAACAAAATGAAATTTTTTTCTCGAGAAATCCAATTTACCAAAGTAAAATCAACATCAGGTAAACTATTTAAACAACCCCATAACCCCTAAGGAAATAGAAGCAGTCATTAAAATCTCCTGACTGCCACCCTCCAACAAAAGCCTAGAGCCAGATTGTTTTAGTGCAGAATTCTAAGAGAGTTTCAAAGAAGAGCTAACTTCAATACTCCTCAACTATTCCACAAATTAGAAAGTGAAGGAATACTACCTGACTCATTCTGAGGCCATTGTCACTCTGAACCTTCGGACAAATTCCTTGTATGGGCGTTGATGCAAAAATACTCAATAAAATACTTGCAAACTGAATCCAGGAACACATCAAGGACATCATCCATCCAGTTCATCTAGTCCTCATACCAGGGATACAAGGATAGATAAATATATGAAAATCTGTAGACATCATCCACCATATGAACAAACTGAAAAAAATAATGATATCGCACTAGACAATAAAAAATCCTGTGATAAAATCCAACACCCATTCATGTTAAAGATTTTAGACAAATTAAGGATACAGGGCATATATCTCAACATAACCAAAGCAAAATACAGAAAGCCAGTATTCAACATCAAATTCAATGGAGAGAAACTTAAAACTCAAAACAGTTCCACTAAAATAAGGTACAAGGCTTCCCACTCTCTCCTTATCTATTCAGTGTAGTATGTGAAGTTCTAGTCAGAGCAAAAAGACATTGAGTTGAGACCAAGGGAATACAAATTGGAAAGCAATAAGTCAAAATATCACTATTTGCAGGTGACATTTGTAGATCAACAATTGATAAATGGGACCTCATGAAACTGCAAAGCTTCTATAAGGCAAAGGACATTGTTAATAGGACAAAACAGATGCCTAGAGATTGGGAATATATGTTCACCATCTGATACTCAAACATCTCATAGAGTTCTGATAATCAAAATTTACAAAGAACTCAAGAAGTTAGATATCAATAGCCAAATAGTCTCATTAAAAATGGGGCACAGGTCTAAACAGAGAATTCTCAACAGAAAAATCTTGAGTGGCTGAGAAGTACTTAAAGAAATGCTCAAAGTCCTTAGTCATTAGGAAAATGTAAATCAAAATAACTCTGAGGTTCTATATTATACCCATCAGATTGCTAAGATAAATACTTCAAGAGAAGATAGCACATGCTGGCTAGGATGTGGGGTAAGTGAAACACTTCTTCATTGTTGGAGGGAATGCAAACTTGTCCAATCATTTGGAAAATTAATTTGGTGATTCTCAGAAAACTGGGAATAGTTCTACTTCAAGACTCAGCATTCCTTGGCATATACCCAAAATATGTTCCAACATCCCACAAAGGCAAATGCTTAACTATGTTCAAAGCAACTTTATTCAAAATAGCCAGAAACTAGAAATAACATAGATAAGTCTCAATGAAAGAATTAATAAAGAAAATATGGTATGTCTATACAACAGAACACTGTTCTGCCTTTTAAAGCAAAGACATCATGAGTTCTGCTTGTGAATGAATGGAACTTGAGGATATCATGCAAAGTGAGGTAACCCAGATCCAAAATGACATGCATGCTATGTAGTCCCTTAGAAGTGGATATTAGTCATGAAATACAGGTACCATGCTATATTCCAGGGACCCAAAGAAGCTAAACAAACAGGAAGGTGCAAGCAAGGACATTTGGATCTCACTTAGAATGGGGAATAAAATAGTCATAAAAGGCAGATCAAAGGAGGGAACTGGGAAGGAGGGTGGATGGAGAGCACAATGGAGAGTTTGAGATCAGGTGTGGGAAAGGACAAGAGAAATGTGTAGATGGCATTGAACATGAATGGAAATGTTCAGGTGACAGGGGTGAGGACATGGCAGGAATCTCCAGGAGGAGAACAAGACCTGGGATAAGGGAGGCAGCCAAAAAATCAATAGGGGTGACCTTATCTGTGACTATATTAAGGGATATGGGACATTTTATTGTTTGTAATCATTATCTTTTATGTCTACTTTTTTATTGTTTCTGATTTATTTCTGCCCAAGTATTATCATTGCTCTGGTGAAGCACCATGATAAAAGCTGTTGGGGAAGGAAATGATTTTTTGGCTTATACTTCCAAGTTACAGTTCATTATTTAAAAAGTCACGGCATGACCCTATAAGCATGCGCTTATGTAAAGGCAGTGAAGGAGTGCTACTTACTGGCTTGCTTTCCTTTGCTTGCACAGCCTGCTTTCTTATAGAACCCAGGATCACCAGCCCAGAGATGGCACCAACCACAACAGTTTGTGCTTTCTCCCATCTATCACCAATTAATAAAACTCCCTACAGGCTTGTTTACAGCCTGAACTTATTTTTTTTAACTTTTTATTTTCAATATTCTTTGTTTACATTTAAAATGATTTTCCCTTTCCTGTCTCCCCCCTCCCCATCCGTTTCCTAAGCCCTCTTCCTTCTACCCATTCTCCTATCACCCACCTCCTACTTCTCTGCTATTCCCCTACAATGCTGGAATAAGCATTTTCAGGACCAGGGACCTCTCTTTCCTCCTTGGGAGTCATTTGATATGTGAATTGTGTCTTGGATATTCAGAGTTTCTGAGCTAATATCCACTTATCAGTAACTGTATTCCAAGTGTGTTCTTTTGTAATTGGGTTACCTCACTTAGGATGATATTTTCCAGATCCAACCATTTGCCTAAGAATTTCATGAAGTCATTGTATTTAATTGCTGTGTATTCCATTGTTTAAATATACCACATTTTCAGTATCCATTCCTCCATTGAGGGACATCTGGTTTCTTTCCAGCTTCTCGCTATTATAAATAGGGCTTCTATGAACATAGTGGAGCATGTGTCCTTATTGCATGCTGGGGAATCCTCTGGGTATACGCCCAGAAGTGGTATTGCAGGGTCCTCCAGAAGTGTTATAGCCAGTTTTCTGAGGAACCACCAGACTGATTTCCAGAGTGGTTGTACCGACATGCATTCCCACTAGCCGTGGAGGAGTGTTCCTCTTTCTCCACATCCTCATCAACACCTACTGTTTCCTGAGTTTTTAATCTTAGACATTCTGACAGGTATAAGGTGAAATCTCAGGGTTGTTCTGATTTACATTTCCCTAATGACTAATGATGTTGAACATTTTTTAAGGTGCTTCTCAGCCATTCGAAGTTCTTCAGATGAAAATTTTTTGTTTAGCTCTGTACCCCGTTTTTTTTTTTTTTTGTTTTTTTGTTTTTTTGTTTTTTTGTTGAGACAGGATTTCTCTGTGTAGCCCTGGCTGTCCTGGAACTCACTCTGTAGACCAGGCTGGCCTCGAACTCAGAAATCTGCTTGCCTCTGCCTCCCAGGCGTGTGCCACCACCGCCCGACTTCTGTACCCCATTTTTAATAAGGTTTTTTGGTTCACTGGAGTCTGACTTCTTGATCTTACTTTTTTAAGTTTCTTATATTACTTTTATTTATTGAAAAGGGAAGTAAAAACATTTTATGATAAAATTAAAGGTTTACATGGAAAATATTTCTTGTAAAATTGTAGAAAAATGTAGAAAAACATGTTAGAATTGAAGATTATAATGGAAATTTTTATATAGATATAATAATGTTAGGCATAAAAGTATTCCTAAAGGGGTGGATGGGGTAAAAGGGGGGAGGGAAGGGGGTTTATGGGACTTTCAGGGAGTGGGTGCCCAGAAAAGGGGAAATCATTTGAAATGTAAATAAAAATATATCAAATTAAAAAAAGTATTCCTAAGTTGATTGAAAGTGGAATTATAAACATTTTCTGATAAACTTGAATATTTATATGGAAAATATTTCTGATAAAATTGAAGAAATATATAGAAAAACATTAAAATTAAAGATTATCATGGACATTATATAGATAAACTGATAGGCATAAAAATAATTCTAAGTTGATTGAAGATAGAATTATAAATATTTTCAGATAAAATTGAAGATTTATATGGAAAATATTTCTGGTAAACTTCAAGAAATATATAGACAAACATGTTAAAATTGACTATTTCATGGAAAATTTTACATATAAAATGGTAGGTATAACAACTCTAAATGAATTGAAGGTGGAATTAGAAATGTTTGTGATAAAACCAAAGATTTACATCGAAAACATTTCTGAAAAAATAGAGGAAGTATATAGAAAGACATATTAAAATTGAATATTATCATGAAAATTAATGCAGATAAAATGGTAGACAAAAAAACATTACTAAATTAATTAAAAGGGGAATTACAAACATTTTCTGATAAAATTGAAGATTTACATGAGAAATATTTTGTTAGTCTATGTTTTTTTAATTGGGCGGGTTGTATCCATTGTTGTTAGGAGATATTAAAGAATAGTGATTTTTGCTTTCTGTTATTTTTTGTTATTATTTTGTTTGTGTGGGTAACTTCTTTCGAGTTTGTTGGAAGAAGTGTACTTACTTGCTTTTTCTAGGGTATAGTTTCCATCCTTGTGTTGGCATTTTCCATCAATTATCCTTTGTAAGGCTGGATTTGTGGACAGATATTGGATAAATTTGTTTGTATCATGGAATATCTTTGGTTTCTCCATCTATGGTGATTGAGAGTTTTTCTGGGTATAGTAGCCTGGGTTGGCATTTGTGATCTCTTAGGGTCTGTATGAAGTCTGCCTAGGATCTTCTAGCTTTCTTTGTCTCTGGTGAGAAGTCTGGTATGATTCTGATAGGTCAATCTTTATAAGTTACTTGCCCTTTTTCCCTTACTGCTTTTAATATTCTTTCTTTGTTTATTGAATTTGGTGCTTTGATTATTATGTGCCTGGAGGAGTTTCACTTCTGGTCCAGTCTGTTTGAAGTCCTGAAGGCTTCTTGTATGTTCATAGTCATCTCTTTCTCTACATTAGGAAATTTTCTTCTACAATTTTGTTGAAGATATTTACTGGGCCTTGAAGATGTAAATCCTCACTCTCACCTAGACCTATAATCCTTAGGTTTGGTCTTCTCATTGTGTCCTGGAGTTCCTGGATGTTTTGGGTTACCAGCTTTATGCATTTCGTATTTTCTTTGACTGTCAAGTCAATGTTTTCTATGGTATCTTCAGCACCTGAGGTTATTTCTTCTGTTTTTTGTATTCTGTTTTTGATGCTTGCATCTATGACTCCTGAATTCTTTCCAAGGTTTTCTATATCCAGGATGTCTCACTTTGTGATTTCTGTATTGTTTCTACTTGCACTTTTAGGTCCTGGAAGGTTTTGATCATTTTCTTCACTTGATTCTTTGTGTTTTCCTGTAATTCTTTATGGAATTTTTGTGTTTCTTCTATAAGGGCTTCTGCCTGTTGACCCATGATCTCCTGTATTTCTTTAAGGGATTTTTTGTGATTCCTCTTTAAGGGCTTTTACCTGTTGACCAATGTTCTCCTGTATTTCTTTAAGGGAGTTATTTAAGTCTTTCTTGAAGCCCTCTATCAGCATCATGAGGTACAATTATAAATCCAACTCTTGCTTTTCCAATGTGTTGGGGTATCTGAGACTTGCTGTGGTAGCAGAACTGGGTTCTGATTTTGTCATGTGGCCTTGGTTTCTGTTGGTAGGGTTCTTGTACTTGCCGTTTGCAATCTGGTGCTAGTTTGTATTGTCTCTGGCTGGAGTTTATTCCTCCTGTGAACCTGTAAGCCTGTGTCCTTACTTCTCTGGGGTCAAAAATGAAAGCACTGCTGGGAGATCTCTCTCTCTCTCTCTCTCTCTCTCTCTCTCTCTCTCTCTCTCTCTCTCTCTCTCTCTCTCTCTCTCTCTCTCTCTCTCTCTCTCTCTCTCCTGGCAGGCTATGCACAGAAGGCTGTGGAGTTTCCTGGCTCCCTAGTGCAAATGGAGGCAGGAAGACTTCTGCTCCACTGATCTTAGGCCCTATGTGCTGCTAGCTGGTTTCCTTCACAGAGATGGAGATCTCACCTCTCTGCTCAGAAGTTAAAGCACTGCTGGAGATCACTCTCTCCTGGTGTGCTGTGCACAGAAGGCTGTGGAGTCTCCTGGCTCCCTGATGCAAATGGCAGCGAGAGATACATTCTGATCTTATGAAGGCATTATCTCAATTGAGGCTCCCTTCTCTCTGATAACTCCAGCTTGTGTCAAGTTGACATAAAATAGCCCACACACTTAACTTAATTATTCAGTTTACTCACAATGATTGGAAATAGGGGTACATTCACAGGAGAACCAGATTGGACCTAACAATGAAGCCCTATTGTGTCCAAAACCCGATGGTCAGATGGGAATATTTAGGCAGCAGTGAAACTTTGTATGTCTTTTCTCTTGATCAAGTTATTTGCCCTGAGCCAGGGATCTTTTGGGGTAAGAAGTCATGTGGATTTATATCCACTTTTGGTGAGAATAGATATATTTGTCGTTTAAGAAACAAAATCAACTAAAATTTAGGTTATAGACTAGTGTCTTTGTCCAATTTTTAAGTTAGAATCAAACTCATCCACCATTAATAATGCCAAAGGCTCTATCTCTTCAGCATAATACTAAATATGTGTTCTTTATATTAGCAAAGAAGGAACATAGTGAGAAAATATGAAAACAAATTAGTCATCAGTTTACTTCCTTGATTTTTACATGTCCAGCTTCCTTGAGCCTGTTTGAGCATCACTTCTCTCTCCATAGTAAGATGCCAGGAACATTACTGGAGTCCTTCTTGCTTATTTTCTCCACTGTTTAACATACTACTTCTTAGTGTTTTCTTTGTGGGATTTCAGTGATAAATGATTTGGCATATTTATCTATACTCTGAATTGTAATATTGCTTCACTTGTGTTTAATTATTTCCCAATCTCTTCTTAAATCATTTATTTTCTGATGGAGCACTGAACATATAGTTCTCTCTTAGGAATCTCAGCATATTTCCATGTCTTTAATAATTCTTTTGAAAACTCTCTTGGGTTTCAGCCAAATAATGCCTCCCCATTTTTTTGTTTTGTGTTTTTGTTTGTTTTCTTTTTCACATGTGTGCATGGATATTCACATATTTATATTTAGAGTAGTCTTTTATTTTCTTGTGGAGTTCTTATTCCCTCAGGGTCCCTCAATCCTTCTGCTAACTCTTCCACAAGACTCTTAAGATCCATCAATTATTTGGCTTTAGGGTTTTGCATGTATTTCAGTCAGTTTTAGGGCGGAGCCTCTCAAAGAACAGTTATGCTAGGCTCATGCCTACAAGCATAACAAAATATCATCAATCATTTCAGAGATTGTCCTGACCATGGATGGATGTCAATTTGGTCCAGTCATTGGTTGGCTACTTCCTCAGTCTTTATTCCTTCTTTGTCATACAATCAGGTCAAATTTGAGGTCAAAGCGTTTGTGGGAGATTTGGTTTCCTTATTCCTCCAGGGAAGTCCTTCTGGCTGCAGGAGGTAGCCATTTCAGACTATATATCCTCTAATGTTAGGAGTCTCAGCTAGAGACATTTTGATAAACTTCCTGTAGCTTCCTCCATCCCAGGCCTCTGCCAATTCCTAGAAATGTATCACCCCACCTCACCCCTGGAATATTGTTTTCCATTTACTCCCTTTCCCTTTCCCCCTGGCTCTTGTTACACCGGATAGCACACTCTTGTCCCTCTCCCCATGCCCACTCCTAACAAGTTGCTCTATCCACCTCAAATGGTTCTTTTATTTTCCCTTCCTAGTTTTGGCCCTCCTAGTTATTTAGCTTCTTTAATTCAGTAGATTGTAATGCTAATATTCTGCACTTTATGTCTAATATTCTTTTACAAGTGAGTACATACCATGCATGTCTTTTGGGTCTAAGTAATGTCACTCAGGATATTTTCTAGTTTTATCCATTTGCCTGAAAATTTCATGATGTTAGTTTTTTGTTGTTGTTGTTTTGGTTTGTTTGTTTGTCTTTGAGGAAATTGATAAGAATGGCAAATGTTCATTCAAATTAAGTAAATGCAGAAAGAAATTTCAAAATTAGCAAAATCATCATGTATGCCTGCATGCTGTATATCTTTTATGATGATAATAATAAACTGAGTTTCTGAAACTGAAAGCAATTACCAATTAAATCCTTTCTTCTTTTAAATAAGATATCTTGTAGTCATAGTGTCTCTTCTTAGCAAGAAAATACTGAGTAAGATGAGTTGTCTTTAAGACAAAAGAAAATTAAAAAGATATCAGAATATGGAAATATTGCAAGACTCTGGCAAATCTTTGCTTACTGAGGGACCCCCAGAGTAAACCATGTCTAGCCCAGAATTGATGCAAAAAGCAGGAGGAATTTATTGTTCCAACACATTTGTGTCATCATACACCCAAAGAAAAGATGGTAACCATGCCCCACACCACTCCGCCCAGTCTGTTTAGTCAGTCTTTATACAGTTTTTCAGAGCAGCAGCCATTAGGCACAATGTGATTGGCAGAACAGTGTGACTTTTAAATTGATTGGTCTCTAGGGAATGAGGTGCAGCAGGGTCTGTCTTTCAGAAAGTGTTTACATGCTCTAGACTATTCCTACCACTCCCCACTCCCCTTAATGTTGCCCATGGTTCATCTGCCCTTTGGAATGTGTTTACCTGGTCTAGGCCTCCATCATCTGCAGGTCTGTCCTATAGAATGCTAATTAGCCTTCCCCTTCTGGAGGGGTCTGTTGGGATTTTCCAAAAGGTACTGAATTGACCTCTTTAAGACTTTCCATGCTCATGAATTGATAGGATTAATATAGTAAAAATGGCCATCCTACCAAAAGCGGTTTCCAAGCTCAACATAATTTCCATCAAAATTTCAACACAATTTTCACAGAGATTAAAAGAACAATGTTCAGCTTAATATGAAAACACAGACACAAAACCATACAAAATAGCTAAAATAACCTTGTATAATAAAAGAGGTGCTAAAAGTATCACCACTGATTACCTCAAAATGTACTATAGAAATATAGAAAAATAAAAGCATGCTACTGGCATTAAACAAGCACATTAATCAGTAAAATCACCTTGACTATCCAGACATAAGTCCATATACCTACTAACACCAGTTTTTTTATCAGGATGACCCAAATAAATGGAAAACCATATATTCCTATGCTGTATTTATCTTGAGCCTTGCATTAGCCCAAATGTAAATATTCTTGTCTGTATGTATTTATTATGCACTTTCCAGATATCCCTGCCTGCAGTTGAGAACTCTGATCCTGTGTGGAGGCTGGACCCCGACAAGTATGATGTATAGTTTTAGTTCTATGACTCTTATAATTGCTTCTATTGTGTATAGGTTGACAGTGTTGGAAAAAAACTTTTTAAACAGCAAGGAGGATATAAAGTGGATTTTTCATTTTTTGGAGACTGAATTTTGTGATGTAATTTTTTTTCAGAAAACTGCTTATGAGAGGATGCTTTGCAGAAACAGACATGTAGGAGGATGTTTCACTAAGAAGAGACATGTGGTGTTCTTCTGGAAGTGGCCTCAGAAAAGTGCATGTGATGTTTGCAAAGAGGGTAAGCCAAACCAATAACATAAAGAATTGTTCACTGTCTGTTGGTTATACTTATACTCTTTGCAAATAATAGCTGTCACATGAATACTATTTTCTTAAAAAATATTAAGTTTAATATAAAGTTATATAATACGGTAAGTTACTTTTCAATATAAAGTATCTGCATCAATTAGGAAAGCCCAGAAACATTTAAAATGTGGAATATACTTTTACAACTGTTTAATATATGGGACCTATGAATTGGGAGTCTTCACTCTCATCCAAATCTAATTTTCTTAGATTTTGTCATTTCATGGATTTCTTGAATGTTTTAAGTTAGGACCTTTTTCCTTGTTGTATTTTCTCTGACTGTTGTGTCACTGTCTTTTCTTCTATCTCTTGTATTCTGTTCATGATGTTTACATCTGTGACTCCTGATCTCTTTCTTAGGTTTTCCATATCCAGTGTTTTCTCATTTGGTGCTTTTTTTGTTAATGCTTCTATTTCTATTTTAAAATCTTAAACATTTTTTGTTCAATTCCTTAACTGGTTTGATTAAGTTTTTCTGTGTTTCTTTAAGAGATTTATTTGTTTCCAATTCAAAAGCTTCTACTTGTTGACCTGTGTTCTGCTATATTTATTTAAGGAAGTTTTTTTATGTCCTTCTTAAAGTCCTCTATCATATTCCTGAGATGGGATTTTAGATCTGAATCTTGCTTTCAGGTGTGTTGAGGTATGCAGGACTTGGTGATGGAATTGAAAGCTGGTACAACCACTATGAAAATCAGTCTGGCATTTCCTTAGAAAATTGGAAATAGTTTTATCTAGGGACCCAGCTATTCCACTCCTGGACATATACCCAAAAGATGTTTCAGCATATAACAAGAATACATGCTCCACCATGATCATAGCAGCCTTATTTATAATACCCAGAAGATTGGACACAACCTAGATATCCATTAAGAAAGGACTAGATACAGAAAATATGGTATATTTATCCAACGGAATACTACTCAGCTATTAAAAATAATGACTTCATAAAATTTACAGGCAAATGGGTGGAACTAGAAAATATCATCCTGAGTAAGGTAATCTAGTCAGAAAATAACACACATGGTATGTAGTCATTGATGAGTAGATAAGTTGATATTAGACAAAAAAGAAATCTCACCATACCAGCAATACAACTCACAGATTATATGAAACCCAAGAAGAAGAAAGACCACACCAAACTGTGGATGCTACTCTATTACTCAGAAAAGGGAAGAAAATAATCTCAGGAAGTAGAAAGAGAGAGTGATCTTGGAGGAAGAGAGAGGCAGGAAGGAAAGAGGTGCCTGGTTCAGATATGGGAGAAGATGAGGGAGAAGTACAGAGAGGCTAGAATTTGAAAGGAGGTGGGTGAATGGTAACTGGGGATAGCTACTAGTAATTCTCAGATGGCGAGGACCCAAGAGTTTCCCAGGACTGAACAGAGAAGACATTAGTCGAAATACTGAGCAAAGGGTAGATGGAAACTTTTGAGACCATATCCATTGGAAAGGCACAGTCTCTGGTTGAGGAATGGGGCAATCCATTTACCAAAAATAAAAATGCACAATTCCTGCTATCAAAGGAAATGCAGGAACAAAGAGATGAAGAGAGTCTGAAGGAAAGGCCATCTACAGACTGTCCCACTTAGGGATCCATCCCATCTACAGAACCCTACAGACACTACTGCTGATACCAAGAAGAAATTATTCACAGGACCCTGGTATAACTGTCCCCTGAGAGTCTCTGCCAGTTGCTTGACCAATACAAATGTGATATGGAGGCTGACAGCCAACCAATGGACTCAACACTGGGACCCAAATGGAGGAGTTAGAGAAAGGACTAAAGAAGCTGAAAGGGTTTGCAACCCCATAGGAAGAACTACAATGTCAATCAGCAAGACACCCCAAAGTTCCCAAAGACTAAACCACCAAGCACAGAGTACTCATGGAGGAACCTATGGCTCCAGCTGCATATATAGCAGAGGATGGCCTTATCTGGCATCAGTGGGAGGGGAGCCCCTTGATACTGTGGAGAATCAATGACCCTGCACAGGGGAAGCCTGGGTACTGAGATGGGAGTGGGTAGGTGTGGGGGAGAATACTTTTATATAAGCAGGGGTTAGGAAAAAGGGATGGGCATTTGTGGATGGGAAACTGGAAATGTGGATATCATTAGAAACATAAATAAATAAAACAACCAAAATGAAAAAATACGGTTTGTTTATTAATATATGTAAATTTATGGCAGGTGGTGGTGGTGCATGCCTATAATCTCCACACTCTGGGAGGCAGAGGCAGGCGAATTTCTGAGTTCAAGGCCAGCCTGGCCCACAGAGTGAGTCCCAGGACAGCCAGGACTATACAGAGAAACCATGTCTCAAAAAAATCAAATCCAAACAAACAAACAAACATATATATATATATATATATATATATATATATATATATATATATATGTGTGTGTGTGTGTGTGTGTGTGTGTGTGTGTGTGTGTGTGTGAATTTACATATGAAATTCATTCATTTTTTATGATTATTTCATACATACACATTTATATATATATATATCCACATTGGGAGGGATGGAGGAAATGTAGAGATGAGTGTGTTAGTATTTCAGAATTGGCATTTGCCTGCAAACCTAGGAAGGGTTAACATCACATGGTTGAAACAGAATATTCTCTTTGTGAATAGAAACATTACATTTTCTAGAAATTTACTCACACTATAGATGATTATTTCAATTTCTTAAAACTGATTGTTTGGATATATGAATAGTATATTCATATGTATCCATAGTAACACCTGAAACATTGCTCTGCTAGCTGAACCTTGGAACAAAGACAACATTGTACATAAAGCCAAGCATGATACAATGCATAATAGCTTTTATGTTTTTACCAGTTTGACTCAAGTATAGCTGATGTCATAGTACACTATGGAATCCCACACCATGTTTTCCTAGGAGGCATCAACTGTCAAGTTCCCTGAATAATACATGGTATAGAAACACAAAGTTCTACAATTTATTATCAAGTATAGGAGTGTTAATATGAAGAATTCAAACCGCATGAAATTAAAGGAAAAATCTCATTAACTTAATGAATTTAGGTAGCACTTTCTATCAAACCCTCATGGCAACCAATAAAGAGTCTATAAAACATTAATGGTATAAGATGTTATATATTATAAATGTTAAAATGTGTAATAAAATTGATTAGAAACAAAACAGCTTAAGAGTTGAAAAAAACAAACTATCCACACACCACTCCTATCTGGAGAGAGCTGTTCTCCCAGGGGTGCTGACACACCTAATATCACAGGTGACACCATCACTCCTGCCACAATACCAGGCCCAAGTGAGACCTTCCCTGAACCCATAGGACCCTGGAACTTTGTAACAGGCAAGGACATGAAACTTTGGGTTAAAATCTGCACCAGGACCTGACACTGTGCCACAACTGTCTGCTCCCCAATCCTGCCCAGATAGAGAATGGTCTCTCATGAGTGTTGACACACCTAAGATCACTGAGAAAATGATGTCTCCCAGGTCTGATGACACACCTAAGATCACAGGGTCACAGCGTCACAGGAGGGACAACCTCTAGTCAGAGAGCAAGACCAAGTTACCAGACAACCAGATGGTAAGAGTCAAGCACAAAAACATAAGCAACAAAACAAAGGTTACTTGCCATTATCAGAACCCAGCTTTTCCACCATAGCAAACCCTAGATACTCTAAGACACCTGAAAAACAAGATACTGATTTAAATAGGCATAGAAGAGAGCAAAGACTTGCAACTCATAGGGCCAGTAAACATCTTCAAAATATAGGAGAACATTTCCCTAACAAAAGAAAAGAGATGACCATAAACATTCACAAAGCTTACAAAATCCCAAGTAGATTGTGCTAGAAAAAAATTCCACATGTCACATGATATCCAAACCACCAAATGCACAAAACAATAAAAGAATATTAAAAGCAGTAATGGAAAAAGGTCCAGTACCATATAAAGACAGACCTTTCAGAATTATACCTGAATTTTCAGCAGAGACTCTAAAAGTCAGAAGACCCTGGATTGATGTGATACAAACCCTAAGAGAACCAAAATGCCAGGCTAGGGCACTATACCCAATAAAACTCTCAATTACCATATATGGTGAAAGCAAGATATTCAGCGACAAAACCAAATTTAAATAATATCTTTCCACAAATCCAGCCCCACAATGCATAATACATGGAAAACTTTAACAAAACAGAGGAAACTACACCCAAGGAAAAGCAATAAATTAATCTATCAGCAAACCCAAAAGGAGGTAACCACACAAATGTAAATCTACCTCTAATAGAAAAAACAAAACAAACAAACAAACAAAAAACAGGAAGCAACAATCACTGGTCATCTTGTAACAATAATAAACCTCAGAGTAAATGGCTGGGAAATTTTTCCAGGCAAATAGGACCAAGAAACAAGATGAAGTAGCCATCTTAATATCAAATAATATTGACCTTCATCCAAAAGTAATCAAAAAAGATAATGAAAAGCATTTCATACTCATCAAAGGAAAAATCTACCATGATGAACTCTCAGTTGTGAACATCTATGCCCCAAATGTGAGGGCACACACATTCATAAAAGAAACTGCTAGAGCTCAAAGTGTACATTGAGCCTCACAAAATAATAGTGGGAGATTTCAATACCCCACTCTCACCAATGGACAGATAATGGAAATAAAAACAAAACAGAAACAGTAAAACTAACATAAGGTATGAAACAAATGGATTTAACAGATATCTATGGATCATTCCATCATAAAGCAAAAGAATATATGTTCTTTCAGCAACTCTTGTTACCTTATCCATAATTAACCATATAATCTTTCACAAAACAGGACTCTCCAGATACAAGAAGATTGAAATAACCCCATTCATCCTATCAGATCACCACAGATTAAGGCTGGTCATCATCAACAACAAAAACAACAGAAAGCATATATACACATTGAAGCTGAACACTCTCTAACTCATGAAAATGTGGTCAGGGAAGAAATGATAGGGTTCAACTGGCAGGTAGCATGTAGAAGAATGCAAATTGATTCAGTCTTACTTCCTTATAAATAGCTCAAGTCCAAGTAGATCAAGGACCTCCACATAAAACCAGAAACATTGAAACTAATAGAAAAGAAAGCAGGAAAGAACCTTGAGTAAATGGGCACAGGGAAAATTTTCCTAAATAGAACACAATAGCTTATAATCTAAGATTAAGAGTTGACAAATGGGAGCTCATAAAATTGAAAAGCTTCTGTAAGGCAATGTACACTGTCATTAGGCTGAATAGGCAACAAACAGATTGGGAAAAGATCATTACCAATCCTACATCCAATAAAAGGCTAATATCAAATATATACAAAGAACTCAAGAAGTTAGATTCCAGAGAACGGAGTAACACTATTAAAAATGGGGTACAGAGCTAAGCAGAGAAATCTCAACTGAGGAATACCAAATGCCAGAGAAGCACCTAAAGAAATGTTCACCATCCTTAATCATCAGGGAAATGGAAATCAAAACAACTCTGAGATTCTACCTCATACCAGTCAGAATGGCTAAGATCAAAAATTCAGGTGACAGCAGATGCTGGTTAGGATGTAGTCACTGGCAACTACAGGTGAACTGGAGAACTGGAAGAGAATTCTGGGGATAAACAGGGAGAAGACGAAAGAGAAATGAGTCAGGACGACATTAGCCGATCAAGACCAAGGCTTTGCTAATATTTAGTCAATATATAGCCTTTAAAATAAAACCCTGCCCCCAACCTTCATGGATAGATCCAAGGACTCATTGGCTCCTCTTCTCAGCGGGTAGCCTGCTGGGATTAAAGGACTTCATGTCTTACAGGTCCAGGGATGTTTCTGGTGAGACTGCCCTGAGGCTGCCTTGATTTCCAGATGAAAGCAGCTGTATTGTTCTCAGAAGAACAAAGGCTAGGGATAATACAAGACTGGGGGCTTGTGGCCAGGAATGTCGCAGGCTGATGGAATGGGATGAAAAGCCCAGCTCAATGCTGTGGTAGAAGGGACAGTAGAGAAAGAGGAACACTCTTTCATTGTTTATTGGATTGCAAGCTGGTGCAACCACTCTGGAAATCAGTTTGGCAGTCCTCAGAAAATTGGAAATATAACTACTTGGGGGCCCAGCTATACCACTCGTGGGAGTACCCAGAAGATACTCCAAAATGTAATAAGGACACATGCTCCACTATGTTCATAGCAGCTCTATTTATAATAGATAGAACCTAAAAACTACCCAGATGTCCCTCAACAGAGAAATGTGGTACATTCACACAATGCAGCACTACTCAGCAATTAAAAACAATGAATTCATGAATTTCTTAGGCAAATGGATGGAACTAGAAAATATCATCTTGAGTGAGGTAACATAATCACAAAAGAACACACATGGAATGTACACACTGTTAAGTGGATATTAGACCAGAAGTTCAGAAAAGCCAAGATACAATTCACAGACCAAATGAAGCTCAAGAAGGAAGAGCAAAGTGTGGCTACTTAGGTCCTTCTTAGGATGGGGATCGAAACACACAAGGGAGGAGATACAGGAACAAAATGTGTGTCCGAGACTGAAGGAAAGGCCATCCAGAGACTGCCCCACCTGGGGATCCATTCCCTATATAGTTACCAAACCAGACACTATTATGGAAGCCAACAAGTGCTTGCTGACTGGAGCCTAATATTGCTGTCTCCTGAGAGGCTTTACCAGTGCCTGAAAAATACAGAAGTGGATGCTCACAGCCATACAATGGACTGAGCAAAGGTTTCTCCAATGGAGGAGTAAGAGAAAGGACTGAAGGAGCTGAAGGAGTTTGCAGTCCCATAGTAGGAACAACAATATGAACCAATTGATAACACCCAGAGCTCTGAGGGACTAAACCACCAACCAAAGAGTACACACACTGAGGGATCCATGGTTCCAGCCACATATGTAGTAGAGGATGTCCTTGCAGGACATCAATGAGATGAGAGGAGAGACCCTTGGTCCTGTGAAGGCTTGATGCCCAAGTGTAGGGGAATCTAAGAATAGGAAAGCAGGTGTGAGTCAGTTGGTGAGCAGGGTAGGGGGGATAGGAAAGGAGGTTTTTGGAGGGGAAGTGAAGAAAGCAGATTTTATTGGAATTGTAAATAAAGAAATTATCTTATTTAAAAAAAAAACTCTCACAACCAAAAAATGCCCTCAACCAGAAGGTTTTAATCCAGAATTCTATCTTCTTCAAAGAATAACTAATACCAATACTCTTCAAACTATTCCACAAAATAGGAACACAACCTAATTTGCTCTATGAAGCATAGTTATGCTGATACCAAAACCATACAAAGATGCAACAAAGAAAGTAAAATTCAGACCATATTTCTTATTTATGTAGATATACTCAATAAAATTATTGGAAACTTATCCCAAGAATATATCAAAATGATTACTTATCAGGATCAAGTAGACTTCATTCTAGGAATGCACGGATGGTTCATTATATGGAAATCCATCAAAGTAATCACCTATTTAAACAAACTCAAAGGGAAAAAAAAACACATGAACATCTCATCAATACTGAGAAACATTTGATAAAATTCAACAGTCCTTCATGTTAAATGTCTTGCAAAGTACAGTATTCAAGGCCCATACCTAAACATAGTAAAAGCAGTATACAGCAAATGGGTAGCCAACATCAAACAAAATGTAGGGAAACTTGAAGCAATCCCACAAAAATCAGGGACTAGCTAGACAAGACTGCCCACTCTCTCCCTATCTATTCAATATAGTACTTGAAGTCCTAGCTAGAACAATTAGACAACAGAATGATAAAAGTTGGAAAGGAAGAAGTCAAAATATCACTATTTGTATATATAATGACTCCAAAAATTCTACCAGAATACTCCTTTAGCAAATAAACAACTTCAACAAAGTGACTGTATGTAAAATCAACTCAAACAAGGCAGTAGCCCTCCCCTACTCAAAGGATAAATATGCTAAGTAAGAAATTAGGGAAATGACACCCATCATAATAATTATAATAATCACAAATAATATAAAATATCGTGGTGTGACTCTAACCAAACAAACAAACAAACCAAAAAAAAAAAAAAAAGATCTGTATGTCAAGAATTTCAAGTCTATAAAGAAAAAAAAATGAAGAATACATCAAATTTGGAGAGATCTCTCATGCTCATGGAAATAGCCAGAATTAACATAGTAAAAATGGCAATCTTACCAAAAGCAATCTACAGATTCAATGCAATTCCTATCAAAATTCCAAATCAGTTCTTCACAGAGACAGGAAGAGTAATACTCAACTTCACCTGGAATACCAAAAAAAGTCCGAGATCAAAAGCTGTTCCCAACAATTACAAAACTTCTTGGGTGACCGGTCCAGCAGGTCCAGTTATTCTGGGTTCCGAAGAGGTGCTACCTGAAGGTCAAAAGGGCGGGAGAGAGAAAAGGAGACCAAGCAAAGGGGGATTCAATTGTCGAGGTCTAATTTAATGTTGGGGAGGCAAATGGATTTTAAGGCTTACAGAGAAGGAAGTGGCCTTTACACAATAGTAAAAAAAAAAAAAGGGAAGGGCAGAGGTATTCTTGATGACTGAGCAGGAAGCAAAAAGGTCATCTGGTGAAGACACCTGGTATTTACGCTGGCAGGAACATTCCGTAGTTTTCTCAGAATCTTCTCACACCAACACCTCATGGGAACGGCTCTTTGATAATTGTTCTCCTTTCTCAGCAGCCATCACCTTAGGGCTGTGAGTAAGCATAAGTCCGAGTAGCTCAGGACGGTTCCCCACACTTGGGAATCACTATCCCTGGACTCAAGATCTACTACAGAACAATAGTGATAAATAAATGCATGGTATTTGCACAGAGACAGACAGGTAGATTAATGGAATAGAACTGAAGATTCAGAAATGAACCCACACATCTATGGTCAATTAATCTTTAAGAAAGAAGCCAAAACCATCCAGTGGATAAAAGACAGCACACTTAACATATTGTGATGTTTTATGTGACAGTCAGCATGTAGACGATGCTAATTGAGCCATTCCTATCTCCCTGTAATTAATTTAAGTCCAAGTGGATCAAAGACCTCCATGCATAAACAGATCCACTGAATCTCTTAGAAGAAAAATTGGGAAAGAGCCTCAAATACATTAATACAGGGGGATTTTCCTGAACAGAATACCAATGGCTCATGCTCTAAGGTCAACAATCAACTCCTGGGACCTTATAAAATTGAAAAGCTTCTATAAGGCAAAGGACACTGCTCTCAGGTTAAAATAGCACCCTATAGATAGGGAAAAGATCTTTACCTTTCCTACATCTGATAGTAGGTTAATATCCAATGTACACAAAGAACTCAAGAAGCTAGAGTCCAGAGAACCAAATAACTCTATTTAAAATGAAGTAAAGATCTAAGCCAAGAATTCTCAACTGAGGAATCTCAAATGGGCAAGAAGCACCTAAGGAAGTTTTAAACATCCCTAGTCAGCAGGGAAGTGCAAATTAAAATTACCCTGAGATTCCAGAATTCCTAAGATCAAAAACTCAGGTTGCAAAAGATGCTGGTGAGGATGTGGAGAAAGAGAAACACTCTTCATTGTTGGTGGGATTGCAAAGTAGTACAACTACTTGGGAAGTCAGTGTGGTAGTTACTCAGAAAATTGGATACCTGAGGACCCAGCTATACCCCTCTTGAGTATATATATCCAAAAGATGTTCAAAGATATAACAAGCACACATTCTCCACTACATTTATCACAACCTTATGTATAATATCCAGAAGCAGGGAATAACCCAGATTTCCTTCAGCAGAGGAATGGATACAGAAAATGTGGTATATTTACACAATGGAATACTGCTCACCTACTAAATACAATGCCATAACATTCTTAGGCAATTGTATGGAATGAGAAAATATCACCCTGAGTGAGGTAACCCAGTCACAAAAGAACACACATGGTATGTACTCACTGATACATGTATTTATGCAAAAAGCTCCACATACCTGTGATAGACCTTACAGACCATATGAAGCTTAAGAAGAATAAAGACCGAAGTGTAGATGCTTCAGTCCAACTTAGAAGTGGGAAAAAATTATCATGGAAGGTAGAGGGTGGACATGAGAAGAAGGAAGAATCATGACAACAAAAAACTGGGGACAGAATTAGGTGTGGGAGGAGTTGGAACGATGTACAGAGGGCCAAGTAATTGAAAAATGGTATGAAGCAGTCAAGGATGGTTAACTGGGAGTAGCCAACTGAAAGTCCCAGATGCCAAGAAAGCAGGAGGGTCCCAGAAGCAAGCAATAATGACATTAACTAAAATACCCAACAAAGGAAAGGGAGAACTTATAAAAGCCATATCCAGACATTAGGCATGTTCCCCATTTGAAGGATGCCACCCTATCCTTCTCAAAAAAGTTAACCCATAATTGCTCCTGTCTAAAAGAAATGCAAAAGGGTGGAGCAGATACTGAAAAAAAAAAAAAAAGACTACCCGTAGCCAGCAACACCTTAGGATCCAATTCAGATTCAGCCACCAAACCCTGTCATCATTACTGATGACAAGAAGTGCTTTCTGACAGAAGCATTATAAAGCGGTTTCCTGAGAGGTTTTGCCAGAGCCTGACATATACAGAGGTGGATGCACATAGACAACCATTGAACTGACCATGGGATTCCAAATGGAAGAGTTAGAGAAAACACTGAAGGAGCTAAATGATTGTACAAATGAAGGAGCAATGATTGTGAAAAACAATATCAACCAACCAGACCCCACAGAGCTACCAGGTACTAAAACACGAATCAAAGAATAGACATGGAGGGACCCAAGTTCCAGCTGCATATGTTGCAGAGGCTCTGGCATCATTGGAAATGGAGGCATTTGGAACTATAAAGGCTTGATGCCCCATAGTTGGGAAATGAGAGTGCAATGAGAAGTGAGTGGGTGGGTGGGTGGGGAAGCACCCTCACAGAAGCAGAGAATGGGGGTAACATTTGAAATATAAATAAATAATATAACCAGTAAAATTTGGAAAAAAAGAGTTGAAAAATGCAGCTATGAAATAGTCAGATGCAAGTAATAAAAGCAGTGATGAGATAGAGACAGTTACTCTTTTGCTTTGAATTAGTTATGTGTACTGACTAATTTATTTTGGAAACTTCAAAATACTAACAGAATGAAATTCACAAAGTTTAAAGAAAATATCAGTTAGTGAAGTTAGCACATGAACATTAATTTGTATAATACTTATTTTAATATTTTATTGTATCTATAAATGGCAATAAAATATTTTGTCAAATGCAGAGTGTAAAAATATTTTTCCCAATAAATATATTAATATGGCATCTATTGAATAGATCATGGTATCTGTACTATACTGTATATGACAGATACCCATCAAGATCATAGTCTAAAAATGCCTACAAATTAGTTGGCAATTGTGGTAAATGAACAATATATAATTTAAATATAAAACTAAATTAAAGAATACATCACCGAACACATTTCTAGTTGTAGTACAGAAGGAACTGAATACAGGTTTTGCCAGTAGAAGAACTTCCTTGAAAGTGTTTATAAGCCTGGTGATATGACTCTAGGCATCTGTAGCAGCAGGGTAAGGTGACAATTAGGAATAAATAACTGGGGATCAAATCAGGAAGCACCATCCACACATTTTAATTATATCTGAAGTATGCTACAGAAAAGGAAGGGTGGACATCACCTACAAAAAGACTCTTTCATAAAAGTCCATGATGGCATGTCAGGATGATTTTGCAAAAACAGTTTTGGGACAAAATATACTGTGGTATTGTGTTTAAACCCCATAGGATATTGAACAGTTAGATCTAGATACTTTTACAAGGTGTCATCTGCTTGAATATTGTAAATTTTCAATATCAGTGAAAAGATTTAAAAACTCTATTTATAAACTTACTATATAATAATGACTATATAGTAAGTAGAAATAATGCACAAAGTGGTTTTTGCATTAAGTCTTTGAGTAGTTTGTACGACATCTACAAAAGAATTATTCAGCAGCAGCTGAGGAAAGTGGCCACTAAGAACCTGATTAGATTTATGCTAGTGTTGTGTTAGGGAGATCCTTTACAATTGTTCTATGACAGTACAGAATATAGGATAAAAAGTTATTACTAGAGACAAAGATAATTACCAAATAAAAAAGCACCAAAAGGAACTAACAAAAATTATAGATTATCTGTGTTTTTAACATTCAACCATCCAATTATAAAAGCAAACAGATTTTAAATAAATATCTCAAATGAAAATATTTAAAAGATTTTAATATCCAGCCTTCAATCCTATTGAAATTTAGTTTAAAAGTCATAAGTGAGAACACTACATACCAATAGAATCTAAGAGAAATATATGAAAAAACTTGCTAAAACATATCAGAATAAATGCACATACAGCATTCCCTAGGAATAAAATTCACCAATTGTCCTTCTGTCCCTCTTTGTAAAAAAAACAAATAAATAAATAAATAAAAATAAAAATAAAGAACACCACCACCCTCACCACCACCACCACCACCACCACCACCAACAACAACAACAACAACAAAACAACAGTTGTTCCCATTTCTCCTCACCTTAGCCCTGGACAAAGGTTGTATAGATTTCCTTTATGCATGACTGCATTTCAGTTGGCTTTGGTGTACATAATTATTCTATCTAACTTTCTTATTTCTTTCTCCTTTCACTCTGGTGAATTCTCTGAAACTACATGTTCCCTGATATAATGATTCTTTTTTTTTTAATTTTCTATATTCCATGTTTACATTCCAAATGATTTTCCCTTTCCTGGTTCCCCCCTCCCCGTAAGTTTTCTAAGCCCTCTTCCCTCCGCCCATTATCCTATCAAACCCCTCCTACTTCTCTGTCCTGGTGCTCCCCTACAATGATTCTTAAACAATTAAAAGTTGAGGCGTGGGGCACAACATACCACAGTCCCAATGGCCAAGGTGCATGTTGTGTGTTCTCATCTTAGAAACAATGTAATAAGTGCACAATGGTAATTCCAGATTAATGTTTGACTTGCAAAGAAAGGTTCACAAAATTATTAGAAAATGAGACAGAGCCAAGAAAAAAACAATTAAAGTTATGAAATAAGTTTTGTGTAACATTTGAGAG
Organism: Apodemus sylvaticus; assembly: GCF_947179515.1. NCBI lineage: Eukaryota > Metazoa > Chordata > Mammalia > Rodentia > Muridae > Apodemus > Apodemus sylvaticus. Next base: position 122,190,558 of record NC_067472.1, read on the forward strand.
TGGTTCCTAGGTAAATTAGTGTAGAATATGTAAAATCTTATATTCACAATACTAAGTCAAAATACTAGCACTCTTAGGAGAGTCATTGGGTGCAATAGCCGAAGTAGAAAGTTAGTGCTGAGTTAAGGGTTAACTTGATTCTTTCTGGCCACTGCCTGGAAGCTTTACCTCATTTATCATTTCAGCTTCACAAGAAAACACAAATAGCTGGCCTCAGAGCTCTGAGCTCTGAAGTATAAAAAGTTAAAGTTTAATAATGATAAGTTTACAATTGTTATTTTGGCTATAGACCTTTGAATAGGCAAGCTTAAAACTTTGCAGAATAATTTGAAATTCTTGATTCTTTGTGGGAAGTGGTTATTCTTTTTAATTTGATGTGGCAATGATTATATAATGTCTTTTTTTTAACCTGCTTTTGGAGTTAATAAACGACTGGGACAAGAGAAAGGCTAGAGAGCATGTAGAGGGCATGTAGTCAGCATATGAAGAGCAAGTGAGAATGTGGAGAGCATGAGAAGATCATCTGAAGAATGAGGGAACTGACAATGTGAAGAGTGAAGAGAGAATATGAGGTGTGTATGGAGAGTGTGTGTGAGTGAAAGGAGAGTGAATATGGTGTGTATGAGAGATGTGTGTGAAGAGTGTGTGTGTGAATGAAAGGGGAACACACAGAGCTGTGTGTGAGCATGAGAGTTCAAGAAAAGAAAAGCGCACAGGAGAAAAGTGGAGTGCTCAGGAGAATGCAGAGTGTGTGCAGCCTCAAGCTATGATCACATGAGAGGGGAGAAAGAAAGAGAGAGAGAGAGAGAGAGAGAGAGAGAGAGAGAGAGAGAGAGAGAGAGAGAGAGAGAGAGAGAGAGAGAGAGAGAGATAAAGAAGAGAGAGAAGAGAGAGATATAAAGAAGAGAATGAGAGAAGAAACTTTAAGCCTTGAAAAATTACCTGTCAGCCTGTATCAAAAAAGCAGTCTTTCTACATTTTTATGTGCCTTCCAGATATGCCTTCTTCCAGTAGAGAACTCAGATCCTGTGTCAAGGACAGACCCCAACACTGCCAGATTAGAAAGATTGGGTATAGGTATTCCATCATTTAGAAATGATTGGTCCAAGGTCTCAATCTATGTATGACATTTGGCTGTGGGTTTTTGTACTTGTTCTTATCTGCTGCAAGGGGAAGTTTCTGATTGTTGAGCAAAGACTAATTTATGACTATAGTGGATTGTCATTAAGAGTCATGTTATTGCTAAGTTAACTTTTCTTTTATTTAAAAACTTTTAGAAGTGTCATATTTGTTATTATTCTATGTCCTGGGCCTATCAAGTTTGAGGTTCACCCCAGCACTGGTGGGTATGTTTTTGTCTCAGGGCATAAACCTAAAGTCAAACCAAACATTGATCAGTTACTTCCACAAACTTTTTGTCACCATTGCAATATTGTATCTTGAATGCAGGACACCATTGTAGATCAAAGAGTTTATTTCTGGGTTTATGTTTAAATTTCATATTTGGTACTGTATCAAGTACCATTATGTAGAAAATACTCTAAATATAGGAGTTAAGGCACACTGTAGGCACAAGCTTGACAGCTCCATGTTCAGTGGAGGAGTGTAGGTTTGTTTCCAGCAATGTGCTTTACTGTCAGTGTTTGGGAAGCAATCCATAGACATGGTAGTGTATGAGTTGTTTTGTTTACACCATAGGATCACTTTATCTAACAATTCTACTTAACCTATCCAATCCTGGTACTGAGGACTTCATTTGATGATGGTCAGTTGGGACTCTGTCTTCTCCATTATTTTGCAGTTCCCTGTGGATTGCCTTCATGTGTATTTATATGTTCAGAAGTTTCTACTTCATTAGGTTTCTGTAATACTCTTGCAACAAGGCCGTCTTGTGAGCTTGTCTTCCTACATTCCCTCCCTCATCCCCTTTTTCTCCCCCTCAACAGTACTTAATTCTCCTATTTGGGGTCCCACATCCACCACATAACAATATATTCTATTTCAATTTTCTAATAATATCTATTTGTCTGCAGTTACTCCCTTACTCTATAACCAATTTCTATGGTTCTGTGGCAGGCAGATGGGTTATCATTGACCTAAAGGCTAATATTTACAAATAACTTAATACCACATTTGTCTATCTGGGTCTGGATACTTTTCTCTACCTCCATTAGTATACCTGTGGCATCTTTGAATTCATGATTTTAAATTTTATGTATTGTTCTCTCATACAATATATCTCAACTGCAACCTCTTCTCCCTCCCCTTCTCCCAGTCTTTCTGTCTCATGTCTCCTCCAAATCAACGGTTACCCTCAATTTCCCATAAAAATGGGCACATGTCAAATGAATTCACCTGACCTTGACATACCAAGATGCAAGAGAGACTATGCCTGTATCCTCAAATCAAGGCTAGAAAATGCAACTCAGTAAGAGGAAAAGGGTTCCTCAAACAGGAAAAGACATAGAAACACACCCACTCTTATTGTTAGAAGCATTTTTAAACAAATGATTAGAATCCCATTGTGTAGATGTACAACATTTTCTTTATTTATTCTTCAGTAGAGAAATTCCTAATTTATTTCAGATTTCTGAATATTATAAATTGAACAGCCATTAGAATGGTAAAGCATTTGTTTCTCTGGTAGGGTAAAGTAACACCCAAATATATGTACAGTTCAGTATAGCTGGACTTGAGATAAATTGATTTCCATTTTCTGAGGAATTGGTAAATTTATTTCCATAGTGTCTACAAATTTTCATATCTCCCATCAACAGATTTGATTTGCATTTCCATAATGATAAAATATACTGGACATTTATTATGTTTCTCAGTCATTTGAGTATCTTCCTTTGAAGATTGTCTGTTTAGAAGTATACTTCACTTTTTTTAACTGGGGTCATTTGTTTTCTGGATATCTAGTTTCATGAGTTCTTTATATACTTTGAATATTACCCTTCTATTTGAGGTGGAGTTGTTAAAAATATTTTCCCAGTCTCTAGGTTGCCAATTCAAGTGATGTTTTCCTTTGGTATGCAGAAACTTCTCAGGTTCTAGAAGTTTCTTTCTAAAAAAACCTTTTATTGTTTGTGAGTTTCACAGTATTCCCCCCAGTCCCACTTATCTTCCATTCAGCTCACATCTGGCCTTCGCAATTAATCTCCCAAAATAACATACACTCACCACACACACACACACACACACACACACACACACATGCACACAAATACACACAGAAATATGTGTGCATACAGATACATATATGCATATTTATATATACATATATATATATGTATATATATGTGTGTGTGCATACAGATATGCACATTTCTGTAGGGTAAAGTGACACCCAAATATATGTATAGTTCAATATAGCTGGATCTTGAGATAAATTGATTTCCATTTTCTGAGTAATTGATAAATTTATTTCCATAGTGTTTACAAATTTCCATATCTCTTATCAACAGATTTGATTTGCATTTCAATATATGTGCATACAGATACATACATACATATACATACATATATATATATATATATATATATATATATATATATATATATATATATATATATATACACACACACACACACACACACATACATATACATATATATAATCATGGAATCTGTAGTAGGTCATAGTGTATCCCATACGACATCTCTTTGTTCACACATATTGACCTATAAATGTTCATTGCAGTGAGTCATTGGTCTGGCTCAAGGTCTCTGGATTCTGTGACACCATCAATATTGCATCCTCACTTAGACTCCTCCCCATTTTCCTGTTAAACTGTGTCATGGAGACCCTGCAGCTTTGGATAATTGGAACTTTCCTAATCATTCCCAGATGACATAGATTTAGTGGTTGAACTCACAGTCTTGGATCTGGGTCTGGCTGGTACCTGAGCTGGTAAGTGAGCTGCATTTTCCTTTCTCCACCATGAGGCCAAGCTCTCCAGCACTGCTTCAGCTATTGCTCTCAAGCCCTCAGTGCCTTTTTCTTGTTGAGCACACACACACACACACACACACACACACACACACACACACACCTTCAGAATAAGCTCCACTGTGTTGCCCAGACAAGGCACAGGGCCTACTCTTGCAAGTGCCACAGCCTCTAAGAGGTGGGCTATCTCACCTGTTCTCATAACCACCAGACTGGTTCATCTGTGCCTTTGCAATCAATGCCAGCTCCATGGTGATGCCCAAGTGCTACAGTGAGGGGGCAGGACTAATTTTCAGGCTCCCATTCCCTCTGAGGCTGCTCTCCCAAATCCCTCGGGTGGCAAATGGGGAACAGTGAAACATCACCTTCATATTCAGGCCACTTCACCACAGATTAGAAGGGCCAGCTCTCCCAGCTATCACCCTCAATACATACTAGCCGTCAGGGACAACTTCACTGTTATGTCAAGGTACAGAGCATGTTCTCTTTGGTGCTACCACCTGTCAGAGGTGGGCCAGCTCTTTAGAATGCTCCAGTCAGTAAGAAACAAGTCCAGTTGTGTACAGCTCATGGACATTTATATGGCTCAATTTAGATTCTTCTTTTAAATGCAGCTATTTAGTATTTTCAGCACCATTTTTTGAAGATGCTTTCTTTTTCCAGTATGTATTTCTGGCTCTTTATCAAAAATCAGTTGTCTATAGGTTTTCCATAGGTGTGCGGATTTATACTTGGATTCCAATTAACAATACATGTCTTTAATGGTAGTGCCACTTTCTGTAGCACATTTTGAAGTTATCAATGGTGATACCTCTTGCATTTGTTTTATCATTCAATGTTATTTTATTTATCCTGACTTTGTTTTGTTTGGGTTATAGCTGGTATGAGGAGTATGTTTGTGTTTCCATATTAAACTGAAAATTGTTCTTCAAATATGTGTTAAGATTGTCTTAGAAGTTTTATGGGAAATTCACTATAGATAGCTTTTTGTAGGACAGTCATTTCTACTTTGTTAATTCTACCAATCTATAAGTTTGAGAGATCTTTCCATCTTCTGATATTTTCTTCACTTGCTTTCATCAACGTCTTAATGCTTTGGTATATAAGTTGTGTTAGTATTCTCTTACTGTTAAGGGACTACATTATTACTGAAACTCTTATAAAAGTTAATTTGAGATTATTTACTTCTTCAACGTTTTAGTATATTATCATCATAGTGGAGGACACAGCAGCAGCCTACTAGACTTGATGCTGGAGAAGCAGCTGAGAGTTCTACATTCACTTCTATTGGCATCAGGAAGAAAAGAGACATTGGGCCTGTCCTAGACTTTTAAAACATCATTGCATCTACTGTGGCGGCACACTTACTCTGACAATGACACACTTACTCAACCTAGGAGAGATGTCCAAATCCTTCTCAAGTACTAACACACCCTTATGACAAAGTGCTTAAAAATGTTAGCCTATCAAGGTCATTTTTATTCAAACCACAGCACAAATCTTTCACTTGGCTGGCTAGAGTTACTCCAAGATATTTTATATTATTAGAAAATATTGTAAAGATGTGTCCTTGGTTTGTTTCTCAGTCTGTTTGCTGTTATTATAGAGAAATATATTTTTGAGTTAATTTTGCATCTAGCTACTTTGCTTAAGTGCTTACGAACTATAGGAGTTTTCTAGTGGAAATCTTAGGGTCACTTATGTATACTATCATATCATCTGCAAATAAAGATCTTTAATTCTTCCTTTCCAATTTGTATACACTTGTTGTCTTTCAGTATTCTTAGTGATCTGGGTAAGACTTCAAGTACTAAACTACATAGGTATGGAGAGCCTGGACAACCTTTTCTTGTTCCTGATTTGAAAATTGTTTTTTGGTTTCTCTTCATTTAATTTGATATTGTATAGACTAGAACACAGTCTTTAGTATGTTGTGGTATGTCTTTGTATCCATGACATTCACCATGAGGGAGCACTGAATTTTATCAAAAGTCTTTTCTACATTTCATATTATCATCATGTGAGTTTTGTCTTACAGTCTGTTTATATGTTTATATCTATCAAGATTTCATTGATTGATTCACAGATGTTGAAGCATACCTGCATCTCTGCGATAAAGCTTATTTGATTATGATAGACAATCTTTTTGGTTTATTCCTAGATTCATATTTCAAGTATTTTATTGAGAATTTTTGAATATATGTTTATCAGGGAAATTGGAGTGCAATTCTCTTACTTTGTTGAGTCTTTATATAGTTTAGGTATCAGATTGTCTCTATCCTTATAAAAAATTGAGGACTTATATATTAAATTGCTCATCTGATCTTGATTTAACTCTGTATTTGTTAACTATCAGGAAAATTATCCATTTCTTTTATATTTTTCAATTTAGTGAAATACATGTTTATAAAGTAAGTACTTATAATTCTCAGGAATTCTTTAATGTCTAACACTATGTCCTGCTTTTCATTCCAGTTGTGCAAATTTGGATGTTCTCTCTCTGACTTTTAATTTGTGTTTTAAGGAAAGTATGTCAATCTTATTATCTCAATAATTGAACTATTTTCTTTTTGCTTTTTGTTTTTTGTCTTTTGTTTTGATTTTTGGTTTTTTTAATTTGCCATATACATTTTATTGAATATAGTCTTCATTTACATTTCAAATGTTAAAGCATTTCCTGGTTTCTTCCATCACCAAAAATGCCCAACCTCTCCTCCCACCCCTGCCTCCAAGTATATGCCCCTCCATCCAACCCATTCCCACCTGCCCCCCTCAGTTTCCCTTTGATGGGGCATCTCTCAAGCCTCTACCAGAACAAGAACCACTTCTCCCACTGATGCCCTACAAGGAATTCCTCTGCCATATTTGTGACTGCCATATTTTGATTGATGGTTTAGTCCATGGGAGTCCTGGGGCATCTGGGTGGCTGACATTCTCTGTTCTTCCCATGGGACTGTAAACCCCTTCAGCTCCTCCTGCTGCCCCCCAACTCCTCCATTGGGGATGCCACACCCAGTCCAATGGTTGGCTGCTAACATCTGCCTCTGCATGTGTAAGGCTCTGGCAGGGCCCTTCCAGAAACAGCCATGACATGCTCCTTTCAGTTTGTACTTCTTGCTGTCTATACTATTGT